>NW_004444074.1:6347862-6390634 GCF_000243295.1 Trichechus manatus latirostris
TTTTCCCAGTCTGTAGGTTGTCTTTTGACTCTTTTGGTGAAGTCTTTTGATGAGCATAAGTGTTTGATTTTTAGGAGCTCCCAGTTATTTCGTTTCTCTTCTAGTGTTTGTGCATTGTTAGTTATGGTTTGTGTACTTTTTATGCCATGTATTAGGGCTCCTAGTATATGTGTCCCTTTTATATAGTCCTTAACCATTAACCGATGACAAAAATACAGTGACCTCTGCCTCGTTAGGTTTTCTGGGTGGTGCAAATAGTTAATCACTCAACTACGAGCTGAAAGTTTGACCGTTCAAACCCACCAAGAGGCACCCCAGAAGACAGGCCTGGTGATCTGTATTGAAAGGTCACAGCCTTGAAAACCCTATGGAGCAGTTCTACTCTGCACACATGGGGTTGCCGTGAGTTGGAATCAACTAGATGGCAACTAGCAATAACAACTTCCTCATTATTTGTCTCACATCACTCCAATCCCGCAGACATAAGACTTACAGATTGTTTCTCACTGCGAATGTTTCAGACTTTTTAGATGTTCCTCAACCTGATAGCACTCAACAGAAAAGTTCAAATTTCCACCTTGTTGAAAGACTGCTGAGGTTATCCAAGTTCTCTAAACCTCCATTCTCTTTGCATCAAATGTTATGGTTGAATTGTATCCCCCAAAAAGATGTATCCTATACCTGTGACTGTGACCATGTTTGGAAATAGGATCTTAGAAGATGTTATCAGTTAATTTTACATCAGGTCATACCCAAGTAGGCTGGATCCTAATTCAATATATGTGCTGTCATTATAAAAGGAGGGAGCCCTGGTGGCACAGTGGTTAAGAGCTCGGCTGCTAACCAAAAGGTCAGTAGTTCAAATCCACCAACAGCCTCTTGGAAACCCTACAGGGCAGTTCTACTCTGTCGTATAGGGTCGCTATGAGTCGGAATCAACTCAATGGCAATGGATTTATATAAGAAAAGAGCAGACAAAGAGAGACACAGAAGGAAGGATGCCATGTGAAGAAGTATCTACAAGCCAGCAAACAGCTGGGGCTACCAGAAGCTGGAGAAACACGAAAGGATTTTCCTCTAGAGCCTTCAGAGAGAGCATGGCCCTACTGATACCCTAACCTAGGACTTCCAGCCCCTAAAACTGTGAGACAATAGATTTCTGTTCTTGTAAGATACACACTTGTGGTATTTTGATATGGCATCCCTAGGAAACTAATACAAAAAAAAAAAAAGAACGTTGTCTGAGCTAGTGCTGGAAGATGAGCTCCCCAGGTTGGAAGAGAGCAATGGATTCAAGCATACCAGCGATCAGGATGATGGCATGGGACAGGGCAGCATTTAGTTCTGTTGCCCTTGAGGTCGCCATGAGTCAGAGCTGACTCAACAGCAGCCAACAACGACAAGGTGCTGGACGGTGTTCTAAGCTCTAGGTACTTGCCACCATTAACCATCAGTGTCCCTGACGTTGTACCATGTGGATCACAACCCCTTCAACATCTCCCAGTCCTTCCTGCTTAGGGCTGTATTTTCCAGACTTCTGTGATGACAACACCTGGAATGCTGGATAAACAGACAATTTTCAAGTTCCCTCCCCTGGAAATTCTGATTGTATAAGCCTGGGTCGGGCCCTCGAATCTGTTTGCTACTGTTGTTTTGTTTGCTCCAACTGATAATTATATTCAGGCACGTTCAGGAGCACTGTGCTGGAGGGTCCCCAGGCACTGACATCTAGTGTCACACATACATAGGGAGAGGTGAGCTGGCCAAGCCCTCTCCCACTGCAGCCCAGCCTGCCTGGAGCCCCTGCTGGCATGCCCTGCTGTGCCCCTCAGCCCTCAAACTCACCAAAGCTAATGACAGTTTTTTTTTTCTGATTTCCAAGTGATTAGTTTTAATTTGGGGACAATTAGAGGTAGAAGCGGGAAGCATCTGATCTTGATTAGACGCAGGGAGATAGCCAGAGTCACCTGCACCCCAGCCTAGCTCCAAGTGGATTCATTTATGTATTAAATAAGGGCAGGGGGCTGCCCTCTGCCCCTGAGGAGAGGTGGGGAGGTCGTCTAGGGGTGGCCAGAGGGCCCCTACTGTGCCTCAAGACACCTAGGGCCAGCCTGAGATGAAAGGAGGGGAAGGGGGCTTTGTCCAGCCACTAGGGGTGGGTCTCAAGGCCTTGAGGCGGTGCCTCCAGCCTCATAAGGAGTAGAACTGACATATATTAAGCATCTACTGTGTGCCGCGCCTTGTACTATGCAAAGCCAGTTCAGCCCCCGTGTGCGCCCTTCTTGGTCCAGTTGAAGGGGCAAACATATAAGCATGTCTGTCATCCTGTTGGAGGTGGCTTGAGCGGCTCTGCACGGGTGAAGGGGCACTTGGGCTAGCATCCTGGGGCCCCAGGGAGCATTCCAAGAAGTGACTAATGAGGCAGCCGGTCGATAGTTTGCATCTCACACTCACCCAGGGCCAAGCTTCTGACCACAGCAGGGAGAGAGAGTCTGCCTAGGGTGGTGACAGTGAAAGATGTCAGGAGGGCTTCAGGGAGGAGGTGATCCCTCACGTTCACCCCACGTGCAAGCCTTCTCTGGGCCCTGGTGTATCTGATGTCTACTGCAGTGCCCTGTGAAGCCTCCGTTCACACCTTAGTCTCAATTTCAGGGGCAAGAAGGGGGAGGGGTGAAGGTTGCCTGTCCCCAAGCCAAGCAGGGCCCTGAAGTGGCCCCTAGGACAGTGCTCCCGTAGGTCACTGGGGGCTGGGCATTTGAGGCGATGGGAGGTGAATTGTGCTGCATCCGGACACCCTGTCCTTGGTTGTGCCCTCCTGGAGTTGGGGTTGTGGGGAGGAAGTTGCATGCTCAGTTCAGTCAGGAAGGCTCCGATGCTAGGCACAGCCTGGCTGAGGGGTGAGAAGGTCCCCATTAGTATCCCCATGAACAGAAGCTGAATGAGCCCAGCCTGTCCTCCCATCCCTGCCCCCCACCCGTCTGGTGTCATCAGGTCTTCCTGGGGAAACAGGCAAATATTTGCTGCCATCGAGTCAATTCTGACTCATAGAGACCCTATGGCACAGAGCAGAACTGCCCCACAGGGTTTCCAAGGCTGTAATCTTTACAGAAGCAGACTGCTGCATCTTTCTCCAGAGCGGCTAGTGGGTTCAAACTATCAAGCCTTTTGGTTAGCAGCTGGGCACTTCACCACTGTGTCACCAGAGCTCTTTGGAGAAGCAGGCCGGGAGGGGCAGAAATAGCCAGTCTCTATCATGAGCTGGCGAAGGCCTGGAGAAGTCCTTTCCAGGAGACAGCACCAAGGGAGAGGATCCCGGGGCTGAACCCAAATGAGAACTGTGATTCCTGAGGCCTGGGGTTCTGCAGCCGTGGGAAGTCAGGCTGCTGCCCACGGGAGGCCTCGGGCTGCTGACGGGAAGCCAGTACTAAGAGCCAGCTCCGCGGGGCGTGCTGGGGTTAAACAGAAGCGTGGGAGGCTGGGAGCCTGGAGTCTGGGGACAGAGTGGAGCAGGATGAGACAGCAGGGTGGGACCAGGGTTTGGAACCAAGGCCATGGAATAGGTATGGCAGCCTGGTATGTGGTCTTAGGGTGCCAGCCCGTGTGTGAGCGTGAGTGAATGTGTAGGGGTGTGTGTATGCACGTGTGCGCTCATGCACGTGTGCATGTGTGTACACTCCTGGGTCAGTCTGGAAGGGATGAGCACCACCTCTTGGTGTTGAGTGTGTCCAAGGCAGCGCAGGTCCCGGCTGTCACGTCCCTGCAGTCCGACCTTTGCAGCCCCTCTGCCCTCTGGACCTGGCCTGCCCTCGGTCTCTGTGTTGATCCCCCAGTTCCAGCAGCCTTTCCTACCGGTGTCCATCCCACATGCCACTGCTCCATGACATCTGGAGCTCAGAGCTCTGGGACACGGCACAGGCCAGTGTGCATATTAGCACACACACACGTGTGCACATACACATCTAACACACAAGCACACACATTCTCACACAAAGTGTCTCTGAAAAGTTGACCAGTTTGCCAATGCCACCAGCCTCCCCTCCCCTCTCTCCAGCTACTCTAGACTGCTTCTAGGGCCTCCCCGACCTCCCTGGGGAAACTAAGGCCCAGAGAGCCAAGCAACTTCCTTTAGGCCCCAGAACAAGTGATTGGGAGGGCAGAGATTGGTGCTAGTGTCTCAGGGACCTCACCCTGAACCCCTACAGAGGAGACCTCAGGGCCCTAGAAGGAGAGAACAATTCACAATGGTGGGAGGAGGTGCTGTGTGTCATACTGACATAAATATGAAAATTGTAGTATTCTGATATCATCTTTTCTTCCCCCCTACCCCGCCCCAAATGCATCCCTCTTTCTTAAGATGAGTTACTTCCCCTTTCAGAAACTCTGTTTTCTTATCTGCAGTGTTGCTGAGAAGGGTTAAGAGCCCCTAGCCCAGTGCCTAGATGCCCAATCTCCCCAGTGGCTATCCAGTCTCCTCTTGGATGCCTCATTGACAAGGAACTCATTACTCCCATGGCATCCCATCAGTGTTGGGCAGCTCATTCAGATCATTTCATTCTTCAGTAAAGGTTTACTGAGGGCCTACTATGTACCCGGCCATGTTCTAAGCACTAGGAGTATAGCAAGCAGCAAAGTGATGTCACTGCCCCACAGAGCTTAAATTCTCATTGGCAGGAACAACAAACACGTGCCTGTAATATAAAGTTAGTTGATGATGAGTGCTATGAGGAAAATAAAACAGGAAAGGGGATAGAGAGAGATCAAGGGCAGATGGTAAGAGGGAGGTGTTATTCTAGATAGGATGATTATGGCAGGCGTCTCTAAGCAAAGACTGGAAAGAGAGAGAGACACAGAGAGAGAACCACCTGAATGTCAAGGGGAGAAAGTTCCAGGCAGAGAAGACCACGAATGCAAAGGCCCTGTGGCAGGAACATTATTTTCTTGGCATATTCAGGGAACAGCAAAGATGGTTCAAATGATCCAGCATCTTGGTTTTGCCTGACCAGCTCCCTACCCCAGGGCAGAGGGTGGATGCAAACATGTTTCTCTAATCCCTTCCTTTATGCCCCTCTGAATCCAGGGCCCATCTGGTGGCCTCTGCCCACTGTGCCTCGAAGAGGTCCAGATGGTCAGCATGAGGATGGGATGGTGAGAGAGGGCAAAAGGAACTAAGTGCGACTTATCAGCCTCTGGGCTCCCCTGGGGTCGGATAAGCCAGAGCAGGGTCAGTGGTTCTGACCTTCCACATCCCCCTACCCTCTCCATCCTGAGCCTGGATGGTGAGCTCTTACAGTTCACTGACCACAGCTGCCCTTCTTCCTCCCCAGAGAGACATGGTGGCCCCTCCCCATCTCCACCCCAGGACTCACAGCCCTGGACATCCACACCTCGCACAGCAGTGCCCTTCTGGGCCTCTCTGCGCTTACAGAACACATCCTACCCCCTGGTCTTTGAGCAGCTGTCAGCATCCTTGTGAGGTGAGAAGGGCTGATGTCACCACCTCACCTTTACAGGCCCACAAATGGGAAGCAACTTACCCAGTGAGTCTGGGGCAGAGAGAGAACCTTGAACTTGGGTCCTCCTAACCGTCTGTCTTTTTGCCTGATTCCCAGTGTTTCTTCCAAAGCAGTTGGTGGCTACTGTGGGCCAAGGCTCAGGCTGTTACCCTGGACTCCCACATGCACACCTGGGGGCCCGCCTCCCCCCAGGCAGCAGGGACTCCAGCAGTCACTGTGGGGCAGGAGCTCCAGGCACCAGTCAGGAAGGCTCTCTCCATCTCTGCAAATATCTTCCTGATCTCATCTTAGACTCTGCTGCCCACCTCAACCCCATCATCACCAACTGGCATTTCTTGCAGGAATCAGAGCATCTAGTGGGGAAGGGTGGACTGGGAACTGAGTTCTCCTAGGAATGACGGGGAGGGCAGGCAGCTGCCAGAGGTGGGCACTGTGGTGGGTTAACATAGAGACCCAGAGGACCGAGGCCTGGCGGTTTCCCCAGTTGGTCCTAAGGGCTCAGGAGGAACCTAAAGGAGGAGCAATGAGACCAAGTGCCACCCCTCTCACAACAACTGGTCCATTTCTTCATTTTTCAAATGAGGAGATTAAAATATATATGAAATAGACACTGGAGCCTTAAGAGTAAGGAATTTTTAATTCATTGCATTTAGGAGGAATTGGATATGAATGTTTGTGCAGCTGTCAAGGTTTAATGTTGCTGTATGCTGTCAAGTTGGTTACGACTCATGGTGGCCTTATAGGACAGAGTAGAACTGCCCTATAGGGTTTCCTAGGCTATAATGTGTATGGGAGCAGATCGCCATATCTTTTCTCCCACAGTACAGCTAGGTGGGGTTGTTCTGTCGACTTTTTGGTTAACAGCCGAGTGCTTAACCATTGCGCCACCAACCATCATAGTGCCGACTAGGAGTCACCGCCTCAGGACCCAGCTCTCGGTGGAATCACTCAGTGTAGATTAGCCATGTAGATCACACTGGCTACATGCAAGCCCTCTAGATACCTAACTCCCACACAAGGCAGAACGGGGGAAATCCCATCAAAGGAAGACAAAGCTCTGTGGAAATTCCTCTATCTTGGAGGGCTTCATGGAAGAAGTGGCATTCAAGCTGGGCCTGGAAGGTTCAGATTTGGATGTGTGGAGATGGGGAAGGAGGGCATTTGATGTAGAGGGCACTGCATGAGCAAAGGAGGGAGATCCCCCAGCATCAGGGAGTGCTAATACAGCAAGTTATCCGGTTAGGACGGAAGCTGGGGCTGGGGAAGGAGTCCTGGGGAGAGGGGAACCCGGAGCCACCTTGTAGAGGATTTGAATGCCATGCTCAGCCCAGGTGAGGGTGGGTTTGGTTTGTAAGCAGAGGGAAAGCTTCTTTAATAATACTCATACACATGTGCATTGGGTCGCACAATTTATCAAGTGTTTCCTCATTCAAATAACAAAACATTCTGCAAGACCAGCCTTAGTATTCCCCCAATTTTAAAGGTGAGGCACATGACTCAGGGAGCCCATGGGAAGATCCTGAACCGTATCTCAGACCTCAAACCTACATCTTGTATTCTTCCCGTTCCTTGGAAGTATCCAACAGGTTTTAAGCTGTGAGTGTCTAAAAGAAAAAGACAGCTGTGTGGGGGAAGGGGATACGAGAGAAGTGGGTGAGGCGGAGAAGGGGGAACCCAGTTAGGAGGTGTTACATTGCCACAGCAACGGGAGTGAAGTCAGATCTGGGGCAGGGGCCTGGGGATGGAGGAGAGGGTACAGCCTAGGGCATATTGGAGAGTCAGGAGGTGGAATTGCTAGCAGCTTCCGGGATGGGTGGGGACAGGCAATTGAGGGGAGGGAAAAGTTAAGTAGGAGGCCCACGTTTGCTTTGGGAGACTGAGATCTCCGTGTTTATATTGTGTGTGGGAAGAGGGAGTAGGGGGAAAGCTGGGATTCCCTGGGGCCCTGCAACCTCCAGAGCCAGCTGGTGCAGGAATAAAGAGCTCCAGTCTGTCAAAACATCCCAGGTTCGAATCCTGCCCCTGGCCCCTTCCTCCCATGTGTCACTTCAGCTTCCTGAACCTTAGTTCCTTTTTCTGTGAGATGTAAGAATGGGCACTCAAACAATAGAAGTTCTGGGCAGAATACTGGCTGAATAGGTAGAGATCGTGGTCATACCTACCTCAGAGGATAGCTCTGAAGATGAAATACACTGATGGTGCCAAGCACAGGGCATGGCACACGGGCTTCATAGTGAAAGGCAGCACTTCCTTGGGGCCACACCGGGCCCCACTCTGCTCTCAGCACTCTGCAATCTACTCTATGCCATCCTCACAACGGCACTTTGAGCTAGCAAGGATTTTCATACTCATTTTATAGATGAGAAACCCGGGGAATAGCACCTCATGAAAGCCTCACAATGCTTTGCAATTGGGTAAGCTTTACTCCAATTTCAGAGAGAAAGGAAGCAGCAGTGAAGGTAGTTAACAACCCAGCCAACAGGGCGGCCAGGCTGGCAGCCCAGGCTGCCTGGCTTCAGGGCCCGCTCGGGTACGGGGAGCTGGTGTCTTGGCCCAGCTTGGCGGAGACTGTCCTGCGTGAAGGTGGGAGGGACGGAGGCTGGCATGCCGTGGGGTCCACACGTGGGCCTCTTCTGACCACTCTGGGCCTCTTTGCTCTGTCCCCAGCATCCAGCCGCTCCCATCCCGCCAGCCCCAGCCCGCCAGGGCCACAGGCCACCCCAGTGCTGCCAGTCAGCTACCGCCTGTCACACACAAGGCTGGCCTTCTTCCTTCGGGAGGCGAGGCCTCCGCCAACCCCGGTTGCCAACGGCTCCCTGCAGCGCTCTGAGCCCTTCGTGGTGTTCCAGACCAAGGAGCTGCCCATCCTCAATGTCTCCCTGGGGCCCTTCAGCACCAGCCAGGTGGTGGCCCGGGAGCTCCTGCAGCCATCCAGCACCTTGGACATCCCCGAGCGCCTGACGGTCAACTGGAAGGTGCGGGCGTTCATCGTCCGTGCCCGTGTGCCTGCCTCGCAGCCTGTGGCCCAGGTGCTTTTCTACGTGGCCGGCCGGGACTGGGATGACTTTGGCGTCACCGAGCGGCTACCCTGTGTCCGTCTGCACGCCTTCCGGGATGCCCGGGAAGTCAAGAGCTCCTGTCGCCTCAGCGGGGGGCTGGCCACCTGTCTAGTGCGGGCCGACCTACCCCTGGCCTGGTTTGGGCCCCCCGCCCCAGCCTCACCGCCCACCGCCCGCAGAAAATCTCCCGACGGGCTGGAACCCGAGGTAGCAGGGGAGAGCCAGCAGGCTGAGTTGTATTACACTCTCCACGCCCCAGATGCATCTGGGGGCTGCGGGGGCACCCGCCGGGGAGCTGGGCCCGGGGCAGGGGCCCGGGCTGAGAGCCCCACCCAGCACCCCCTGCTGCGCATCGGAAGCATCAGCCTGTTCCGCCCGCCCCCCAGAAGGACCCTGCAGGAGCACCGGCTGGACAGCAACCTGATGATCCGCCTGCCAGACCGGCCCCTCAAGCCCGGGGAAGTCCTCAGCATCTTCCTCTACCTGGCCCCCAACTCCTCCTCTCCCTCCAGCCCCAGCGTGGAGCATTTCACACTCAGGTAGGGCGGCTCTAGATCAAATGCACACCTGACTCCTTGTAGGGGGCCTCTCACACCTGCCTGTCCAGCATTCTAATCCCAGCTCTTCCATTTAGCACTTGAGCAACCTGAGGAAGACACTTCACTTATATGAACCTCAGTGTTCAGCATGCTTATCTGTATAATGGGAACAAAAATTCCTGCACCTACCTTCATACCTCGCAGATTTGGCATCATGGTAAAGGGGGGCATGTCAGTATTCACAAGCATGGACGTCTAGAATGATAGAATTGGGGCTGGGAAGGGCCCTTAGCCATCAGCCAGTGCAGTGCTCCCATTTTACAGATGAGGAGTCTGAGGCCAAAGAAGAGAAATGGAGATCAGAGAGAAACCCCGTGGCTGGGAGCCAGAAGATGAGCAGGAATATGTGCATGTGTTGGGATATTTGCCCCAAATCCTGGAGCTGGGAGAAATTTTTTCAATTTTTCTTTCTATGCTTTCAGCAGGATACAGTTCTTGAATTCAGAAATACCTTAACTCATATCATATCCCTACAAAACATAATAATGTCTCATAGTAGAAACCCGTGGTTTGAGCTATATTGAGTGATTCTGGGGACACAGAAGAGGCTCCACCAAAATGCCTCGCCCCCCAAGCACTATGCATGGGACCTTCAACATTGCCATTAGCCCCCAACTTTTCTGAGTAAGTATTGTCCTCTCTCCTGAGTGTTCCACCTTAAACTCCGAATATTCCTGGAAAGGGTCATACCTGATTCAATGATTGACGGTTGAATGTGAATATGAGTTAAATCAGTCATCAGAGATCTTGGGCTGCATTAATAGGAGTGGAGCATATAGAATTGAGGAGGTGATAATTCACTTTGCTTTCCCAAAAACCCCGTTACCATCAAGTCAGTTCCGACTCATAGTGACCCTGTAGGACAGAGTAGAACTGACCCATAGGGTTTCCAAAGCTGTAACCTTTATGGAAGCAGACTGCCACATCTTTCTCCCGAAGAGCAGCTGGTGGGTTTAAACTGCCAACCTTTCGGTTAGCAGCCGAGCACTTAACCACTGCACCACCAGGGCTCCTTCATCACCCCTTTAATCAGTGTTAATTAGAGCACAGCTGAAATGTTGCATTTAGTATAGTACACTACACCTAATATGTTCAAAGTGTCCAGGGGAGGCCGACCAGGATATAAGGTGACTTGAAACCACGGCAAAAAGCAACAGTTGGAAGAACGGGAGACTTTAGGCCTGGAAAAGAGAAGGCTCCTAGAGTAACTGCTCCCCTCTCCAGCGATCTGAAAAGCTGTCACAATTAAAATGGAGTTGAATGAGTGAGTTTTCTCTTGCCCCAGCAGACCTATGGCTGTTATATTTCAGCTAAATACAGGAAAGAGGTGTCTGCCCATTAAGGGCTTTCTGGAAATGGAACAGGATGTGTGCACAAGCAGTGAGTTACCTGTCACTAAGGTATACAAGTAGAAGTTAGTCAAAGACTTGTCAGGAATATGGTAGAAATGACTGCAGTTCCCACTAAGGATCAGAGGCTTCAGCTACATGATGCTGGATTCCCCAGATTCAACTCACATTGAGTCTAGAACTATACCCAAGCCGAGCCTAGGGCTGGTGGCCAGGCAGGCCCTACCCTGACCCTCTACCTCTTCTTCCTCCCCCTTTGACCCCAGGGTGAAGGCCAAGAAGGGCGTGACCCTTCTAGGCACCAAGTCACGGAGTGGCCAGTGGCATGTGACCTCAGAGCTGCTGACTGGGGCGAAGCACTCCACAGCCACCGTGGACGTGGCCTGGGCTCAGGGCACACCCCTGCCTCCCAGGTGAGCCTGGGATGGTGCCTCCACCCACCTCTTTGCAGGGCAGGCACCTGGGAGAGGTGGAGGTTCTTCGTGGAGGAGGCTGGGACTTGCAGAAGGGCTGGAACTTGGTTTATGGGGACTCAGGAGTCCAGGCCTCTAGGAGTGGTCCTGAGGATGGGGCACCTCATGTGGGCTAGAGAAGGCCTCAGAGGAACCCAGCCAGGCAGGCTGCTGAGCTGTGGTGGGGTCCCCCCGCCCAGGGGATTGGGAGCTCCTGGGTTGCTCCTAGCCCTTCATTCTCGGCTCTCCTTCGTTCTGCACCCCCGGCAGGGAGGGCCAGGGGCCCCTGGAGATCCTGCAGCTGGACTTTGAGATGGAGAACTTCACCAGCCAGTCGGTCAAGCGGAGAATCATGTGGCACATCGACTACCGTGGCCATGGCGCCATGCCTGATCTGGAGCGGGCAGTCACTGAGCTGACGGTCATCCAGAGGGACGTGCAAGCCATCCTGCCCCTGGCCATGGTGAGTGGGTGGGGCACTGGGTCAGCGGGCAGATGTGTCCACGCGTGCACATGCATGCATGTGTGCTCATGCATGTGTAGATTGATACATGTGCGTGTGAGCAGGCGCCCGAGTGTGTGACTGCCTCCGGCACCAGACGTGCCCTCACAGGAGGCAGGTGGCGCTCGGTGCCTGATGGGGGAAGGACAGCAGATGCTGCGGGCTGCAGAGGTGGGAGAAGTCGCCACAGGGGGCCACTGAGGGAAGGTTCTTGGAGGAGGTGGCCTGCAGCTGAGCCTTGAAGGTCAAGTGGGAAGAAGGGCTTGCACAGTCGGAGAAGATGAGGCGGGTGCCCAGGCAGAGGGATCACATGGGCAAAAGTGTGGTGTGGGAATATGACCTGTTTGTTCAAAGGAGCAGTGGGGTTTAGGAGAGTGCGGTGGGGTGGTAAGGCTGGAGCTGTTGTGTGGGGCCAGCCCTGGGGGCACCGTGAATGGCCAGGCGAATGTGGGAACAGCCCGGTGCTCCGTGAATGGCCAAGCGAACATGGGACCAGCCCGGGGCACTGTGAATGGCCAGGGGAACATGTTGGATGTTGCTATGTGAGTCCTGAGGAGCATGGCAGATTTCTGAGAGAGGATGGTAGGGCCGGGGAAGGATTGGCAGCAGAGTGGTGGTGGTGAGTGGCCCCTGAAAGCTGCTCAGGAGTCCAGTGAGCAGACCATCTGAGCAGGAGCTGAGTGAGCAGGTGTCCCTGTGCATGTGTGTGAGGGAACTCGTGGGAAGGACATGCATCTGAGAAGGGGGACAGCCCAGAGCCAGGGCCTTGGCCAGCCATGTTCCAGGAGCACAGAGGACTGTGAGCACCTCGCTTAGCAAAGCCCCACGCTCCCTCCTTCCCACAGGACACGGAGATCATCAACACAGCCATCCTGACAGGCCGGACGGTAGCCATCCCTGTCAAGGTCATAGCCATTGAGGTGACCGGTCTCGTCCTGGATGTCTCTGCCCTAGTGGAATGCAAGTCTGACAATGAAGACATCATCAAGGTGGGCTTCCTGGAGGTGGTGCCCTTGGGGAAGGAGGACTCAGACCTCCAGGGGGCGTGGAACCCCAGACCAGAGGGGAATTCACATTCCAGGCAGGTCCCCATGGTAGGCAGGAGGAGGGGGATGGGGCAAGATGGGGGAGAAAAGCTGTGGGCATCCCATGTCCAGCTTGAGTGGGGGGAGGGAAAGCCCTGGGTACTGCTCCTGCCAGTCCTGGAGGTCTTCCTGTAGGACTGTGGGAGAGACTGTTTGGCAGACCAGAAGGGGGAAGACAGTGTAGACAACTTGAACTCAATCCATCAATTACCAGTTGCCATAGAGTTGATTCCGACTTGTGACAACCCCATATGTGTCAGAGTAGAACTGTGCTCCGTGGGTATTCAATGGCTGATTTTTCAGAAGTAGACTGCCAGGCCTTTCTTCTGAGGTATCTCTGGGAAGCACCAACCATTCAGTTAGCAATGAGCACGTTAACCATTTGCACCACCCAGGGATGCCAGAACTCAATCCAGCAAGTGATTATTGAGCACCTGCTGTGTGAGAGACTCTGGACAAGGCAACAGGGGACAGATGAGGTGCGTGGGCCCCTCAAAGACATGCTCTGAACCCATGGGGCTAGTGACCCAATGGAGATCAACCTGAGGAAGGAAGCCTCAGAAAACATGTGAGTTAAGCCAGGAGTGGAGGTTGTCTAAGGAAGGCCACACCCCAGCTCCTCCAACTCCTGAAGCTCCTCCCAGCCATGAATCCCCCCTGAGCTCCTCGCCAGGGACCCACCGTGAATCCTCCACATCCATCCGTCTGGCTTTGGACGGTGGTCAGAGGTGAGATAGGGGCAGTAGACAGTGAAATGGGCAGCAACATAAGGATGTCCAGCCCTGGCACCTGTAGTGTGGGCAAGTCATTTGCCATGCCAGCCTCCAGCAGGCCCCAAACAATCGGACAAGGGGATCTGTTTCCTGTTCCTGTAAATCATTCAGCTGCAGGAGAGCAGGAGGAGGTGGGTGTGCGTGTCCTTCTGCCTCCTGTTCATTGGGCTCCCTCACATTGGGCTCATTCTCTCCACACTAAGCCTCTGGACCCCTCTGGGTCTGGGAAGCACAGGGTCACCTCACCCATTCCTAACACAGAAACAGTATCTTACAAGTGAGGCTGAAGATGGCTGTGTACACACCCCATCACCTCCTTCAGAGCAGGAGCCAGGCCTCGATCCTGGGGCTTCCCCCTGCCGCAAGCAGCCCCTTCCTCTGTCATCCCATCTCCCCTCCCTGCCCCAGCCCCAGAGCAGGCCAGACCAAAGTCATGATGGCTCAGATACCAAAGGGAATTAGTGGAGATTCTAAATGGAATTTGTTACCATTCTCAGTGAAATATACTCCGATGCTTTATGGAGTTTTCCAACATTCTAAATGGAATGTGCCAGCCTTCAGATGGAATTGTCTGCCTTCTGAAGCGGGAAATGAGCATTTCTGGCAGGGACGTTGTCCTCACTTCCCTTCATCCACCCTCTGAGATAATTAAGGGGTCTGGCAGGGGTGTGGGGCGGGCCAGGGCTCATCTCCATGGATGAGCCAGTGTCCCAGCACCCTCCCCGCACCCAGAACCGAACCGTCGGCATGTCATCAGCCCTTAGGCTGCATGACAGACCCTCCCCCAAACACAAGGGCCTCACGTGTGTGCACATGGGCATGTACCAGCAGAAGCACCTAAATGCATGTGCCCACGATTCATTCCAGGGTGTGCCAGGTGTGCGCGTGGGCACACCTGACAGGTACACCCATCTCCACTTGCCCTCAAGTGCTGGCAGTGACACCCAGTGAGTGGGTGCAGATGTCCACCAAGATGTGTTCAGAGGCATGTGCCGGTCCAGGGGACCTGCAGGAAGGCAAGTTGGTATCCACGTGGGCATGCAAAAGCCACGCCCATTGGTGGCAGCCATCCAGGTATCTGTGCTTGGGGTTGTCTGGCCTTGATTTTTCCTCTCCCCTGCCCATCACCTCACACTTGGCTAGAGCCACCCCCTTACCTGTAATTAACCAGCCGCGTGTTGTCCTGGGGCAGCCCTGCCCGAGGGGCCGTGGAGGAGCCACACCCCTGCCCCTCACCTCCATCCCCCCACCTCCACCTTCTCCCTGCCCAGTCCAGCCTGCTCAGGGCAGGCTGCTCGTCTGTGCTGCAGAGGACTTTACCTGGGACACCTGGAGGGGGAGCCGCCCTGAAAGGCCCCCTCCAAGGTGTGGTGTGGCAGGTCAGAAGCAACCTCGGGTAAAAAACATTTGCATATTGGCTCTGTGCCAGGAAACAAACACCACCACCACCACCACCACCACCACCCCACCCCCCCAGTGGCCACTGAGAGATTGTCTGGAGAGGTGGAGTGGAATCCGGAACACACTGAAGCCGATGCCTCCCAGAGGAATCAGGGGCCCTGGCCTTCGCTTCCCTCTGGCTCTGCTTGTTAGACTGAAGTCCCCTGCACTGCCCACAGGAAAACCCCTGGGGCAAGACATGCCCAGTGTTCCTCCCCTTCCCCAGGTGTCCAGCAGCTGCGACTACGTGTTTGTGAGCGGAAAGGAGTCTAGAGGGTCCATGAACGCCAGGGTCACCTTCCGTTACGATGTCCTCCACGCGCCCCTGGAGATGACGGTCTGGGTTCCCAAGCTGCCCCTTCATATCGAGCTCTCAGACGCCCGCCTCAGCCAAGTGAAGGGCTGGAGGGTACCTATCCTCCCCGACCGGAGGTACAGCCCCTCCACACTCGGGGGACACGGGATACTCATGGGTGGACACAGCCTCAGCACTGTCTAATCTGCATGTGTGCATAAGGCCCTACGTATACACAGTCAGCAGGTCAGTTATGCAATCAACAAACTGTGTGCTGGGCACTGGTGGGTGCTTAAGACATGGAGGCGAGTGTGGCCAGTGCCTGACCCAGCCAAGCTCTTGGTCCAGCAGGGAAGGCAGTCATGTACATGCTACAGAGTGGGACTCAGGGAGCTCCGTGTTCAGGGAATCAAAAGGCACAAAGGAGAGGACCACCCCTTCCTCTTAGTCAAGGCAGGCTTCCTAGAAGCAGTTACTCCTGAGCAAAGTCATAAACAAAAAACCCAGCAGCCATCGAGTCACCTCCAGCTCATAGTGACCCCATGTATGTATGTCAGAATAGAACTGTGCCCCATGGAGTTTTCAATGGCTGATTTTCTGGACGCAGATTGCCAGGACTTTCTTCCGAGGTACCTCTAGGTAGGATCAGAACCTCTAACCTTTTGGTTAGCAGCTGAGTGTGTTAACCCAGGGACTCCTTAAATCTTAAAGGACTAGTAGAAAGGAGTTGGCTGGGGAGGCAGGGGGAGAGAGCAGTCAGACAAATGGGACACACGCACCAACACAGACCCACACCCATGTGCCCAGCCTGGGCACACCAGGGGTACACTCATGAGCACTTAATCCCAGGAGCACGGTGAGTCACACCTGGGCTTCCTTGCAGAGTACAAGCTCAAGACCCAAAGGCCCAGCTCTGGGGCATATAAATGTATTCACTACACTCCACTCACCCACTTGGAGCGGCTGGAGAGATCAGCCCAGCAGGGAAGGGAAGAAGAGGAAAAGTAGCAGGCAGCTGACAGCAGAGGGGGCGGGGCTGGAGAGAGAAGCAGGTGGTAAGAGAAACAGGAGGCCAAGTGAGACTTGGGGTGGGATCAAGTCCGCAGAGATTTGGAAAAGCAAGGTAGGGTAGACCAGAGCCTCTCAAACTTTAACGTGCACAGGAATCACCTGGAAATCTTATTTAAAATGCGGGTTCAGGTTCAGTAGCTCTGGGGCAGCGCCTGTGATTCTGCATTTCTGGCCAGCTCCCAGGTAATGCTGATATTGCTTTGAGTAGTGATGGTGTAGTGGACTCTGAAGCCAGACAGCTTGGGTTCTAACCCTAACTGGTGTTTACTAGCTGTATAACCTTGGGCTACTTACATAGCCTCTCTGGGCCTCAATTTTCTCATCTATAAAATGGGCATGAAGCACCCACTTCATAGGGTGGTTGTGAGAATTAAATTAGTTAACCTAAGTAAAAGAGCCCTCTGTGTGAATAAATTCTGATCTTTTCATCCTTCCGAAACACAAACAAAAGTTGCCCAGCCACACCCTCGTCTTTCTCTGTAGAGCACTGTCCCAACAGTGAATCTCCTAACTTTAGCATCTTTTGCAATCTGGATAGGCTGAGAATTTCCCAAATTATCAGGGCCTGGTTCCTTTTTGCTAAATAGTTCTCCCCTCAATTTCTCTCTTTCCTGTTGCATTTTACTATAAGCAGCAAGAAAAAACTCGGCCACATCTTCAACACTTTGCTTGGAAATCTCTACAGATAAATACCCAAGTTCAGTGCCTCCAAGTTCTGCTTTCTACACACTGTAGGACCTGATTCAGCTGAGCTTTCTGGCACTTAGATAATAAGGATCACCTTCCCTCCCGTCCAGAGCTTTAGAACAGGGTCGGGCACATATGTAGTGCTGAAGCAGAGGGCAGTACTTGTTAGTATTTGATGCCAGCTATTCTGTGGCTTGGGTTAGGCACAGCAGAGGCAGGAGATGGACCAGGGAAGGTCAAGACTGGGACTCCTAGCTCCGAACTTGTTAGAGACAGAGGAAAGAACCAGGGAGGGGGCTTGCTGTTTGCAGAGCTTCTAGCCATGGGGAGCTGGGGAGGAACCAGCAGGGCCAGGGTGAGAGGAGTGGCTTATTCAGGTCCCAGCCAGGGTGAGAAGTCCTCCAGCCTGGCCAGCCCTGACCCCATGCCTCCCCGACCCCCCAGATCAGCCCGGGAGAGCGAGGATGAGGACGAGGAGGAGGAGGAGCGGCGGCAGAGTGTGAGCCGCGGCTGCACCCTGCAGTACCAGCACGCCACGCTGCAGGTCTTCACCCAGTTCCATACCACATCATCAGAGGGCACAGACCAGGTGGTCACCATGCTGGGCCCAGACTGGCTGGTGGAGGTCACCGACCTGGTCAGCGACTTCATGCGGGTGGGCGACCCCCGAGTGGCACACATGGTGGACAGCAGCACGCTGGCGGGCCTGGAGCCAGGCATCACCCCCTTCAAGGTAGGCACGGGCTCTGCCCCAGCACAAAGGGCAGTGCCCAGGAGCCATTTGACCTGTGGGCAGAGAATGCAGGTGTTCCCGTGATGGAGTCCCAGAGCCTCAGCCTCTGGGAGCAACCCCCACCCTGCTCAAAACATACTTTCTGCCCCACCTGCCCCTCCACCGGAAACTCCACCATCAAAGGTCAAGCTTCTTTTGCTCAGCTCTGATGAGGATTCTCACTCAAAGCTTTATCCGCTGTTACCAGCCTTGTAGCGCTTAGTGTGGGTGACTCAGGCAGACCCCTCCCTGAGAACAGGTGTGGATAGAGGAGGGGGGTGCAGGTGAGAGGGGTCTGCAAGCCTACAGGCCAGGAAGAGGAGTTCTGGGATTGAGGAACTCAACTTTGACCTTCTTCCCTGACAACTGGGTATCCAGGCAGAAATTATCTGCCTAAGGGATTGCGAATAGTGACCTATGGGCTGGAATCTGCCCGGAGACATGTTTGTTTGTAAACGAATTAAAAAAAAAAAAAAAATTGAAAAACTGGGAGGTTTCCTATTTTGAAAAATCTGTATTTCTGGTTTTATAAACAAGCAATCTGGCAATACTGGACCTGCAGTCCCACCTGGCAACCATCAGCAGGAGTCAATATTGGTGCGCCCTTTACAAGGGCACAATCCTCCCATTTGCCACAGTTCCCACTACTCCCTTCTGGCTCCCTGACACTGAGGCTAAATGGCAATTGCTATTTATCACCACAGGGGGCTGTTGTTTGCCTTCAGGTCTGCTCACTGTTCCTGCCTGCCTTCTGTGGGCCCCTGGCCCTTGTTTGGCCTCTGGGCCCTGGTTCCTGGTTGCAGCTGTAAGGCAGAGTCCAGGAGTCTTGCCTCCCAGCCTGCCCCACTCCTCCCGCCTCCTCTTCCAGCACTACTGGAATTCCTCCCTGGGTTCTGGGAGGTGCTGCTTTCCTGCTCTCTCTCACCCCTGCCCCACTCTGCCTCAGGTGGTGTCCCCGCTGACAGAGGCCGTGCTTGGGGAGACACTGCTGACAGTGACAGAGGAGAAGGTCAGCATCACACAGCTGCAGGTCCAGGTGGTGGCCAGTCTTGCCCTCTCCCTGCGGCCCAGTCCCGGGAGCAGCCACACCATCCTGGCTACCACAGCCGCCCAGCAGACCCTCAGCTTCCTTAAGCAGGTAACTGGCTGCCTGGCCTGCCAGCCAAGGAGTTGGGATGTAGAAGAAGGAATTTGGGTTCTGTTTCCTCTCTGTCATGAGTCCCCCAAATTAGGGCTTTAGGTAGGGGAAGATCTGTCTACCCTTTGTGCCCTGCACATTCACCCACACCATCTACACAGGGAGTCTGGCCAGTCTTGCTTGCTGCATTTGCCACCTTGAGATGTTCCTGCTGAGGGTCTCCCTCCCGGATTCTCAGAGGGCCCACCACCTCTGACCCCACCCACCGGAATTGGGAGCCCCAACTACAGACCCCACAGACACACCACGGGCACTGGCTGCAGGACAAAGGTGGAAAGGTGGCAGGTGGGAGCACTCAGCCAGGAGTCAGGACACAGGAGTCCTCTGCCCCTGACTTGCTCTGTGACCCTAGGCCAGTCACTTCTCTCTGCACCCTGCTTCCTCATCTGCAGGGAGGTCGATTTTCAGAAGGTTTTTGCTGACAGATGGGGGAGTCTGGGGGTGGCTATGTATTCTCAATCCTCAACTATCTAATGGGGGGTGATCCCAAGGCCAGGCATGGAGATATGGGGTTGCCCCTGCAACACAAGAGACTTCAGTTGGACTCAAGGTAAAATTTACCTTCAGCTCATCAGGGTGGGAGGGGTGAAGTGAGCAAGGAAATTCTGGGGGCAGTGAGAGACCTGGATACCGTAACCTGCAGTTGAGCCTTCCCACACCCTGCAGAGGATGCCCACCAAACAGTGGTTCCTGAGCACCTGCCACATGCAGGCACGGTCCCAGCGCTGAGAATACAGCAGGGAACCAGAGGCTCTTGGTCCCTGCCCTCCAGCCAGGACGAGCTCTCTGACTCCTGTCCTCCCCTCCTCCAGGAAGCCCTCCTGAGCCTCTGGCTCTCCTACAGCGATGGCACCACGGCCCCACTCTCCCTCTACAGCCCCCGGGACTATGAGCTGCTGGTGAGCAGCCTGGACGAGCGAGTAGCAACGGTGACTCAGGACCGGGCTTTCCCGCTGGTGGTGGCGGAGGCCGAGGGTGCAGGCCAGCTACTCCGCGCCGAGCTTACCATCACTGAGAGCTGCCAGAAAACTAAGCGCAAGAGCGTGCTGGCCACCACACCTGTGGGCCTACGGGTACACTTTGGGCGGGACGAGGAGGACCCGACTTACGACTATCCGGGCCCCAGCCAACCAGGGCCTGGAGGGGCTGAGGAGGAGGCCCGCGGAGCTGGCCCGCGAGGCACCGGGGTTTCCCCCGCGGAGGGCCCGGGCAGGGACACGGCCAGCCCCGCTGTACCGCCCACAGAAGACTTCCTGCCGCTGCCCACCGGCTTCCTGCAGATGCCACGGGGGCTAACAGACCTGGAGATCGGCATGTATGCACTGCTGGGCGTCTTCTGCCTCGCCATCCTCGTCTTCCTCATCAACTGCATCGTCTTCGTGCTGCGCTACCGGCACAAGCGCATCCCGCCCGAGGGCCAGACCAGCATGGACCACTCGCACCACTGGGTGTTCCTGGGCAACGGGCAGCCGCTGCGGGTGCAAGGGGAGCTCTCGCCTCCCCCCGGCAACCCGCTGGAAACTGTGCCTGCTTGCTGCCACGGCGACCACCACAGCAGCGGCAGCTCACAGACCAGCGTGCAGAGCCAGGTGCACGGGCGCGGCGACGGCTCTTCTGGCGGCTCGGCCCGGGACCAGGCCGAGGACCCCGCCAGCTCGCCCACCTCCAAGCGCAAGCGGGTCAAGTTTACCACCTTCACCACGCTGCCCTCCGAGGAACTAGCCTATGACTCGGTGCCCGCCGGTGAGGAGGACGCGGAGGACGAGGAGGGCCTGGGCTGGGGCTGCCCGGATGTGGCGAGCACCACGCGGCCCACACCGCCCCCAGACCTGCACAATTACATGCGCAGAATCAAAGAGATTGCGTAGAAGCGCGGTCCTGGTGGCTGCCCCCCCGCCCCCCACGCGGGGGCTGTTCTGTGTTGTACTTAGCGGGGACTTGCTGCCCACATCTGCGCGGGCCGGCTGAATCTGGTTTTATACTCCCTGCCCCTGCAGCTTTGCTCTGTGCCGGGTGGGGCCTAGTGTCTTGTCCTTCTGCCTCACACCATTACCCTCTTCTGCCCCCTGCAGGTAGAGGCGCCTTTCTCCAGTGGCTTGCAAGGAAGAAAGGAATCCCAGCCCTCGTTAGACCCTTTCCAAACCTCCTCCATCCTAGGCAATCCTCCTGCCCCAGGAGTGAGGCGAGGAGGCCAAGCTTGGGGCGAGGTGGACGCACACTGTGCCCCCACCCCTGCCTCCCATGTCCCCTGTCTCCCCCCTGTGCTGGGGGGAGCTGGGGGTCTTGTGTCACAGGCTGCACAAAGACTTTTTTCAAACTAATATTCAGGGATTACTGTCCTGCAGGGTGGGGAAGCAGCGGCTGCCTGCCCTGCCAAGGATCTTGCTGTGGACAAAATATTTGGGGAGGTGGGGGAACAGTTGTAGCATCTGCTGGCTTCCTGTGCCCCCCCAGTTCCTTCCCAGCACCTGGCAGCTGACTCTGCAGAGGGTCTTGGGGCCAAGCTGGACCTTCCTGAGTTCTCAGGACTCTCCCTCTGTCCCAAGGGCTGTAGGCAGGGTCCTGAAGGGGAGGAGTCCTGGGTCCATCCCCAGCCTAGCCAAAGCCCAGAGCACCAGGGTCTAGACAGGCCCAGAGAGGCCTGGGTGCCACCTGCAGACCTCAGAGCAAGGTCAACACCACGCCTTAGCCACCCCTCCGCTCTGCTGACCACTCCTTCCCTCTGCAGCGGACAGGGGAGATGGCCACCCATCCCCCCCACAAAATGGGATCTGGTGGGAGGAGGACAGGAAGCGCCAGAGGGTGCTGTGAGGGCAGAGGCTGAAGGCAGCCCAGGCATCTCCCCCACCCCCATCCCACAGCCAATTTCTCTTGGGTTCTACCCACCACTGTGTTAGATTTTTCTTAAATAAATACAAGTGACCACACTGGGGGTGGGGGCAGCAGCTCCCGGAGAACAGACAGTACGTGGTAGCTGGCTCTGTGTCTTCCTCTTGCACACATGCACATGTGTGCGTACATACACTCGTGTGTGCACACATGTACACACACACATTAAAGGACACGAGACTGAAATACGGCAGAACAGGCTGCCATCCTGTTCTTCCGCCCCCAATGTTCGGATCCTCTTAGGCCCTCTGTACCCTTACAGAGAGACACCTCCTCTAGGGGTCTGCCATGATTGGCTCAAGGAGGAAGGGGCAAGCCTCAGGAGCTCCAGAGAAATGCCAGGGGTTGAGGGGGGCCTCAGAAAAAATCAGAAGACCAGAGGGGGTTGGTGTGTGCACCTCAAGCTCACTCCAGTTTCCCTTCCCTGCCTTCAGACCTCCTCTCAACAGATGTCCTTCCCCATCACCCCCTCACAGGGAGGCTTCCCTCCTCTTCTCCGTGGGGCTTATGGGGAGAGCCTGGCCAAAAAGGAGCCAAAAGAGGGGTGAGTCTGCCCTACCCACAAGGGGGTTTCCACGTCAGAGAGCCAGACAGGAGGGAGCCTAGATGGGTGGGGTGTGCCCTTCCACACCAGGGGCCCAGATGGGCTGCCTCATAGCCCCTCATGGCACACTTGATGTGTGTGTGTGTGCATACACAGACTCCCAAAGCTCGGGGAGACCACTCAGCACAGGCAGCAGCACAGGAGGGAGTCCAGGGAACAGGGAGGCTGGCTGGGGTTGCTTTCCAGCCTCCTGCGCCTGCCAACAGGGAGCAACAGCAACCACATCCGTCCTTAAAGGGAGCCCAGCCTCGGCGTTTGTTGCAGCTAGAGGGGCTGCATGGCACCTGTGCGAACATGCTATTGTTCATCCCAGAATGAAGCTTGGCCTCCACCATAGTCTGCAGCCCTGGGGTTGTTCGTGGGCCTTGAGAGTTGTAAAGGTTCTGCACCGTGCCCGGCAGCAGACAAAGCACCAGGCACAGACCCCGGCACACTGAGATTCTCGATGGTGCAGTTTGCTACTTCCAGGTCCAGTGTGGGTGTGAAAGGCAGGCTAAAAATGGACCAGCTCTGCCCAAGATGTGTCTGGCAACAAAGGGCAGGTGAGGCTCGGCGTGCTTAGGGGTGGGGTGCGGGTGGGGCCTGGCAGGAAAACTGCCCAGAACCACGGGGAGGCTTCAAATGGTGGCTTTCATTGCGTTTCCAAGACACCAGACACCTGCTATTCAAATAGGCCCTGACTAGTACTCCCCAGGTGGTATAGATGGCGCAAAAGGTTAATGAGTTAATGCCCTTGGCTGCTAACCGAAAGGTTGGAGGTTCGAGTCTACCCAGAGGTGCCTTAGAAGAAAGCCCTGGTAATCTACTTCTGAAAAGTCAGCCATTGAAAACCTGTAGAGCACAGTTCTACTCTGACACACGTGGGGTTGCCAGGAGTCAGTCAACTTGATGGCAACTGATTTTATGAGCTCCTAGAGGGTAGGGGGTGGGGGATCTCAGTCATTTTTCTTTTTAATCCCTGTGCCTAACATGATGCCAGCACCTGGCAAGTGCTCAACAAATATTTGCCAGCTGAAGTCCAAATACAAACTGTAAATGGCTTTCATATACCCCACATTTGGGGATTTTCTACACTTAGCACCTTATCGGTGTGGAAAATCACAGGTTATCTAAGTCATCCCCTTCAAGTTCTTAGAAAGATGAAGAGAAATAATAGATGTGAGTCAAGGAAGACTATTCCAGCTTGGATGTCTGTGTGGGGTGAGGGGATACTCTGGTGTTCAACTTGGAACCTGGATCCTTTTCATTCAACACATTAAGCTCGTGCTATGCACAGGGCTCTGCTGGGGAGTCTGGGAGGCCAAACTGGGGGCCTATCCCCAGGGACCCCCAGCCCATAGGGAAGATGGATGATACAGCTTGACCCTGGTTGGTGGGGCACAAAGAAGGAGAGGGGGGAGACATACTGAGTTTGCTGAGGAAAGGGACAAGAACATTCTAGGAAAGGGCAATATTATACGTGAAGAAACCAGAAGCTATATACTCAACACACCAACACACTGCTTTCTTTTTGCGGCCATGTCTTTGCACGTGCTGCTCCCTATGCCTGGAATATGGTGATAGGAGAAACACACAAATGTATGCAAAGACATGGAGGCCAGAGAGGGTCTGAGGGTTCAGCATGGATTTGAGATCAGACTTGAGGTTCAGATCCTTTGCCTCCCCACTGGGTGAAGGAAAGAAGTCTTAGAGGGCCAAGGGGGTCAGTTAGGAGCCTGCTGCCACAGCCCAAAGTGGCAGTGATGAGGGTGGAGCCAGGGCAGTGGAGCAGAAAAATGGACAGATACCGTATATCCAGGAGGCGGAAGTGGAGGATTTGCCAAGGCAAGTAGGTGAGGCAGGGTGGGGCACATGAGCCTCTGCTTGACTGCCAAGACCTTCCCAAATGAACTTGGGAGACCAGGCCGCTCCAGGGAAGAAAGTGGGCACTGTCGTAATGGTGTTCTCAAGCAACCAGACTTTCACAAACAGGGAAGGGAGGACCCAGAGAGGGGCAGCAGTTGACAGAAAGTCACACAGTAAACCTAGTAACAGAGTTCTGCCTGACACCTCATCCTTTATTTTGCGTTCCTTTCTCTTCATCCCTCACTCTCTGTCCAAAGGAGAGCACTCAGAAGCAATTGCTAGAAATGGCAAGTACTAACCCTCATGTGCCTCAAGAGGGAGCAGGCTTGGCGGAACGAGGCGGGACATTAAGTTAACAGCTCCTCTGGAATGGTCCCGGCACTGAGCTCGTCTTTAAAAATTTATCTTCAACCCTGACAGTGAATCAAGGGACCTTGTAAAGAATAGTTACTGACAGAGAGCAGCTCTGGGAACCTAGGGAGCCAGGCCATGAATCAGGTCGCTAGCAAAATGAAATTTCTCAGACAGCCAGGGCTGGCTGCAAAGGCAAAGCTGAGAAACCCGCCTCCAGCCCATCTCCAACCCCAGTAATCAGCTGCCCACCCCAGCCCCACTCAGCCCTGGACGCCTCTTGATGCCTCTTTTTTTAGGACTCACCGTACTGCTTTAATTTACTGATAGCATGACATTCTTTAATTTACTGATAGCAAATGAAAAACCCTATTTCCTCCATACCTTTTACCCAACAAGTATTGACTGAATGCCTACTGTGTGCCAGACACTCAAAGAGAAGACTTCCTGGGGGAGAGAGGTCTTGCAGCCAAAATGAGACATTGGAAAAGTCAATGGGCCCGGAAGGAAACTCTCACTTCAAGGAATGAAGCTTCCTATGACAGGTTGGCAAGGACTCCCAGGGTTTGATGTCACATTTGCTGTGTGACCTTCAGCCAATGCATCACCAGCTCTGAGCCCTCGGTTTCCCCACTTGTAAAGACATGGAAATCCTCACCACTGGGCAGTATCCACTGACCTCCCTGAAGAGGCATTGCTATCTCCACACTTGTATTCCTCACAATAGTCTTGGAAGATAGGAATCACGACTGTTGTTTTACAGATGAGACAGGCACACAGAGAGGGCATGTCATTTGCCCAGGGTCTCGAGCTTAACAGTGACCTGGTGGCCAGTTCCAACCCTACATCCTTTCTGCTCTATCCTGAGGCCACTGATGAGGTTGGCAAGTAAAGGCGAATGAGGTTGGAGCAGTTTGGAGGTGCGAGGGGAATGAGGAGGGGTCCCTAAGGATTTGATGTGCTCAGTGAGAGGGGCAAGGTTGTGGGACCCCCATTTAAGGCATAGATCATGGATAGTGTTTGGGGCAGATGGATGACTATGAATATGGCATAGCTGCTTGGCCTCTCTGCCGTTGCTGGCAGGATCACATTCCCTCCCCCGCTATGGGAACTCACCCCCTCCAAGAGGCAGAGCAGAGCCCACCCTCTGGCCCTCCTTGGAGTTGAAGGGGTGGATATAATTCATCAGCGCTGACAGAGAGCTATGCTGCCCAGCAGGCTGGGACACTGTTCCCTGGGCCTGTGACCACCCCACCCACACACTTACATATGGGGCCTCTTTCTGAAATCTGCTCCCCTCCCCCTCAAGGCTGGGTCCCAGATGTGTCCCCTGTGGGATTCTCTCTATCAAGGGAAGGGGAGGGCCCAGGGGCGGGGAGCTGGACTTTGGTCAGCCTGATAGGCAGGACCGCATCCCCCAGGGAGGAGGGAAAGGGGAGAGGAGGGGGGAAAGAACACACCAGCAACTGAAGGTGCTGGAGGAAATCTCCAGAGATGCCAGAGCCATGGGGCGACCCTCCACCCCAGAAAACCCTGCTCCAGGAGCAGACACAGCAAAGAAGCAGACGCATCCCGTGATTAAAGTGCTGCCTTTGTCAGAAGATGAGGAAGCAGGCTCTGGTGGGCGGCTGGGCAAGCAGAGTGCACACACATACACACGCAGACACACACACACACTCAATACACAGGATACAAACACACACTGTGAACACCCCTATTCATTCACAGAACTGCCAGACTCACAGGTGTGCATGAACGGGCACATGCCTCCCCTACGCACACACACACACACAAGCACTCACACACAAACGTGTACATGCACACACATGTGCAGACACACATGCATGCCAGTGGTTGCAGCCCTAGAGTCCCAGTGCAAAACAGCTAGTTGGAGCCCCAGGGCCCCGACGCAAAAATAACCAGAGGTGGCCAATGCCACCAGGGGGGCTTAACCACATTACCTGGTCAGAGCCCTCACAGCCCCTTCTCCCCACCCCCTGCAGGTTTACCTGTGTGGGAGGACAGGTGGAGGTCACAGGGTGGCAGCCAGGCCCAGCCAGCCTTGCTAGTAGAGGAGACAAGGGCCCAGGGAGTATGGCTAGACAGGCTCTGGTGCACCCCTGGTGTCTCTGAAGAGAGGGGCTGCCCTACCAATCTAGGTAAATCTCCTTCGGGGGGCATTGCTTGCATATGAGCTTGTTGGAGGGAGGGATGGCCAGGAGCATATTTAACCGTAGTTAAAACAATAAATAAATTGTCTCACAACACTCAGAAGAATATCCATTTACATGCAAACCATCACTAAGTTAATTACAAAGATTCTTATCTGTTCATTAAAGCCGATTAGAGGGCCCTCTATTTGGAAACACTTTGTGGTTAAAGGGACTATGTTATTAACTCTAATGAAATGATTTATTTGGGGCTGCTGCCTGGTTAGGGGGAACCTGGGGATAGAAGCCATCATTCAGGGGGCAGCCCAGTTCTCCAGTTGACGTTCTTTGCATGACAGCCAAGAAGACTTCTGGGAGGAAAGCGTCCAGGATCCTGGAGAGATTACTAAAACCGTCCTACGGATGAAAAGAGTCCCATTTGAGGGTGGCTGGAAGGAAAGAGCACCCCAGGGAGACTCAGGCTCAGTCTGTCCTGTCTTTAGAAGGCCTTGATTTCCCTGTCTATGAAATGGGAATAAAAGAGGACCTAACTCCCAGGGTTCTTATGAGGATCAAATGAGTTATTGGATGTTGATAGCTAAGAACAATATTTGGCCCATAGTTCACCCTCAATAAACACTAGCTATTATTTTATTGTTTTCTATTGAAAGATGAGTTTTCAGAAGGGATACGACCTGGAGATCTAACCCAATTCTCTGATTTCTTTTTCTCCCCCTTTGTGTTTAGATACAGATCTTTCCTCTTGGGCTGAGACATCTTTCTGGGGTGCTTTTAACAATTTTGAGGAGATGTAGGCAGTCCCCAAAAGATGGATATTGATGTTTTGCTAGTGGTTCCAGGGGGCATTTAAGTAATTAGTGTGACAATTCAAAAGAGATCTGACTCCAAGCTGGTGTCATGGATAGCTACATTGAAAACATTCTTCAAGACAGATTTTTTTTTTCTTGATATTGCCTGGAATTATTCTAAAATCAGGAAGCCTGGACTGAATCGTGTGTGTGTGTGTGTGTGTGTGTGTGTGTGTGTGTGTGTGTGTGTGTGTGTGTATGTGTGTATATGTCATGGTGGGGGTGGAGAGAAAGAGGTGAGACAGTAAATTGATCTTCTTGGTCCAGGTGACATTATAGGAGATAAGAATGCTTACAGAGGGGACTCTCAGCTCTTAGAACCAGGACCTGAGCTAGCGCAGACAAAGAGGCGGTCTGCCAGGCCACAGCCCTGCGCCCACTGTCCACCTGGCCCAGAGCTCAAAGGACAGCTGTGGGCCGCCAGCAGCCAGGCAGGTGAAGATGTGTATCTGCAGAGAGGAGACAGAGCTCTGCTACCTCTCCCCCTCCATCCTCCCATCCCTTTCCTCTTTCAAGGCCTGAATCTGAGCCCCCTGCTGGGGCTGTCCACTGGGACAGGGGCATTCCAGACACACCAGCCTGGGCTTCTTCCTGAGGGAGGTGCATCTGCTGCTGGACGGTAAGGGAGAGACAGGAGACACAGCCAGTGGTCAGAGCTGGGGACCCCAGACACCTCTGGGCGTCTCTGATGATGAGACTCCTTTCCCAGGGCAGAGTGCAGCCAGGGAGCCCTGTGTCAGCATCCACAAATATGCTCCTTGGAGTGAGTCTCCTGGTGTGGCCCCTACTGAATGTCCATCCACATATGTAAGGAGATGTGCAGACTTTCACCCAGGCCCTCACGTCCCCAGGGCAGGTCCAGGAAGCGGCCTCTGCTGTCTCCTCCAAAATCCAGACCCGTCGGGGCTCCTGAAGTCAGTTTTGTGAAAACCCACCACCTCCTGGAGACTTAGTCACTTCCATGTGATGCCTGCTCTATGTCGTGTTTTAAGATTGTGTGAGGTTCCCGGGTCTGTATCTGACACCTTTCTTGTCCCTCTCCCTGATCTCAGCCTCATCTGCTCCCTGTCTTGCTGGGTCCGGGCAGGCGTGGGGGCTGGCTGGGGCTGCCTGATGGAGTGGGTGGGTGTGGGAAGAGGGCAGGTGCTCGGAAGGGAGAGATGCTAAATGTCCGTCGTGTTTCTGCTCTCTCCCCTGGGCCCGAGCAGAGCTGAAGGATGGCACTGTGCTCTGTCAGCAGCCCTGGTCGCGATGGATGTGGAACCTGGTAGGGTGGTGTCAGGAACACTTGGTGAGATTCATTTTCCCCGCTGCTCCGGGAGAAAAAATGTGGCCTCCGGGTCATCCATCTACTCTGCAGCGATGTGGTAAACAGGCGAACCTCGCCTGGAGCAGCCTGGAGCCGAGCCCAGCTCAGCAGTCTTCCCACCGGGCTTCAAGGCTGGGGGATGCACAGAGATTCATTTCCTTAGGTGCCCGCTACGGGCAGGACTCCTGGGTGCAGGCCCCTGGTGTGGGCCTCTCGGCGAATTGCGTGCACCTTCATCCAGTACAAGGGAGAGAGAGGGAATGATGGCGTCTTCCCCTCTTCTTCCCTGTCTCCCGCCTGAGGACTTAGGAGAGCAGCAGGGAGCAGGGCAGGAGGTGTTCCCTATCTGCAGGATGCCCTTCCTGGGCACACCCAAGACACGGAAGAAGCAAAGGTGAGAAAGTCAGATGGATTGTGATTCCATTTCATAGTCTTTCTCGCCTCTGAGACAGAGCAAAGAGAAAGATGACTAGGTTTCTCCGTGGTTGCTGCTGTGTGCCGTCGAGTGGATTCTGGCTCATAGCCACCCTACAGGACAGAGCAGAACTGCCCTATAGGGTTTCCTAGCCTGTAAATCTTTATGGGAGCAGATCGCCAGGTCTTTTCTCCCATGGAGCAGCTGGGGGGTTCAAACCACTGACCTTTCAGTTAGCTGCTGAGCACTTAACCATTGTCCCCATGGCTCCTAGGTTTCTCCACTGTTCTGGAAATGGTGCTTTTGTTCATGCCGTCCCCTCCACTCGCACTGTTCCTCTCTGTGTGTCACTCTCGGAATCCCACCCATGGCCAGCATACAGGACACTTCCTCCAAGAAGTCTTCCCAGATCCTCTCAGTCTTATCTCCCAGCCTCTTCATAGTTATCTGACAGTGGAATTTGGCTTTAGGTATTTGGCTTTCATCCCCTCTGCATTCTACAGCTGTATCATTTCTCAGCCTAGTTCCGCTCAGCCTCACCTGTAGTGAGTGATTTGCATCCCAGTGCAATCAAGGACTAGGCTGGAACAGGTAAACATCAAAGTGCACAATTTCCCTCCCAAATCAGAGGCTGACTGACAGGCCCTGCCAAATGCCCTTGTCAAATGCATTGTGCTTCCAGGAAAGCAACCAGAGACCTGAGTCTGGGGGTTGACTCTCCCCACCCTCGCCCCTCCTCTCCCCCTGTCATTTCGTCCTATATAACCTTTCCCGAGTCCTTGTCAGCCACCCCTACATCTGTTCTCTGCAAACGTCGAAGTGCGTTCGTGCCACCCACCTGCCTTTGGGCCTCATTCGGGGCTGCTACTATGATTATTTCCCATTTAACAGGTGGGGAAACTGAGGCATATGCAGAGAAGAATCTTGCTCAGAGTAACAGGAAGGCAAAGCAGGGACTAGCGCTGGCCTCATTTTGCAACTTCAGAAGCAACCCTTTTCCATGTGTTTAATGTTCACGGCACCAGTGTGAGGCCCTGCTGGTGATGAAGGAGCCCATTCCAATACTCTTACTCTTCCTCCCATTCCAGTGTTCTCCCTGGACAGCCGAAACACCCTCCTGGCTGGCCTCCCTGCCTGTGGTCAGAGCCATCTTCCTACTCTGTATCTGATCATGTCCCCCTCAGCCTGTCCCCATGCAGGTGTCCTTTGGGGAAGTGCTCAGATAAGGTGTATGCCAGCAGGTGAGGGGTCCTACAGGTACTTCTGGCCTGCCTCTTGGAGAACCAGATTCCCCTCCCCACTTCTAGGACCCTCTGGGGAAGAGGAGGGCAGTTCAGCCACATGGCCCCCCACACCAGACTTTGCACGACCCTCTGCTCTCCTCCACACCACCTCCCATCTCCCAGCCTTTCCGCCTCATGGTTCACAAGAAGGGGCGTGCTGGGGACACTCAGGAGACCTGGGTTCAAATCCCCTCATTCAATGCGCCTGTTTTGTCAGGGCTAGGCTGCAGAGACCGTGGGGGAAATGAGGATGATCACACCCCAGCCCTGCCCCCCAGGATGCACACGTCCCTGTTTGACACTGAACAAGCCCCTTCCCCTCTCCATCTGCTAAGCAAGAGGGTGGAATCTAGGAGAACTTAACTTCATGGTGAGGGTGGGGAGGAGAAGGAAAGAGGGATGGAGTAGGGGGAGGGTCACAGACCCTTTAAAGAAGCTGATGAAAACCATGACCCCCCCCTTTAAAAAATACACGTTCCTACACAAAATTCTACATACAGTGGGGACGGTGGACCCCTGAGGCCCCCCCTAAAGTTCCATGGAGGCCACTTTCAGACGCCTTTGTAAACGGATCCTAAGAACTTTCCCAGCTTCATCTCTCTGAGACGCAGCACGTCAGCTACCACAGGGAGAGGCCAGGCAGAGAGCAGTCCCTCCCTGTGCCCTGGTGGCCGGCCCCAGAAAAGACTGAGGGAGGGGGCGTTTCTCCCATCATCCCTCACCTGGGGTATCAGCGGATCTGGCACCACCACTACTCACTGAGCCAATCTCTTCTCCAATGCTGGTCCAACCCCCATCCCCTCCTCTGGAGAACAAAATTAAAAAAGATTTGTCCTCCAGTGTCGACAGCTCATCTCTCTCACCCAAGCAGCAGCAACTTTCCTGGGCCAGGGCCCCGACTCCAGTCGGGGATTGCTGAGTGAGAGCCTGAGCGGCAGCTCAGGGAGCCCACCCTTGGCCCTCATCTCCTCAGCTGCTCCCCTGCTCTGTCCTCTCCCTCCAGCCCTTTCCTCTTGCCCCATTTTGAGGAGAGGAACATTTTAAACGGGTTCAGTTTAAAACAGAAGCAATCCTTTTCCACATTTTTAAAGTTCATGGCCCCAGCATGAGGCCCTGTTGGCTTATTTGTTCACTCCTTCGTTCAACAAGTAGCTCAATTTGTCACCTATTTGCTGAAGCTTCCAGATGCCCACCAGGCTGAATGACGGAGCCTTGCTTGGTCTTGTCATAGTAAGCACTTCCTCAAGGCTTCTGTCCACAGGGGAAAGCCCCAAGCTTTGGATTCGTTTCTCTAACCCTGCCTGTGCCTGGCATACAGCATGTGCCAAAGGTGGTGTCTGTGCCCATTGATGGGGGAGCCACCATGTCATGAACACTGTGTCGGGCCCAAGGGGCTGACCAAGAACAATGCATCTAGACGGATGCAGAAACAAACAAAATGCTACTGTGACCAGCGCTACAATAGGGGTGAGCAGCCCCACCCCAACACCCATTCCCTTTAGCTACTTAGCCCACATCTCCGGCCACACTGGCTACACCCTCAGGTTCCCCAGGTAGACAAGATGGCCAGCTCTCCAAGATCTTCTGGCCACTAGCACTGCTGTCCAGGACAATGGGGCTTAGAGATTATGCACCTTGAGAGGAGAGGAGAGGATTCTGGGAAATTCCATCATAGCTATTCTTATAAATGATGGAGAGGGGCTGGCAAAAGGAGGAAGGAAAAAGGCCATTCTCTTGCTCTGCTCCTGACCACTTGCTTGCTTTGGCCTCACTGGTGACAGACTATGATCCCACATGACACAGGGACAGCAAACTCACTGCAGAAAACAACTGAAGCCCTCAGAACTGAACCTGAAGGACCTGCTTTGGGGGACCTTCCAGCTCCCCAAATGTCCTCCTTCAGAGAGCTTCTAACTACGGCAGAAGTCTGGACCAAATTCCCATTGCACATGAGGTCTCAGTTTAAGGGGTTCCAAGGCAAGAGGAGACCCTATCTGGAGTCAGCAAAGCTTTTTAAAGCACTGGATAGTAAATATTTCAGGCTTGCAGGCCATATGGTCTCTGTTGAAACTACTCTGCCCTTGTAGCTCATAAGTAGCCATAGACAACATATAAACAAATGGGCATGACATGCTTCAGTAAAATTGTCTGCTGGACCTCACATACCACACACACACTGACACTCACACATATACACAAACATATACGTTAAAGAACACATGAGCACCTTTTGTCACTCAGGGTTATTATGCTCAGCCCTGGCACCATGCCCATAATGCTAAACATCTGCTCTCACGATTAACACTGCTCAGGCTCCCCCGGAAATGCTTCTCCGCATCTTTTGCTCTATGTCCTGGAAATAAAAGACAGCTGAGTCAGAACACCTTGAAAGTATCTGAGATCTGGTGCTGCTGACATTAGACTCCACTTCAGAATATGGAGAGGGTCTGAGCAGCAGGAGCCCTTAGGTAAGAACGAAGGTAGACTAATTAGCTTTTCAAATACTTGTTCTTAGATAACATGAACGCAACATATTCTTAGAAAACAAAGCACCCTGCCAAGTAAGGCCAAGACTCCATTTTCTAGCTCTCTTTATGTTACGAGTAATGGTCCTAGCGGTACTCACAAATTATCAAATTGTTATTTGTAGCATTTGCTATAGTCAACATGGCAGCTGAGGAACATTTTGCTACATTAAACAATTCCTATTAATCATAGGGTATATAGATGTAGGTCTAGATGTAAAAAGCGGGATACTGATTCATTACATGAACCCAAAACTGGGCATTTAATGCAAGAGTAGTGAACGTTTTTATTTTTATAAAAATATTTGACATTTAAATATCTTTTCAAAATTTTAAATAAAATTTAAGCTTTAGTTAAATTATTTTGATGTAAATATTTAATCTTCATCAATTATAATGTACACTATACCTTTTGATTTTAATAGATCATTTTGAATACTTTTTTAAAAAACATAAAATAATTTTAAGTTTTCAACTTTTTGCTGTTGAACTTAAAAATGTTTATTGAAAATACTTTCAAACTTTACACACTTGGAATAAAATTACATTTAATTTTTAATTCTTTATCTGAACTGTCCAACACGGTAGCCACTATTTACATAGGGCTATTGATCACTTGAGATGTGGCTAGTTGGAGCTGAGATGTGCTGTAAGTATAAAATAAACATCGAATTTCCAAGACCTAGCATGAAAAAAAGGAACATTAATAAGTTTCTTGATAATAATTTTTATATTGATTTTCTGTTGAAATAATAACATCTTGGGCACCTTGGATTAAATAAAATATATTATTAGAATTAATTGCAACTATTTCCCTTTACCTTTTTAATGTGGCTTCTAGAAATTTGCATATGGGACTTGAATTTGTGGCTCCCATTCTATTTCTATGAGACAAGGCTGCTTTAGGTCATTGCTGCCAATACCATACACATTATATGAAACTCTTGATTATAACAACAAAATAGGTGGTTTCGCTGACATAATGGCAAGACAAATAAATTTTATGGAGCAAATATGTAATAATTTAACATTAACCCATTGCTGTTGAGTCAGTTCCGACTCATAACAACCCTATAAGACAGAGTAGAACTGCCCCATAGGGTTTCCAAGGAACGGCTGGTGGGTTTGAACTGCTGACCTTTTGGTTAGCAGCCGAGCTCTTAACCACTGCACCACTAGGGCTCCAATTTAACGTTATGTACATCTATTTTAGCACTGATTTATTCTGAATTTCTCATGATGCTGATGTCATTAAGGTCTTTGTTGTTTTTTTAAATATTTTATTTTTTGTTGTTGAGAATATACACAACAGAACATATATCAACTCAACAGTTTCTGCATGTACAATTCAGTGACATCAATTACATTCTTGGAGTTGTGCAACCATTCTCGCCCTCTTTTTCTGAGCTGTTCCTCCTCCATTAACATAAACTCACTGCCCCCTAAGTTTCCTATCTTTCAAGTTGCTGTTGTCAATTTGATCCCATGTAGATAGATCTTAAAAGAGCACAATGCTCAAGGCAGACATTCTTTACTAGTTAAGCTAAATTATTGCTTGGTTTTAAGAAGACTTCAGGAGATATTTTTGGTTTAAGGTTTAAAGATTATCTCAGGGCAATAGTTTCGGGGTCTTTGTTGTTTTGAGGTAAATTTCCATACAGTGAAATGCCCCAATCTTAAGTGTACAGTTGGGTGAGTTTGGATAAATGTATTCAGCCATGTTACGAACACTCCAGCCAAGATATAAGACAAGTCCATCGCCCTGGAAAGTTCCCTTGTACATCTTTCCGGCTAAACCCAACTCCCAGAGGCAACTGTTTCTTCTGATTTCTATTACCATAGATTCATTTTGCTTGCTTTTAATCCTCATCTAAACAGGTCATGAAGTAAGCATTCTTTTGCACTTGGGCTCTTTTATATGTCTTTATTTTATTACTTATGGAAACATCACTAGCCCACCAACAGAACACCAAGACATGCACAAGAGTAATTAAATTCAGTTGTCTCTGATATCTGCTACCATAGCTGTATACATACTTTTCAATCTTGTCGTTATGAAGGTATATTTGTCAAGGAAGGAGGATCAAATGTGTTTTATTACTTAACTGTCTGTTAGCTGGATTCATAGGAGCCCTGGTGGTGCAATGGTTAAGCGCTCAGCTGCTAACTGACGGGTGACAGTTCAAACTCACCAGCCACTCCAAGGGAAGAAAGACCTAGAGATCTGTTCCCATAAAGATTACAGCCTAGAAAACCCAGTGGTGCAGTTCTACTTTGTCATATAGGGTCACTATGAGTCAGAATCAACTCAACCGCAGAGAATAGCAACAACCAGCTGGATTTCTGATTTGTGGATATTAGGGCATGTAGTGTGTGGGCCTCTTTTGCACTCTTGCGCTGGGCCCTGCAGATGGGCTGGGCCTGCCAGGAGGGAGATAGAACAGTGGCCCAGGCCAAGGAAGAGCCTCCACCTTGTAGCCCAGGAACCTGGTGTGGTGAGTAGGACTCAGCCTCAGGGCTGCCTTGTGGAGCTCAGATCAGCTGAGTGAGCCCAGAAAGAAGGCATGGGTGGAAAGATCAGGGTAGGCCAGAGGTCAGTGAAGGGAGTGGCAGAGAAAGGGGTCCTGAGGTGGCAAGCTAAAACAGGCAGTACCTATTCAATTGACAAATGTTTATTGAGCTCCTATTATATGTCCACAGTGTGCTGTTTTAGGCTTATAATGGGAAAAAAATAAATGAAAGGACTCCCTCTCCACCCTCATGGGTAGAATTGGTAGAAGAGAAGGATATAAATCAAATTGTCATATGTGCAAGGGAGAAAACCTACGGGATCAAACTTGAATGTTATAGATGAATATTTGAGCCTCTTTTTCCTGCTGTCCTGTCTGCCAGAAGGGGGCATTTGTGATTCAGTGGTAGAATTCTCACCTTCATACGGAAGACTTGGGTTCAATTCCTGGACAAGGCACCTCCTGTGTAGCCCCACCTGTCTGTCAGTTGAGGCTTGAGTGTTGCTGTGATGCTGAACAGGTTTCAGTGGAGCTTCCAGACTTAGAAGGACTAGGAAGAAAAGCCTGCAATCTGCTTCCAAAAATCAGCCGATGAAAACCTTATGGATCACAATGGTCCATTCTGCAACCAATCCTGGAGTTGGCGCTGGACTGGGCAGCGTTTCGTTCCATGGTATATGGGGTCACCGTGACTCGGAGGCTGTGTCAACAGCAATTAACAATAACAACAACAACCTCTCGTTTAATTTTCCCACCTACAGAAGTCCCCATTCGCTCAGCAAGGCCTGGCTCCAAATGAGCTGCCTTTGTGAAGCCTTCCCTGGTGTCTCCTGTCTCAATGTGCAGCCTCTTCCTCTGAGTTCCCACAGCACCTCCCTCACTTTGTCATTACAGACATCGGGCAGGGGTGGGGTGGGGGGTGTTGACCGTCTCTGCATCCTCGCCTCTCACCGCTGAGAACTCCCTGCAGTGGGTGTGGGTGGGTGAAGAAGAGGCGGTGCACTTTAGGGTCAGATAAGCCTTTGCTGAGTCCTGGCTCCTCTACTTGGAAGTCCCAGGTGAATTATCCTCTCTGAGTCTCAGTTTCCTGGCCTGTCCAATGGGAACACGGACAGTTATTTCATACAGTTGTAAGGATTACTTTGGTTTCCTGGCACATGCAGACACCAAGTAAATGTGATTCTTCACCCACCCCCATCCTTCCTACTTTTTGTGGGGGAGGCCTGGGACCCTCTTGAAAGAGGAGCTGACTGCCCTCACCTGGCCTCATGCATCCAGGCTGGCAGAGCAGCCTCAGAGCAGATAGGGCAGAAAGAGACAAGCTGGAGACTCGGGACCATGGTTCCCTGGCCAGCAGAGCGACAGGGTGATTGGTTCCCCCCTGTAAGGCAGGGAATCATCCAGGCTTGAGTCAGCTGCTAGGGTGAACTCTGTGTGGTGGGCAAAACTGGCAAGGAGCAGCTGGGATCCAGGTGGGCACTGCCGGGAGCAGACGCAGGATGCTGGACCAGTGCCAATGCCACTTCCCAAATCCCATCTTCTCTCTGTTCTCGGAGTGTGACCACCACCAGTGCCACCAAGCCTGGCAGCCCCTGGCCCCTCTGCTTCCAGAGCTGCCCGGGAGCCTGGGACTGCCAACCAGCCACCGGTGGCCGAGATGCCCCTGCCCGGGCCCTGAGAGTAAAGCCCCTCACCCCTCCAGTCACCAAGCTCTGGGCTTTCACATTTGACTACTAGCTGTCTTGGAGCCAAGCTCACACCCCCAGACCCAGGGACACCCCATCCCCACCACAGACAGAGAATGCAGGGCCAGAGTCCTGATCTGGAACTCACCACCCCATCGCTGACTCATTCTTTGACCTGGGCTAGTTGCCTCCCTTCTTTTCTCATCTATAAAATGGAAATGATAAGCTCGTCCTTCCTACCTCCCAGATCTCTGTGATTGCAAAATGAGGCCATGCAAGGAATGCATTTTACACATGGGCCAACTTGCTGTGTGACCTTAAGCAAGCTACTGCCCTTCTCTGTGCTTCTAGGAGGCAGCGCTAGGATTGAAGCTAGTATTATTCCTCCCTCTTCATCCCCACTCCCACTTCATCTCAGGGAGAAAGGAGAGAGTGTCTCTTAGCAGGAGCTGCCTGGGACAAATGTCGTTTGCTTTTTTTTTTTTTTTTTTTCTTAGAGGAAGGTCAAGCTTTATTCCCAGTTCCCATCTCCATCTGTCCTCAGGGTGTTCAGGGGGATTCCTGTGTCCTGGAAGAAGTCCAGAGGGCTCCTTTCCAGAGAGATAAGTCCTCTACCAGATGCCAGCTGTCCTCCCAGCAGCCAGGCTTAGCTGGGCCCTTCCCCTCCCTCCCAGGCTAATTATCGCTGTTCCTGGCAGCTCCTCCAGGCTTTGCCTTCCCCATCACTCCTTCCGTGCTCCTCTGCTTCTGTCGTCTTTTGTCCAAAATCATTGCATCTGGTAGGGATTCAGTGAGAGCCTGAGAAGGTGCAGGGGCTGGACGGGGCCACACAAAAGTAAGTGAGACGCAGTCCTGCTCAGTGGGGCACATGGACAGACCTACCCCAGAACTTCCAGGATGATGTGCTCTCTTACAGGAGTAGAATCTGAGTGGACATATACTGAGAGTTTACCATGTTCCAGGGACAGGGCTGAGAGATCTACGAGCATCATCTCATGGAAATACCACAGCACTGTGAGGTCAGTAACATGAGCTGGTCCCATTACCAGTTTATGGACTCCCTTCCTGATACAAACTGTTAACATGCTCTGCTGCTAACTGAATTGTTGAAGATTTGAGGCCACCCAGAGGTACCTTGGAAGAAAGGCCTGGTGATCTACTTCTGAAATATCAGCCATTGAAAATCTTACGGCGCACTGTCCGACACTGACACATGGGTCGCCGTGAATCAGAGTTAATTTAACAGCAACTAGTTTATTACCATTTTACAGAAGAGAAAACTGTGGCTCAGAGACGCCATTCCTTGCTCAAGGCAGTGTGTCCACAGGTGGCAGAGCCAGAGTTTAAGCCTGCTCTGTCTGATTCCGAGTCCCTTGTTCTTCACCTACTACATTATACCACAGCCACAGCTGAGAGATGAGTAGCCATCAATTCTACCTGGGAGGGCCTGGGAATGCTAAGGGGAGGTGACTCCTGGACAAGGGTGGGCCTTGGTAGATGAATAGGATTTTGCCAGGCAGAGAAGGAAGGCAAGGCATTCCATGCAAAGGGAACAGCATAGGCGAAGGCACAGAGGCGTGGAAGTACTTGCCAGGTTTGGGGAACACCAAAGCTCTTAGGTATCACTAGACTCAGAGAAATCAGAATTAATGGGGTACATGCAGATTCTCTCGTGCCACCTCTTTACAAGCGAGAGGCTGAGGCCCAGAAAGTCTCGACCGCCAAGGCCAGGCAGCCAGAGCTGGGTGTGGGACCCCAGCCCCAGGTGTCCCAGGCTGGGACTTGGGCTCCCATATCAAGCTGCCTCTCTGCTTCTCTCACTTGCCTTCCTTTCTCTTCTCCCTCACATCCTGCAAACCTTCTCTCCCTTCCCTTTTTTACTATTTTGTGTGGAATGCTCAGACTATGTAGAGTGCCACAAACTGCTTGCCAACAGGTAAAATACAGGTCTCAGATTGGCCGCTTGATTCAGCCTGCTTCAGGGTGGTGCACGGGTGTGCGGCTGGCCCCCATCACCCGGAGTGAGTAAATCAAGCTTGCGTGGGTGCTACCCCAAGAGTCAAGAGCCAAGGAGAAGGCCAGAAAGGTCCTGCCTCAAGAATCAGTGGGCCTGTCTTCTGGTTCCTCCCTGCTCCTCCTTCACCTTCATTGCCTAGGTCAGACCAGGACCAGCTACATAATTTGCAGGAGTGCTGGCAGCATAATCATTAAGCATCCAGCGGCTAACCAAAGGGTTGGTGGTTGGAAACTACCAGCCGCTCTGCGGGGTGGGGAGAGGAGTGGAGGGGAAGGGAAAGACCTGGTAATCTGCTCCCGTAAAGATTACAGCCTAGGAAACCCTATGGGGCAGTTCTATTCTGTCCTATAGGGTCGCTGTGTGTTGGGAGCGACTTAATGGCACCCAACAACAGCAGTACAAAATGAAAATGTGGGACCCCTTCTGATCTCCCTCCTCCTTCCCTAGGCCTTTGTCCTGCTGTCACTCATGTCCCAACTGATAGTAATGCAAATAATTCTCATCCATAGAAATGCACACGGATTGTTGTCCTCTGGGTACTGACTAGTTTTGTGTGTATATATAAATGCATTTCAACATACCTTATTTGACTACATATGCGACGAACTTTGAACTCTCCTTTGAACAGGTTGTAACATCTTACTGGTTCTCTTGTTAATTAATACATTAAATAAAATCTTTGACATGCGTGTTCATTTTATTTCTGTATGAGAGTCATGACTGTACGTTTTCAAAATAAATTTTCCTTTAATACTCCCAAGACGGCGGCCAGGTCCTCATCCGAAAACTAAGATAGTGAGGGTTGGGGTAGGGTGCCCCTGGTGGCAGGGATGTGCGCCCCAAATGTCTAACTGGCCCCAGCACTGCCACTCCTGTCTAGTTGTCCCCTTCCCACTGGGCACAGCCAACGGAGTGGAAGGCTCCTAGCGGCCCCTCCTAACAGTTACTCCACTCCATTTTTGTTAACAGAAGCACGGAAGGACTTCAGCATTCCCTCCTGAGGGCAAGTCCCAGCCCCACGTTCTGAGCAAGAAAGGAGGGACCCTCCTCTTCCCAGTCATGCCCCACTCCATGCATCTCACAGAGGAAGGCTCTGGAGGCCAGAAAATGGGAGGTCAGGACCTTTTGCTGAGTTCCTCAGTCAGTCATGCAAGCAACATTAACTGAGCACCTATTACGTACTGAGTCCCTGGGTGGTATAAGCAGTTAACATACTCAGCTGCTAATGGAAAGGTTGGAAGTTCAAATCCACCCAGAGGCACCTTGGAAGAAAGGCCTGGTGGTCTACTTCTGAAAACGCAGCCATTGAAAAGCCTATGGAGCACAGTTCTACTCTGATACACATTGGGTTGCCCTGAGTCAGACCGGCTGGAGGGCAACTGGCTTACCCTGAGAGTAGAGGTTAACCAGGAGGCTCCCCATTCTGGTCTCTCTCCCCTTCTCTAGGCCTTCTCCCTGCTCCATGCTGTCACTCACGTCCCAACTGGCCTTGGCTTCAGGTGGATCCTTAAGGAACTTTAGAGGTTGTATGTTCTAGCACATCTCCTCCCCTCCCTCAGCAGACCCGGTCAGCACTCCTCCTTTAGGAAGCGGAGCACTCTGGACTCCAGGACAGCTGACCTGCCTCAACCACTACCCCCTTCCCGGGGAACACTTCCTGTACAGTGGCACCACTCTCCCCCAGAAGACAATCATCACCCTTCCCCACCAAAGCTCCCAGGTGGCAGAAGTCAGGCAGAGTGAAGTGCCAGTCCTAGTTCTTCCACCAGTTCTTGGCCTTAACTCTGTGACCTTATGCAGAGGCTTCACTTCCCAGTTTTCTCATCTGAAGGTCAAGGATCACAATGGCCTTACTTCACAGGGTTGTGAGGATTAAACGGGCATGCCAAAAAGTCTACACGATACCCAGCACACAGGAAGTTCTGTAATAAACACTGGCTGGTATTATTTTGGTTATTAATTATTAATCTTCCCCATATAGGCTAAGTGGCGTCAGGTATGTTAATCCCTCCTATACACTGGCAAACTGAGGTCCAGATGATAAACCAAAACCCATTGCCATCGAGTGGATTTCAACTCATAGCAACCCTGTAGGACAGAGTAGAACTGCCCCATAAGGTTTCCAAAGAGTGGCTGGTGGATTTGAACTGCCAACCTCTTGGTTAGCAGCTGAGCTTTTAACCACCACGTCACCAGGGCTCCAGATGATAAGGAGATTCAAAATATCCCTAAAAGGAAATTTAAGTATAAAGCCAGAAACCAAGAACCCTGGATTTGAATTCCCTCATCAACTCCTGGGAAAGGGAGGAGGAAAGGGCCATTTAACAGGTAAACGAGGCAGAGGATGAGGCTGGGCAGCCCAGGAACCTAGGAGTCCGTCGCCCCATTTGCTATGTCCACCTTGGACTACCTAAAGGGGTTGTGCAGGCGGCAGACTGCACCTGAGGCTTCATTTGGGAACTCCAGAAGAAGCCCCCAGGGGACATGGAGGACGAGAGACTGCACCGCCTGGGGCTCCCCACTCCCGATCTCTATCCCATCCCACCCTCGCCCTCTCTGATCCAGCAGAAGCAGGTCGCCTAGAAAGCAGGTGATCTGAAAACCCCCATGGAGGCTCATTAAAGAGCTATTGGGCTCCCATTGCTGCCCTGCAGATGGATTGATGACTGGGGGAGCAGTGGAGAGAGATCTCTCCAGGGGGCCACAGCCTCATGAGATGCAGGCTCTGCCCTCACCTTCCCCCAGGTAGTTCTGGGAGATGGAGAAGCAGGAAGGCAGCTCTGATTATAGCCAAAAAACACTCTTCTTTCAGGTATGGTGGGCATGGCAGGAATCCAGGTAAAGGACTCCAGGAGAAAGGGAGGGGATGGGCTCAGAGTACATGGGTAGGGGATATATACGAGATCACGTTTATTGAATTCCTATTATGGGCCAGGGAGCCCTGCTGGCACAGTGGTTAAGTGTTCAGCTGCTAACCAAAAGGTTGGCAGTTCAAATCCACCAGCTGCTCCTTGGAAACCCTGTGGGGCAGTTCTACTCTGTCCTATAGGGTCTCTATGAATCGGAATTGACTTGATGGCAGCAGATTTGTTTTTTTTGGTTTTTTTATTATGGTCCAGGCATTGTGCTAATAACAATTGGTGACCCGCATATGGTGCTTACTCTGTAACCAGGCATTAATCCAAATGCTTTTACATGTGCTATTTCATTTAATCCTCATAACCACCATTGGATGTGAGGACTATTGTTGTTGTTAGGTAATCCCTTACACAAAATGAAACACTGCCCGGTCCTGTGCTGTCCTCACAATTGTTGCTATGTTTTAGCCCATTGTTGCAGTCCTGTGTCAATCCATCTCATTGAGGGTCTTCCTTTCTTTGGCTGACCCTCTACTTTACCAAGCATGATGTCCTTCTCCAAGGACTGGTCCCTCCTGATAACATGTCCAAAGTGCATGAGACAAAGTCTCACCATCTTCCCTTCTAAGGAGCATTCTGGCTGTACTTCTTCCAAGACAGATTTGTT
>NW_004444074.1:6390734-6393832 GCF_000243295.1 Trichechus manatus latirostris
CAATGTCATAAAACAATATGTGTACTACTGTTTCATGAGAAACTATTTGTTCTGTAAGCCTTCACCTGAAGTACAATAAAATAAATAAATAAAATTCCACCCAGTTCCCCAGAGCTCTCTTTGGAATACTTCATCTTCTTCATGAGCCCCTCAGGCCCACCTCTGGCCCTGTGGGTCTCAGAGCCTGAGGAGGCTCGTTGTCTCCCTCTCTCCCCCTACCCACCCCTGGGTGACCTAGGGCAGCGGGCACCTCCTCGCTCAGCCATGTTTCTGCAGGTGGAGGCAGAAGTCACACCTCCAGTCACACAGGAATCAAAGCACTGGAGCACCTGCCCCTGCAGCACAGCCAGGCCCAGCACCGCGGGAACCCAACTCTCCAGCTGCTCCCCAGCCTCTCAGTGGAGCAGGAGACAAGCCTCAAAGGCCATGGGGGAGGGCTGCCCACCCTCCACCCTCCACCTCCACCTCCACCCCCATCCGCCACCCCCGACCCCCACCACTAGCTTGCAGCTGCTTTTAGGGGAATGCCTTTCTTTATCTGGACAAAGTGCGCATGATGCCTCGGGAGAGAGGGAGACAGAGATGAGAGATGGGGGAGAGAAACAGAGAGACAGAGCAAGATAGAGATGAAGACTTACAGAGACAGAACCAGAGAAAGAGAGAGACAGACAGAGACAGAGGAGAGAACGAGAGAGAATCACAAATACAGAGATCAACACAAAGAGAGAGACGGAGAGACACAAATTCAAATACAGACCCAGAGAAAGAGAGTCAGTGAGAAGAAATAGGGAAACAGATACAGAAAGGGGGAGGACGGGGCCGCGGGGGGACGGGAAGGGAGGGGAGAGATGCAAAGAAAGAGGGAGAGAAGAGATCCAGAGGGAAATTCCAAAACGAAAAGAAATGAGGTGCAGAAGAGATGAGAAAGTAGAGAGGTGACGGGACTGCAGGGAAGAAAGGCAAGGAGGAAGAAGGAGGTGGCAGGGAGGACGCCGGCGCCCCGCCCCCACCGCAGTCTGCAGCATATGGCTCCTGGTTTCCTAAAGGCATGAGAACTATAACCATTAATCTCTATAAATAATTTTATCCACTGAGCCTCCTAAATGGGTTCTCTGCGTCTCTGAAAGCTTTTAAAAGACATTTGCTTGGTAAACATACAGGCAGCAAACAAAGGCCTCTCCCTAACTGCTGGAGAGGAGGCTGGAAGACCAATTAGCAATTAGGCCAGGCGGAGTGGGGTGGGGCAGTAATTAAAAGGGAGAGAGAGTGCGCGCTGGCTAGCCCCTGACCGCCTCTTTCCCTCCCTGGGTCACAGAGCCAGCTGAGGCAGCTGGGCTCCGGCCTCGGCCTCTAGTAGAGGGAGTCCCCAGGCTCTTCACCCCACTATCTGCTTGATTCCTCTTTCCTATCTCTCTGGCTCAGTGGCAGCTCTCAGCCAAGCTGGAGGGCTGAAAGGGACACCCTGTGGGCATCTCAGCCATTGCCCTGCCCTGAGTCAACCTGTTCACACATGGAGGGGGAATCTTATTCTTAACAGAACCCTGAGGGAGAGCGAAACCTCGCGTAGTCCTAAGAGTCTGGAAAGTTCTTCTTTGTCTCTACCATGAGTGCCTTGTGCTTTCCCATGCCTTTAGATGAATCACCTGCATCTAAACCCTAATATTTACTGTTGACCCCAGACCCTTCTTCCAAATATGATAGAGTTTCAAGGTCCCTCCTGGCACTCCCCTGGATGCATTCTGTGTTGTCCTAGTCTTGCACTTGGAACTGGACATGCCCAGAGAAGAGCAATCTTGCCCCTTGTTTTGGCTGCTGTTCTTTTATTAACAGAGTCCATGGGAGCATTAAGGTCACTGGGTGGGGCAAACGGTTTGAGATCAGCTACTAACTAAAGATTGGAGGTTTGAATCCCCCCAGTGGTACCACAGAAGAAAGGCCTGGCAATCTGCTTCCATAAAGACTAGCCCAAAAAAAACCACTGCCATCGAGTCGATTTTGACTCACAGTGACCTTATAGGACAGAGTAGAACTTCCCCACAGGGTTTCCAAGGCTGTAATCTTTACAGAAGCAGACTGCCACATCTTTCTCCCATGGAGTGACTTGGTAGATTCAAACTGCCAACCTTTTGGTTAGCAGCTGAGCACTGTAGCCACTGCACCACCAGGGCTTCTCCAAGAAAACCCTACAGAGCAGCTCTACTCTATGACAGAGTCGCCCCGAGTCAGAATCAACTTGATGGCGATTGGTTTGGTTTGGTTTGGTTATGAGAGCTCTAAAACCAAAAAAACCAAACCCATTGCAGTCGAGTCAATTCCGACTCATAGTGACCCTATAGGACAGGGTAGAAGTGCCCTATATGGTTTCCAAGACTGTAAATCTTTACAGAAGTAGACTGCCACATCTTTGTCCCACAGACTCTGGTGGGTTTGAACCACCGACCTTCTGGTTGGCAGTCAAGTGCTTAACCACTGCACCACCAGGGGTCCATGACAGCATTATTGTTGTTGTTGTTGTTGTTAGGTGCCATCGAGTTGGCTCTGATTCATAGGGACCGTCTGTACAACAGAATGAAACACTGCCCGGTCCTGCGCCATCCTCACAATCATTATCATGCCTAAGCCCATTGTTGCAGCCACTGTGTCAATCCATTTCATTGAGGGTCTTCCTCTTTTCCGCTAACCCTCTAGTTTACCAAGCATGATGTCCTTCTCCAGGGACTGATCCCTCCTGATAACCTGTCCAAAATATGTGAGACATAGTCTCACCATCTTTGCTTCTAAGAAGCTTTCTTGTTGTACTTCTAAGACAGATTTGTTCGTTCTTTTGGCAGTTCATGGTATATTCAATGTTCTTCGCCAGCACCACAATTCAAAGGTGTCAATTCTTCTTCCGTCTTCCTTACTAATCACCCAGCTTTTGCACTTATATGAGGCAATTGAAAACACCATGACTTGGGTCAGGTGCACCTTAGTCTTCAAGGTGACATCTTTGCTTTTCAACATTTTGAAGAAGTCTTTTGCAGATTTGCCCAGTGCAATGTGTCTTTTGATTTCTTGACTGCTGCTTTCATAGGTGTTGATTGTGGATCCAAGTAAAA
>NW_004444074.1:6393932-6395187 GCF_000243295.1 Trichechus manatus latirostris
TGTTTTCTTTATGTTGAGGTGTAATCCATACTGAAGGCTGTAGTCTTTGATCTTCATCAGTAAGCGCTTCAAGTCCTCTTCACTTTCAGCAAGCAAGGTTATGTCATCTGCATATCACAGGTTGTTAATCGGTCTTCCTCCGAACCTGATGCCCAGTTCTTCTTCATATAGTCCAGCTTCTTGGATTATTTGCTCAGCATACAAATTGAATAAGTATGGTGAAAGGATACAACCCTGACACACATCTTTCCTCGTTTTAAACCCTGCAGTACCCCCTTGTTCTGTTTGAATGACTGCGAAGTCTATTATCATCCCAGTTTTACAGATGAGGAAACTGAGGCACCAAGACGTTAAATAACTTGTCTAACCTAAGCACCAGCATACAAGACCTCATTTAATTATTCTCACAACGACTCTATGGTATAAAAGACTATTTTTATCACCATTTCATAGAGAAAGAAACTATGACTCAGAGAGATTAAGTAACTTGCAGAAGGCACACAGCTATCAAGTGGGAGAGTGTAAATGAGAACACAAGAGGTTTTTTTACAGCCACCCCCCGAACCCTCCCTTGCATGTTTGGGCCCTTAAATCACCATATCATGTTGCCATCAACCCTGAGAGGCAGGTGGATTATCACCAGTCCCATTTTCCAGAGGAATTAGCCAAGGCTCTGAGGGGTAAAGTGACTAGCCCAGGGCACGCAGCTAGTAACACCTTAATCAGGACTGGAGCCCTCTCTAGCTCCACACTCCAAAGATGGGGTTTTTCCAGGACATCACACAGCTCTGCAGGTGTAGAGGCTCCGTCTCCCCCATCAGACTGAGGCAATATCCAAAGCAAGGTCTCTGTCCTTCCCATAAGATTAGGCACTTCCAGAATCAGGGGTGACACCTCTCGGTTCCCAGAACTCCACATGAATCTCTGACTGGGGATTTGCTCTGTGTAGAGGTGACAGTCCTTGGTCACAGCTGTCTAAAAGCAGCCTCACAGGTAGAGAAGGTCTGCACGGGACTGGGGAGGGAAGGGGCACTTAGCAGGCTTGCTGGGTGTGTGGGTGCCTGTATGGGGAGGGCCTTGGTGGACCTGATCTCAGAGAAACTTCAAAATTCCACTCAGTTCCGAATTGCTGGGTGGTGGGCTGTGGGGACCATGGTCTCGGGGAACATCTAGCTCAATTGGCATGACACAACTTATAAAGACAATGTTCTACATTCTACCTTGGTGAGTAGTGTCTGGGGTCTTAAAAGCCTGT
>NW_004444074.1:6397423-6452809 GCF_000243295.1 Trichechus manatus latirostris
TTCATCAGTAAGTGCTTCAAGTCCTCTTCATTTTCAGCAAGCAAGGCTGTGTCATCTGCATAATGCAGGTTGTTAATGAGTCTTCGTCCAATCCTGATGCCCTGTTCTTCTTCAAATAGTCCAGCTTCTCAGATAGTTTGCTCAGTATACAGATTGAATACGTATGGTGAAAGGATACAACCCTGATGCACACCTTTCCTGACTTTAAAACTTGCAGTATCCCCTTGTTTTGTTCAAATGACTGCCTCTTGATCTATGTACAGGTTCCTTATGAGCACAATTAAGTGTTCTGGAATTCCCATTCCTTGAAAGTTATCCATAATTTGTTATGATCCACACAGCTGAATGCCTTCGTGCAGACAATAAAACACAGGTAAACATCTTTCTGGTATTCTCTGCTTTCAGCCAGGATCCATCTGACATCAGCAATGATATCCTTGGTTCCACATCCTCTTCTGAGTCCGGTTTGAGTTTCTGGTGGCTCCATGTCTATATACTGCTGCAGCCGCTTTGAATGATCTTCAGCAAAATTTTACTTGCATGCAATATTAATGATACTGTTCAATAATTTCCGCATTCAGTTGGATCATTTTCCTTTGGAATAGGCATAAATATGCATCTCTTCCAGTTGGTTGGCCAGGTAGTTGTCTTCCAAATTTCTTGGCATAGACGAGCGAGTGCTTCCAGTGCTGCATCCATTTGTTGAAACATCTCAATTGATATTCTGTTAATTCCTGAAGCTTTGTTTTCGGCCAATGCCTTCAGTGCAGCTTGGACTTCTTCCTTCAGTACCATTGGTTTCTGATCACATGCTACCTCCTGAAATGGCTAAACATCAACCAATTCTTTTTGGTATAGTGACTCTGTGTATTCTTTCCATCTTCTTTTGATGCTTCCTCTGCCGTTTAGTATTTTCCCCATAGAATCATTCAATATTGCAACTTGGGGCTTGAATTTTTTTCTTCAGTTCTTTCAGCTTGAGAAATACTAAATGTGTTCTGCCCTTTGGGTTTTCTATCTCCAGGACTTTGCACATGTCATGTCTTTATAATACTTTACTTTATCTTCTCGAGCCACCCTTTGAGATCTTCTGTTCAGCTCTTTGACTTCATCATTTCTTCTTTTCTCTTTAGCTACTCAGCATTCAAGAGCAAGTTTCGGAGTCTCTTCTGACATCCATTTTGATCTTTTCTTTCTTTCCTGTCTTTTTAATGACCTCTTGTTTTCTTCATGCATGATGTCCTTGATGTCATTCCACAACTCATCTGGTCTTCGGTCATTAGCGTTCAACACGTCAACTCTGTGCTTGAGATGGTCTCTAAATTCAGGCAGGATATACTCAAGGTAGTACTTTGGCTGTAGTGGACTTCTTCTAATTTTCTTCAGTTTCAGCTTGAACTTGCATATGAGCAATTGACGATCTGTTCCACAGTTGGCTGCTGGCCTTGTTCTGACTGATGATACTGAGCTTTTCCATCGTCTCTTTCCACAGATGTACTCGATTTGATTCCTGTGTATTCCATCTGGTAAGGTCCATGTGTACAGTCGCCGTTTATGTTGTTGAAAAAATGTATTTGCAGTGAAGAAGTCGTTGGTCTTGCACAATTCTATGATGCTATCTCCTGCATTGTTTCTATCACCAAGGCCAACTACCGATCCCTCTTCTTTGTTTCCAACTTTCACATTCCAATCACCAGTAATTATCAATGCATCCTGGTTACAATTTCAGACTTCAGAAATTAGCAAAAATCTTCAATTTCTTCATCTTTGGCCTTGGTGATTGGTGCATAAATTTGAATAATAGTCATATTAACTGGTCTTCCTTGTAGGTGTATGGATATTATCCTATCACTGACAGTGCTGCAGTTTAGGATAGATCTTGAAATGTTCTTTTTGACGATGAATGCAACGCCATTCCTCTTCAAGTTGTCGTTTCTGGCATAGTAGGCCACATGATTGTCCAATTCAAAATGGCCACTACTAGTCCATTTCAGCTTACTAATGCCTAGGATATTGATATTTATGTGTTCCATTTCATTTTTGACAATTTACAGTTTTCCTAGATTCATAGTTTGTACAGTGCACATTCCGATTATTAAGGGATGTTTGCAGCTGTTTCTTGTCATTTTGAGTTATGGTGCCACATCAGCAAATGAAGGTCCAGAAAGCTTGACTCCATCCACGCCATTAAAGTCGACTCTACTTTGAGGAAGCAGCTCTTCCCTAGTCGTCTTTTGAGTGCCTTCTAACCTGAGGAGCTCATCTCCTGGCATTGTATCAGACAATGTTCCACTGCTATTCATAGGGTTTCCACTGGCTAATTCTTTTCAGAAGTAGACTACTGGGTCCTTCTTCCTAGTCTGTCTTAGTCTGGAAGCTCAGCTGAAATCTGTCTGCCGTGGGTGACCCTGCTGGTATGTGAATACCAGTGGCATAGCTTCCAGCTTCACAGCAACATGCAAGCCCTGACAGTAGGACAAACTGACAGACGCGTGAGGGACGAGAGCATTAGCTGTTGACAAATCCATATACGCCCTCATCCCCACTCCACCCCCCATACACACACAGAAGAACCTGCTGCCTGGTGTTAGCTGTCTTCATCACTCCTGCTGGTCCCAGCCTTGGACTCCTGGGACCCCCAAAGCAGAAGGACTCCTGGGACTCTCAAAGCAGACCTTCTCCTTTGTCTTTTCATCATGTCTGATTCTGATCTTCACTTCAGTTAATCAAGATCCTCTGATTCTTTGGTCCAGCTTATTCACAATACCTTCTGGCTTCTTCTCACCTTCGGGGGTCTGGGCTCTGGAGCACTGCTGGGACACTCTGGTGTCATTGAGGACAGGGGGCTCATGTCTCTCCCAACTCTGCAGGGGTGATCCCTTTGTGGGCTTCTCTGGCTGCTGTCACGTCCTCCATCCATTCTGCATGCAGTAACTGCAGCCTCATAACCATGCCCTCCGCGTGGCCCACAGCAGCCCTCCCTGACCCCTGAGCCCCACATTTCCCCGACTCTGTGAACTTAGACTAAACTGCCCACTCAGGCTCCAGATAGCCAAGGCGGCCTGCATCTCCCACTGTACTCCCAGGTGTGATGAAGCAAAAGCCTACACTCTGATGCCATGGTGGCTTTGGTAGGAATGGCCCAGGGGTAATTCCCTGGGAGTGAAGGGTAGGATGGATGACAGATGGGTTTCCCACCGCAGTATTTAACAGCTCTCTGTACTACGCCACTGGTCACTGGGGACTTGGTAGTCGTGATTACCCAAACTTCACCTGTTTCAAACAGAATAGACAGGAAGAGTCTGAACTCCAGCCAGCCTTTCCCTGAGTCCCTTGTCCTGCAGGTCCTAGGGCCAAGAATTGGGAGGGGTCACAAGTCACCAGAAGGACTCATCCTGGATTGACTCTGGAAAGAAAGACCCACGTGACAACAGAAATCCTGATTTACTGACCTCTGTAGGAGTCCCTGCGTGGTGCAAACTGTTAACGCACTCAGCCGCTAACTGAAAGATTAAGGATTTGAGTCCACCCAGAGAAGCCCAGGAAGAAAAGCTGGTGGCAACTGGTGTTTTTACTGGTTTATAGATGTTTATATTCTTATGTTAATTCAGGTCAGGTTTTGCCACCAAATGAGTCTTTCAAAATGTTTGGTTTGCAAGGATTGTTGGCTTTTTAACTACAAGTAAGGGATTCTGACCTGAGTTATTGTCCCCATTTTATGCATGAAGCAACGGAAACCGGAAACCAAGACATACCCAAGTACCCCCAGTGAGTGCAAGGGAGCAGGGCCAAGGGCCGGGGCTAGGAGGTCTGTTTATCGCATCCGGGCCTGAGTCCTCACCTCGCCGCCTCACCTTCTGAGGAGTCAGGACAGGATTTTGTTCCTCTCCCATCCAGTGCTTTGGTGTCCAGCCTCCCCTTTGATCCTCGCAACCCTCTTCAGAGGGGTCTTCCCAGGCCACTTCTTCTAAAATAGTACCCCACCAACCTTTAGTCCTCTTACCCTTCTTCTGCTTATTTTTCTCCGTAACAATTATCCCCACCATCTGACTTTTTATATGTGGATTCGGTTCTTATCTATCTCCCTCCCACTAGAATTTAATGTCCATGAAAGCAACAGCTCTCTGCTTTATCCCCTGTCCTTTGACATTGCATACAGTAGGTACTCTGGGCATAGTGTTGAATGACTGAGCCAACTGAAGCACAGAGAGGTGATGCCACTTGCCTAAAGTAACCCAGCATTAAGTGGCAGTGCAAAGTGTGAACTCAAACCTCCTTACTCCCCAGCCCACAGCCTCCCCCCCATTATGTTGCTTTTCTGGCTTCTGCAGCATAAAGCTAGGAAGCCGCCTAGCTTCAGGGTGGACACCCTGTCGCAGGACGTCTTCCGACCAAGGGGGTGGTTGAAGCGGGCAACAGCATAACACGCAGGAGGGAATTTCCTGTGGACTGGGGCCAGAGGAGGCCTGGAGACAGGTCTTGGAGGAAGTCGCAAGCCTGTACCCTCAGCAAAGCTTCCCCTGCCGAGGTGAGGGACTGGGGTGGAGGGGATTCTCCGAAGTACATGAAGCCACGCCCCGACCTACTGTTGCGCCATTTTTGCGGTTAATCTGTCATAATCCCGTCCTCTCCATGCCTGTTATTGGCTCACAATTAGGCACACACATACACCCATGGGCATCATGGTTTGGCTTCTGGGCTCCAGCAGCAGGTGACCTTTGACCCTGGACTGAGTGAGGCCTGGGGGATGGGGCACTGTCCAAGGAAAGGGTGTGGGTTGGGGAGAGACACCTGCCAGGAAGGAAGGTGGGGGTGGCCCTGAGAACTCCACTCCCCAGTCTGGGACTTAATTCTTCCTTCATAGAATTAAAATCTTCCCAGTTCGCCCCATTGAAGAGTTGACAATTAAGCAAAATGAAGCAAGTGGATGAAGGCCTGTGGGTATCTGGGGGAAGGATGTTCCCAGAAAGAGAGAAGAGTATGCAAAGGCCCTGAGGCAGGAGTGTGCCTGGAGCATTTGTTTAAACAGCAGCATCAAGGAGGTGGAGGGAGGCACATACAAGAGAGGGTTGTAGGTGAGGACTTCAGAGGCAATGGAGTTTGCATTAAGTAGGGGCCTCATGAGCCGTGGAGAGGACTTTGAATTTTATGCTGAATGAGCTGGTCAAGTTGAGAGGAATAACTTTCTGGGAATTAATGTTATGTAAAAACACCCAGAACAGGGCGTGAAGTGTGGCAGCTGCTTTGTCCACATAAATCCCTAATCCCCAGGGCAGAGGCACCTCTCCCTAGTCATTCTGGGAGCTCCCTCAGGCTGGGTTGTGTCTCTCCCATCAGACGGGATCGCCCCAGTGCAGGGTGTCTCTCCCTCAGGCTGGGGGCTCCCCTCACGTTCTCCCCACAGCCTCCGGTGTTGCTGCCCCTGTTTGTGTTCACGTAGCATTTCCTCGAAGCCCCCGTGGTTCTGTTGGTTTTCGTTGCTCCTTTATTAATTGGCTTTTCTGTCCTTAGGATTATTTGATTTCCACTTAATTGCTTGATGACAGCGAGGTTTATTTTTGTTCTTTTCCGCCCCAGATGAGGGGCAGGTGCTGAAGAGTGGGCCAGGCTGGCTGCTCACGGCTGTCTGGGCTCCCCTGGGCCAGCCCATCCTCTCCCAGCTGGTCCTTGGGTCCCCTGCCCACCTGTCACCCTACAGGGGAGGGAGGCAGGAGCCCAGAGGCTGCTGCAACTCTCAGAGCCAGGCCAGGGCTGAGGGTGCTGAGGGGGCTGAGGGGCAGCAGGACCACCCACAGCGTCTACACCTGGGTCTGCTGCTGTAGATGCAGTTAAAGCCCCTGTCTATGCAGCGGGTGTCCTTGCGGCTGCCAGCACCGGCCTTGAACACACACCATCACTCAGTCAGCTGTGTGTAAGTGGGAGCCATTAATATCCCCAGTCAAGGCAACGGAAGCAACCAGGGAACTTGCTTGAGGGCACAGAACCAGTGTGGCAGGATAGGAAGCCCGATCTGTCAGATGCAAATGGCAGCCCTTCCCCTTTTCCGTGAATGAACTCTGCCCTCTAGGAGCTCTCAGACTGACAGGCGAGCCAACCGTGAGCACTGAAGTTAGAAAAAGGGCCTGACGTTCAACTGAGTGGAAAAGCAGGTTGGGAAAAAAAAACAAAAACAATATGCTTCCATTTTGGTTAAATGAACGCTATGTATACATATATATGGCAAGATTCATTCTTTCAACAAATATTTACTGAATGCTTATTGTGTGTTGCTTCACGTCTCATTAGCAGGCGATGCACAGTGGTGAAGGAGATACGCCCCTGCTGTCATGGAGCTTCCATTCCAGAGGGAGAGATGGACCATAAACAAGTAAGTCTGCATTTGAGTCTTTCAAATAACAATATATGCGGTGAATTTGAACCCAGTTCTGTCAGAACCCAAATCCTGGGCTCTTCTCACGTCATCGTGCTGGGAGCTGGAGAAGTGTCTCATTTCCATGCACTGGGCAGGGATGAACCTGTGGCTGGCTGGTGAGCGGTTGCAGGGGGGCGCGGGAGGTACTCCCATGACCGACAATACCCAGGGCAGGGGGCAGTGGAGAATCTGGGCAGAGGGCAATTCCTTCCTCCAGGGGGATCAAGGCCATGCCTTGCGGGGAGCTCTTAACCAGACCCTCTGAGCTGTCCTCAACGCTTGGGGCTCTCTCAGTGGAACACGTGTCAGTCTGCCAGTCTTCAAGCTTAGTCCCCTTCCCTTTCACCACATTTGGGCTTCCAGGGCTGCTCAAAAACTTCAAAGACCCCACCCCTACCCCACTATCTACAAAATGACATCTGGTCTCCTAGCCTGCATTCAAAGCCCTGCGCTCCCTGGTTCCGCACTGCCCAGGCTCATATCTTACCCCTGACACTCCTCAGCACACAAGCTCCACCCTGTAGTAAGCCAGTGGTCTTTGCTTGGGAGGTTTTGGTGGCAGGAATAGAAACCCACTCATACTGCCTCAAAGGAAAAGAGAGTTTAATGTAAGGACAGTAGAATAGGAAAAGAGACCCCACAGGACCCAGGTCTTCAGGCAGCTCCTCTCTGCTCCCTGCTTCCTTCTGCTCCTCACTGAACCCCAGCTTTCTCTGCTTACTCACAGGCTCTCACCTGGGCTGGCAGATGACTCGGGCTCACCTGGCTCCAATCCCAGCTCCCATGCTGTGCTTCCTGTCAGCTCACCTGCTCACCACCGTCCATCTGATTGTTGCCAGGGTGTGAATTCCACACTCCCAGGAGCGGCACTCTGATGAGCACAGCCTGGGTCAGCGATCCATCCCTGGTCCAACCAGTTGTTGCTACAAGGGCTGAAGTCCCTTGGGCATAGAACTGCCCTTTCTAACGCCTGGGTCTCTAAGATGGGCAGTCAGCACAGAAGCAATGGTTGACATTGGTCCACTTCCTGTTCCTCCTACAGACCTGCACTTGCCACCCTGCAACTTTACTTATGCTGTCCCCTCCGCCTGAAACACCCTGCCCACAAACCTCTGTCCTTCATGGTCCAGACCAAGTTACTTGATTTCTCCAGACCCCCAACGGGGTAACACCCCACCCCTGAGCAGCCTTTAGCTGGCTCCTCCCTGACTCCTGATCCTGACCTCATCCTGGGCTCACTCCTTGCCTGCCCAGGCCCTTCCCCCACACACCTGGATTGGGTCCTGTCCAGGGCCCCAGTTTGCACTGATCACATATTTCACTCCAGTCTGTCGCCCTCCCCCAGTGCCCGGCACTGATGCTCAAATAAATTGAATGAGGGAGAAGCAAATGCCCATTCTGAAGACCCAATTCTGCCTGTGCTGCTGCCCCCTGGGGAAAACCATTTGCCAGGCTTTTCCACTCAATGTTGACTCCCTCTCTAGCTTTAGAAACTTCTTCCTCCTCCTCCGTGGGAGTCCTCCCCAGCCCAGCCTTGAAGCCAGCCTCCAGCTTCAGACCAGGCCTATTGGGCCAGATCCCCCAGCTGCCTCTCCATCTCTCCCTGGTACCCCCCTCTGGAGCCCACCTCATCCCTTCCTGATACCTAATCTGAACCTGTCTTGGGGGTGGGGAGGGGTCTACTTCTCCACCCCCTCACACCTGCAAAGCCTTCCAATCAGAGCCTATAACATCTAGATGATTCGATGCTAAAAATAATCACCACATCCCTCACCCTTCTTCCCTCAGAGCAAGGGCTCACTTGGACTGTCCATTCTAAGCCTCATTAATTTTTTTCCTCTCTCTTTTTTAAACACAGGGTAATTTAAACCCTCTTTTCACAGATGAGATACTTTCAACTTTGGCATCAGAACTTGGGTTTGATTTTTTTTTTTTTTTGATCCTCAGAATAGACTTTTCAGAGCCAGAGGGACCCCTGATCCTTGGGGCCAAGTCAGAGCTTTTACAGAAATGATTGCTCAGACCCGAGGAGAAGAGGTGGCCCACCCAAGGTCACACAGCACCAGCGGGCAGGAACCCAGGCCTCCTGACTCCCCCTGTTTGGACTTTTCTCTCCTCACTCTGCTGCAGAGGGTCATTTTTTATAACTTGCAGAAAATAAGCACTTTAAGAGAAAAAAATGGAGGCAATTGGGCCAACAAACCTCACCTTAGAGAAGGCAGACGCCAAACCCATTCCAACACAGACTGGCATAATTCTGAGGACAGCCCCTATGTGACCAACAGTGCTGGGGGCTGGGCCTGGGAAGCAGTGCTGGAACCACAGCCATGTCTGGAGCCTCCTGAGACACCAAACAGGCCCTCAGGCACAGAGATGTCGTGGGTTCGGTGCCTTGGCCTCTCTGTAACTCCTGGGTGAGGCGGGGACCGCAGGACCTACTCGTTGGTCTTGCTGCTGCTGTAATAGAAGCAAAGGTTCATTGAGGGCTTGCTATACACCAGGCCCTTTGCATGCACTGTCATATTCAGCCTTCCCAGCAACCCCATTATGCCCACTCTACAGATGAGGAAACTGATGTTCAGAGGAACTCAGTAACTTGCTCAAGATCACACCACGAGTATATAGTAGGTCTGGAATTGGAAGCTATCCGGTTCCAGAGCCTAAGCTCTTCTGCATATTGCCTTCAGATTAGATTTTTTAGAATCCTACAGGCTGGGAAGGGCCAGAAGGAGAGGGACACAGAAGGACTAAGGGATCATTACATCCACTGAACAAAATTCTGCAACAAGTACCAGGGTCCAGGCAAGTCAGCAGACAGCTGACTGTCTCATTGCCGGCAGGGTGGACCCCAGACTCATCAAGCCTTTATTCACTTCCCCCATGGGGACAACACAGCCATTACAAGGCCAAGATGCCTGTAAGCCCCCAGAACAGAACCCATGGGGGCTGGGGGCATAAAGGAAACCCTCCCCCAACACACACACCCTATGTCAAAGCGGAACTAGATGGAAGTGGACTAATAAACCAGGGCGGTGGAGGAAAACCTGCCCCCATTCCAGATAAAGGAATGAATTCATGGGAGAGGGAGAGGAGGAGGAGGTGGCGGCTGGTAGAAAAATGAAGCTGCTCTCTCCCGGGAGCTTGGGTCTTGGGAGGGTTCTCCGTGGGAGTGGGTGCTCACCCAGAGCAAAAGCCAACATTCTTGAGGTGACCTTCTTGAGGTGGTCTCGTATGCCCTGAGCCCCTGTGACCTCCCTGACCCATCTCCTCTGGCTGTCCCAGCTGCTTACTCAGCTCAGCCACATGGGCCACCTTGCTTTTCCTCAAAGGCCACAGGCACACCCCTGCCTCCCAGCCTTTGCAACGGCTGTTCCATCTGCCTGGAATGTGCTTCCCCAGATATCTCAGGGTTTAGTCATTTTCTCTAGGTCTTTACTCAGATGTCACTTTTCAGTGAGGCTGTCCCTGGCAACAGTATTTACAACAGCAAATCACGCCCACCATTGCCTAAGTCTCACTTTCTTGCTTCATTTTTCTCTTTTAGTGCCTCTGGCCAGCTGATATATTTTGTCCTAATTTTTTGTCTCTCCGCCCACTGGAACATAAGCCCTATGAGGGCAGGAATTTTATCCAGGTTGTTCGCTGCTCTATCCCTGGAGCTTCTTATGGTGCCTGGTGCAGGAGTCCTCAGTGAGTGAGGTCCTTAGCTAACTGAGGGCAGCAGGAACCAGCACCACCCGGGCCACAGTCTGGGTAGACGTTTGGAAGCAGCAAGACAGCGTCATATCCAGGCACCTGGAAAACTACCCAGGGGTGAAAGAGTGTGTGAGTAAGGACATGGGAGCCAGGATGTGAGGCCAGGCCAGGGAGGAAATGTCCACTGGGTAACCCCAATTATCATGGGAATTATAGCCACACCTTTCTCTCCCTTGCAGCATATGTTTCTATTCAGTCAGAGGGTCCAGGCTTAAGAAGGACACTCAGGGAATCCCTGGGTGGTGCACAAGGTTAACATTCTCAGCTGCTAATCAAAAGGTTGGTGGTTCGAATCCACCCAGAGGTGTCTCAGAAAAAAGGCCTGGCAATCTACATCTGAAAAATCAGTCATTGAAAACCCTATGGAGCACAGTTCTACTCTGACACACATGGGTTCACCATGAGTCAGAATAGACTCGACAGCAACTGGAACTGGAAGGCTAGCACTGAGGGGTGTATGTGTGAGAGAGATGAGAAAAAGAACTTTAGAAAATGATATTGAGAACCAAGAGGCAACCACAGATAGACAGAAAATAAGAAGGAGGAGAGAGGGAATCTTGCAGAGTTGCTTGAACATGGCACCTCATGCTGTTGGAATCTTGTTGCATTTATCACATCCTAAGTGGCTGGGGGTGTATTTGTTGCTCTCTTTCTCTCCTGCTGCAGTGTGGGCTCTTGGAGGGTGGGGACACATTGCACTCACTTTGCATCCTATGTGCCTGACTCAGAGTCTGGCATACAGTAGGAGCTCAGGATATCTTGGACGTGTAGAGTTGGCTTTAACTGAATGTAATTGGCTGGGCCAGGGGAGGAGTGCGTGGCTTGTCCTGGCTCTGCCCCTTACTAGGAAAGGTGGCAATGGAAACCCCCCTTGCCCTCTTACATCTCATTTTTGGCATCATAAAATAAAAGGTTGCACTAGATGATTTATGAGAATATCTCCAGCTCTAACACCCTGTGAATTTATGAAGTCTTTATTCCAAATTTCATGAACTACTTCCTGAATGGAGGCAGCTACTTCCCCTTACCCGGAAGGAAACTGAGATCCACCAGGGCAGATATATTGTGTCCAGCCTCATCACGTGAACCAGGGGCCAGCCCCCTCTTTTCCCTGGTGGTGTATACCAGCTCTCTGGGATCCACCTTTTGCGTTATCTGGGGTCTTTTTCCATTCTGCATGGTTCTTCTCAGACCCCAGAACTGTCCCAGGCCTTTGCTGCCTATCTTGCTCCTCTTCAATCCCACCTTCACACCCCTGCCAGACAGACAACATTAAAGATCAGCTCTGATTGCATTACCCTTCCTGCAGATTCTTCAATGGTTCCCCATTGCCTACAAGATTAGGCACAGTCTCTCCCCCTGGCACTCAAGGCCCCCTCCCGTATTGAAAAAGCCTTCTTTCTCTAGCTCTGTTCTCCAGACCATGTGCTGGACCTCCATGCCTTTGCTCATGCTCACCCACCTCATGGAATGCCCTCTGTCTTGGTTATCTAGTGCTGCTATAACAGAAATACCACAAACGGATGGCTTTAACAAAGAGAAGTTTATTCTCTCTCAGTCTAGTAGGCTAGAAGTCCAAATTCAGGGCACCGGCTCCAGGAGAAGGCTTTCTCTCTCTGTTTCTGGTGGAAGGTCCTTGTCATCAGTCTTCCCTTGGTCTGGGAGCATCTCAGGGCAGGAACCTTGGGTCCAAATGATGTGCTCTGCTCCCAGCACTGCTTTCTTGTTGGTATGAAGTCCCCATGTCTCTCTGCTCGCTCAAAAGAGATTGTCTTAAGATACTATCTGATCTTGTAGATCTCATCAATATAACTGCTGCTAGTCCATCATAGTGATAGAATTTACAACACATAGGAAAATCTCATCAAATGACTAAACGGTGGACAATCATACAATACTGGGAATCATGGCCTAACCAAGTTGCTACATATTTTGGGGGAACACAATTCAATCCATAACATTCTACCTTTTGGCCCCCAAAAATTCACATCTGTGACACATGTAAAACATATTCACCCCATCATATCATAGCAAAAGTCTTAAATCAACTCCAAGTCCCAAATCCAAAAATTCCTCTTCATCTGTGAAATCTAGAATACAAGTTATCTGCTTCCAAAGTACAGTGGAGCAGCAGCCACAAGGTAGATATTTCCATTACAAACAGGAGAAATTGGAGGAAAAGAAGAGATAACAGGCACCAAGCAAGTCAGCAGAACACATTACTTTAGCCCTCAAGGCTTTGCAAATAATCTTCTGTTCTCTGAGACAATTTACACAAAGACCCTGCCCGCCAGACTCTAGGTATTGGCCACTCTCTCCAGATTCTGAGTGGAGGCCCCTCGGCCCTGGGCTTCAGCTTCGCCTTCCAGCCCCACTGGGACAGGAACACTGCTCCCTCAGCTTTAGGCGCACCATTGTCCTAGTCCATCTGAGTGGTGACTCCGCCCTTAGAAACACCAGAAGCCATGGCTCCACCCTTTGAAACCCCAGAAGTCATGGCCATACCTTTTGAGACTGAGGCAGCTTGGCTTCTTCAGCTTCTGCTTCCTGTGGCCTCTTGGCCTTCGGAAGTCATGCCCGCATCTGCACTACTGGGGCAAGTGTTCCAAAGCTCTATAGCTCCACTGATAAGTGCCTGGAGGCACCCCACTCCACTAGTAAACTTCGGCCAGAAGGCACTCAGCTCTCTTGCTCTGTGGGTCCACAAGCCTAGCTCACTGATAAGTGACCAGAGACAGCCCACTCTGCCAGGAAGCCTCCTGCATACAGGCACTCAGCTCTCTTGCTCCATGGGTTGTCTACAGCGCCATCTGGCACTGGTCTCCTGGTTCTAGTGCTGCTTGCCTAACCAAGTTGACACATATTTTGGGGGGGACATAATTCAATCCATGACACCCTCCCAGATCAGTCACCCAGTCTGCTGTCTGTCTTCATTAGCCCTTCCCTGACTCTCCAAAGGCTTGGAATATTTGGCCGCGCCCAGCCCCCTGCCCTTTGTATTTCTTACGGACATCATAGAGGGGTACACCAAGGACTATATCTGACTGATCTTTGTACCCTCATACTACCAGCCAGAGTGACCTGCTCAAGCTAGGTGATCTATATAATTGGTGGAACTGGATGCTAAGGACCCCAGTCTAGAGCAAAAATAACTACTAACATTGGAGTACATGTTCTGTGCCAGGCACTTTTCTAGCTCCTATATGCATTAACTTATTTCATCCCCACAACAGTCCTGTGAGGCAGGCACTATTACTATCCTTATTTTATGATGAGGATACTGAGGCTCAGGCATCTGCTCAAGGCCACATACACACACAGCGGTTGCCATCGAGTTGATTCTGACTCATAGCAACCCTATAGGACAGAGTAGAACTGCCCCACATAGTTTCCAAGGAGCACCTGGTGGATTCAAACTGCCGACATTTCGGTTAGCAGCCATAGCTCTTAACCACTACACCACCAGGGTTTCCCAAGGCCACAAAGCTGGGATCAAAACCAGGTGGCCCAGCACCATGTTTGTAGCTGCTGCATCCACTGCAGGCCCTTCCCAAGCTCCTGGCCTGACCAAGCTCCGGTCCCAGGCCTTCTCTCTTGGTCAGGAGGCACAGGAAGACCCAGCCCCCTGCTCCAGGGTTGGCCTGGGAAGGGCCGGTGTCTTGGAGTCACTCCTGCAGAAGGGACGGTTTGGATTTCTAATCCTGAGCCCTGCATGGGAAACATGCCTAGCAGAGAAGGATACAGGCCTGGCATAAGGTAGACCCTCAGCGAGTATTTGTTAGGAAAATGAAGGGATAGTATAGTGCATGAGAGAGGGTGAAGGCGTGTGAGTACATGTGCTGGAGGGATAGGGTACCAAACATACAGCTGGTCACAGTATCAGAAGAAACTTCCCCAAAGCACCCAAAGGGAATGTTGCAGCAACAGTGACTTCCTTCCCCCTTCCTTTAAGTTTCTCATAGGGGCTTGTAGAACCCTGAGTCAAAAACAGGGGCTCTGGGAAAGAGCAATTAAGGTTCCCCAAAGGCTGTATGTACCTGACATCCAACACCTGGATGGAAATCGAAAAATCATCATTGTCAAGATGTTTTATTTTTGCCATGGACCAGGGCCTAGGCATTTAGAAACGTCTGGGTGATGGGCTGGCTGATTCTGCTTTCTCGTCCAGATGTTCGGTGTCATCCAGGCTCATTGTGAATGCCGTTTCTGTAGAGACAGTTTGAAGGTTGGGGAGGTGTGGAGGTTCAAGTAGAAGAAGCTGGGGATGATGAGGGAGAAGAGGGGTAGTCCTGCCCAGGGAATCTTCTGTCCCTTGGCTCATCCTAATGTTTGCCACTGTTCAGAGACCTGACCCTTCTACTCAGAGGATTGGTTCTCTGCAACCCCCTCACACAGCCCCCAAGGTGCACACAGCTAGGAGACATTGACGTTTATACAGCATCTTCTGCTGGGAATTGGCCAGCCCTGTATGGAATTAGTTAGCGTCTTCCTACTTCTGGATTATGCAGGCAGCGACTCTGATCAAATCTGGCAAGGAGATTTATGAATCCGTCGATATTTATCGCAGGGAACAATCCATCTTCATGTCTGGTCTGTGTGCACAGAACCTTGCTCTGGGCACCCCCGGTAGCCTTGTCCTAAATGCTGGCAGGGTCTCGGTCAACACCATCTGAGGTGGGGCCTGGCAACAGAGAGGGATCTGAGAGCAATTGAAAAGAGGGAGACACGGTATAACGTAGGAATGTAACTGGGGGAGCAGAGAGGCAGCGACAATGGCCATGCAGGTCTTCTCACATCCTCTCCCACGCCCTATACCATCTGACTCAGCAAAAGTCATCTAATTGTATTATTTGAACTCAGACAATGCAAAATCTTGACATAATGCATTCCCAAGTGAACTAAAAGTATGTAGGTTTTTTTTCCTCCTGATTATCAACTCGTTTGTTCTCTCCCCTGTCCACTGGCCCATTAAAGAGGATAGTTGAGCCTTAACTCTCAAGTTCAAACTTCTGGTGGGCCAATCAGAGAGCCAAGGTTAAAACTCCACCCATGAGTGAACAGGGAAAAGGCTACTCATGATTCTCTCATTTACATGCCTGCACTGATTGGCTAAATCACTGCCCCCTATGGTAGAAAGCAAGCTCCCAGTTTAGCCAGAGGAACCCAGGTACCCATCCGTCCAGTGGCAGTCAGCTCATTTAGAGGGCTAGGAAGGTGGTCTATTGAGTGGAGCAACACTGTTCTAGGCTCCGAGGGGAGTAAGGGGCAGAGTTTAAGTTGGGTGGAAGGGAAAGAAGCAGAATGGTCTCCTAAATGCAACACTCGGCCTCCTGCCCTGACCACTCCTTATTCCTCTGGCCTGTCCTCCACGGTAACACTTCTAGCACTCTGCCCGCAGTCTACACCCACAAACCCTCCCCTACTTGGGACTTCTTACAGGAAATTCAAGGCACTGAAGGGCATTGAAGAGGGAGAGGGGAAATGTTTGAGGGAGCTTAAAAACCAAACCAGTTGCTGCTGAGTCAATTCTGACTCGTGGTGACCCCATGTATGTCAAAGTAGAACTGTGCTCTATAGGGTTTTCAGTGGAAGTGGATTACTAGGCCCTTCTTCCCAGGTGCCTCTGAGTGGACTCAAAACACTAAACTTTCAGTTAGCAGTCAACTGCGTTAGCTGTTCTCACCACCCAGAGACTACGTGGGGGAGTTCAGTAGCCCCACAAAAATGGTAGAGCAGAGTCCTTACCAGCGGGATGATCATTTCTCCAGCCATCACACAATCCAAGATCATAGGCACTGTTCCAGTAGTGATGAAGGAGCTGGGCTGGGGAGATGTCATCCAGGAACCATCTTCACCCACCACAAGGCCTGGACCTGAAGCTGGGCTGGGGAGCTGCTTTCTTGCTTTACAGAGACAATAGGTTCATGAGTGGGGACAGAAAAGGGGGCAGCTCAGGAACCAACTTCACAGATGGCACAGAGCCAGAAATGGGCTGAGCCAGCCCCTCAGAACATGATTAGTGGGAGGAGAATGGGAAGCACCCACCAAGGGCCAGGACAACTAGGCTGATAACCTAGCTCTGGGTCTCTGGTCAATTCCTTCACCTCTCCAGACTTCTGTAAGATGGGGGACCATCTCATGTTAGTCTTCCTTTTAGACTAGTCCAACAAGACAATATACATGAAAAGCTTGATTATTTGTGCCTCTAAAAGACAGAACCAGCACCTATGGGTAAATTCACAAGAAGGCAGGCTTCCTATGTAGAAGGATTTTCTATATTCAAAGGTGTCTAGAATCAGAAGCTGTTAAAATAATAATCTCCTTGTCACTAGAAGTATCCAAGCAGAGTTTGGATGACCATCTGTTGCAGAGTATAATTTCTGGGCACGTTCCTGCACTAGATGGGAGTTTTGGCATAATCCATTGTCTGCTTCTAACTCTTAAGATTCCGTGATTCATTCATTCAACAAATGTTGATCAGTTGCCTGCTAGACCCAGCTCTGCTGCTACTGTGTTGTGTGACTCCCAGTTTTCCTCTCTGAACACAGCTTCTCATATGTAAAATGAGGGTCTTGGGCCAGCAGACCCCAGAGCTCTGACTAGCTACCTTCTTCTAAATGACAGTAGGATCAGAAGGACTACAAAGTCCTTCTCCTCCTCTTCCCCCTTCTCCCTGCACTTGCCATAACTTAGCAGCTCCAGGACAGAATGAACTTTTCCTGGCCTGGGATGCCTTGAGAAACAGATGGCCCTGTTGCCATGGAGACCAGGGAGCTACTTGTCCTGGGGGGCTGAGGATTGGTGGGGGTGGGGGTGGGGGTGAAGGTACTGGTGATTTACTCCTGCAATAGCCCAGCCCAGAACCCATATGAATATTAAACAGGGGTGGCTCCAGGCAATCCTTCAGCCAAACAGATGAGAAACCACTTAATATGAAAGACCCAGAACATTTATTTGTACATCTCTGCCTGAGGATGCCAGCAACTCCCCTTCCTGCCCCCCACCTATCCCCACAGCACAGCCAGGTGGCCAGGCCCCTGTCTGTCCCAGGAGATTTGACTCAATCTTCCTCCAGGCAAAGCTGGGGGAGAAAACAGTCTGTCCAGCAGAAGGAAGATATAGACAGCTCTGGAGGGGATCTGCTGGGGACTGAGGTAGGGTGACATCTTGGGCTCATTAGAAAAAAGAGTTGTCCAGCAGTCAGTGCTGTCCAGCCACAGATGGGCTGCCCCAGGAGGGAGTGAGCTCCCCACATCTGGAAACATTCAACTGGACTAGGAAGATCCTCTGTCAGAGATCTTCAGGAAGGCTTTCCCATCAAGTAGGTTGGGCCTCGTGACTTCTAAAGGCGGTTCTTTCAAGTTGAAGTCTTGGGGTGGCAGAGGCAGGGAAATGTGATGGTTACAAACATGTACTCTGAAGTCAGACTGACTGAGATTCAGTTCTCCTTGACTTGCAGCAGCATCTGCCTCTGTCATCATGTGGCCATTCTTCATCTGTGTTTATCTGTGTCTGTTCTGTTTTATAAGACATCACTCAGATGGGATTAGGGTCTATCTTACTGCATCCTATTCTACTCCTGTTTCCAAACAAAGTCTTGTTTACAGAGAGCAGTGGTAGAACTTCAACATATCTTTTTGGGGGACACAAAATCCATAACACCAAGACAGTATGGTAGCATAAGCAGACATGTGACTCAATGGGACAGAAATAGACCCACACTTTATGGTCATTCGATTTTCAGTTAAGAAACCAAAGTAATCTTATGGGTAAAGGAAAGACTTATCAACAAGGACGGCTGAAACAACTGGCTATCCATAAACTGGCTAGCCATATGTGAAAACATGAGCCTCAACCTTACTTCACACGGTACACAAAACTGAATTCAAAATGAATCATAGACCTAAACATAAAAACTAAAACTAAAAGCGTCTTTAAAAAACAGAGGAGAATATCTTCATGAACTGGGACTAGGCAAAAGCTTCTTAGACAGGAGGCAGAAAACAATAATTATTTTTAAAAATGATAATTTAGACTTCATAAAAATTAAAAACATCTACTCATCAAAAACGTAGTTAACAAAAACAACTGACAAGTCACAGACGAGAAGAAAACATTTGCAAAACATATATCCATCAAAGGACTTGTATCAAGACTATATAAAGAACTCCTACTATACAATAATAAAAACGCAATCCAAATAAAAGAAGTGGGAGGGGGGGAGATTTGAACAGACACCTCACAATAGGGTAAGTATACTAAATGTATACATTTATTGCTGGACTGACGAAATATGCCACTTTTATGTATTTACTCAAAATAGATGAAAACAAATGACCACAAAAAGAAGGTTTACAAATAGCCAATAAGCACAAGAAAGGGTGTTGAAATGCATTAGTCCTCAGGGAAATGCAAATTAAATCCACAATAATAAGATATCACTACACACCCACCAGAATCAATAAAGTAAAAGTCTGACAACATCAAATGTTGATGAGAAAGTGGAGCAACCTGAATTCTCATACGTAGATGGTCGGAATGTAAAATAGAACAGTCATTTGGAAAAACGGCCTGGCAGTTTCTTATAAAACACAATGAATACCTACTTTTATGACCCAGCAATTCCACTTCTAGGTACTTACACAAAAGAAATGAAAAAAAATACGCCCACCAAAAGACTTGTAAAAGAATACTCATAACAGCTTTATTCACGGTAGCCCTGAACTCAAAACAAACTGTCCATAAACAGAAGAATGGATAAACAAATTGTGGCTACTGCTCAGTGATAAAAAGGAACAAAGTACTGATACATGCAACAACATGGATGAATCTCAAAAATATACATACTGTATGACTACGTTTATGAAAAATTCTAGAGGGGCAAAACTAATCTATGGCTTTGAGAAAAGAGAAGTGTGGTTGCCTCTGCAGGATGAAGGCAATGATTGACTGGAAAGGGGCGTGAGCAGACTTTCTGGGTGATGGAAATGTACCATATCTTGATAAGGATTTGGGTTACACATGCATAAGCATTTGTTCAATCTACTCAAAGGCTATGCTTAAGATTTGTGCACTTCACTACTTCATTGATGTAAATTGAAACTGTCCCCCTCCTAACACAGACAGAATTACAAGCAAATATTGAACTCTATTTAATGACATGCATGCTGAAGTATTTCGAGGTGAAGTATAATGATGTTTGCAGCTTAGTTTGAAATATAAAAAAATAAAATGGATTGAAGGATGGATATACTGCTAGATATTTGATAAAGTGCATATAGCAAAATGTTGACAGTTGTAGAATCTAGATGCTGGGTATATGAGTACTTACAATTCTCTCAATTTTTCCGTATGTTTAAAATTTTTCATAGTAAACATCTGTGGGAAGGAGAGGAGGCTGAGGGCTGGACAAAAGTGGAAAAAACTCAGAACAGCCCTGAGGTGAGGGCAGGAAGGGTGGTCAGAATAGCCCAGGGGCAATGAGGGTTCAGCTAGGGTTCTATAGCCCTTGTGTGTAAGAAGTCAGTCGGCATGTGTCCCACAGGTTCTCCTGTCAGCAGTCACCCCCAGCCAGCCTGATCACCCCTATCTAATAAGACATTTGAGGGACAGAATGGTTCCATCATGTTCTCCATGTCTTAATAGCAGGTGTCTCCTCTGTTGGACCGGAAGTTACCTCAGGGCAGGAACTGGGTCTCCCCCATCAGACTTTGTCGTTATTGTTGGTGGCCTTCAAGTCACCTCCTTCTCATGACAACCTTATGTATACCAGAACGAAAGTTGCCTGGTCTAGCACCATCTCCATTATCATAGAGATGTCTGAGCCCATTGTTGAAGCTATTGTGTCAATCCAGTTCATTGCGGGTTTTCGTCATTTTTGCTGAGCCTCTGCTTTACCAAACATGATGTCGTTTTCTAGGGATTGGTCTTTCCTGATGACATATCCAAAGTAAGCAGGACAAAACCTTGCCATACTCACTTCTAAAGAGCATTCCAGTTGTATTTCTTCTAAGAGTGATTTGTTCATTCTTCTGACAGTCCATGGTATATTCAATATTCTTCACCAGCACCACAGTTCAAGTGCAACAATTCTTCTGTCTTCTTTTTTCATTGTCCAGCTTTCCCATGCATATAGGGCAATTGAAAATATCACGGCTTGGGTCAGGCACACCTTAGTCAGACTAGGGCTTACATTAGTCTGGGGTGAGGTCTCTCCCATCACACTAGGAGCGTCCTTAGGGCAGGGACCATGTCTCTCCCATAAGCCTGGAAGCTCCCTCAGGATGGGGACTATCTCCACCATTAGACCAGAAGGTTCCTCTGGACATATCCTCCATCTGATAAGGGATTCTCAGAGGGCTGCCAATAGTTTCTCTGTATTTCCCCGTGACTCCCACTTGGGCTGTACAGGCTAAGCACATTCAGCAGAGACTAAAAGAGGAGTGATTGACAGTATCCAAGTAGGAATGCTCTAACTTCAATCATCCTGGGAGCAGACACTCACTTACATGGGTTTCAAATTTAGCCAGGGAAAAGTGACATTAATTCACTGTGGTGATTGAGACTTTACACGCCCTAATGTGAAGAAACTCTAACTTGAGGTTCCCCCAGCAACTGTAGCTGGGCAACATCACCCTCAGGTGTTAGCAGGAGGTCACAGTGCTCCACAGCTCATTGGGCAAGTGGAGGAGTAGCTGCCTTCGCACACTTGGGCCCACAGGAATCGAGGGTGAGGTGCACCAGAGAGCCAGGGAATAAGGGGTGGAGCTGAAGCCCCAGGAAGACGGCGCCTGCTGCTCCAGTTTTCCAGGGGATTGCTGATGTAGGAGGTGCAAGCTATGGGAAGGACGACCAAAGTAAAGTGAATAGTGTGGAGAAGTACAAGCAGGCAAAAGGGAAAGATCTTAAAGTGGTTCTCTGCTTCCCTTCTACAGAGCACCCCATCAGACATACTGAGTGTCTTTCCATTTCTCTTTGTCTCTTCCTGTCTCTCTCACACACACAGATGCACAGCTTAAAGTATGACTCATGTTCCCAAGGGTAAGTTTCCTAGCAACTGATGACACATTTCCAAGGTGTTGCATAATTGGACACCAAGAGTTGACACCTGGCTGAAAAATGAAACAAACTTGGTTATTTTGTGGGGTCTAAAGTCTATTTATCCCTCATCCTCCAAACCAGTTACCAAAGAGGCCCTCAACCTCTATAAATCTGACTAACTCCCAGATTCATTCTGAGTTGTATCATGATAACACAGTTGGGTTTTATTATTATTGGTGAGATGGAGAGGGTTACGGTTTCTTCTATGACTCTCCCAAGCTGAAGTTTAAGACCCAAAGCCATAGGGTGATAAAGGAGAAGGTATCATTAGGAGTGGAAAAGAGACAGTTGAGAGTTGAGAGAAGGCTTTGGTGCACCCCTGTCACCATAGGAGATATTGAAGAATTGATGGGATTCTCACTGGCAAATGAGTAGCATATCACTCCTCCCTGTTCCATCTCAACCTCCTCAATACACGAACACACACACACACACACACACACACCCTTATACCTTATCTTACAATGTTAAGGGAGACCAGAATTATATGAAGGCAACTATTTGGAGGTAGTACCTGCAAAATGAATTAACAACCACCAAAGCTATATTACGGGAGGGGTGCAGATTGTGTAGGGCCTTTGCGTCTCTAAGGTGGAAAGCCACTGGAAGCTTTTGAAGAGACGAGATGAGATCTGACTTATGTTTTTAAAAGAATCCCTTTGGATGGGCAATGACAGAAGCAAGGAAACCATTTAGGAGGTCATTGAAATTATCAGGTGATAGGTGACGGCAGCTTGACTCAGGATGTAGCTGTGGAGGTGATAAGAAGTGGGAAAATTCTGAATATATTTTGTAGATAAAGCTAATAGGATAGACTGAAAGAATGGACCTAGCATGTGAGAGAAGGGGTGGAGTCACAGATGACACCAAGGATTTGAAGCAGAGCAAAAATGGGGAAAAGAGGGGGAAGACTGTGGGAGGAGCACGCTTGGAAGGGGAGCATCAAGACTTTGTTTTGGGAACGTGTTAAACTTGATTTGCTTATTAGATGTCTAAGAGGAGATGTTGAGTAGGCAGCTAGATATGTGAGTCTAGAGTAAGGTACGTATAGGAAACCAAGATTCAGGATGGTTAAGACACTTGCCCAAGGTCACACAGCTAAAAAGTGGCAGACCCCAGGGTGTCAGTGTCTGACATCAAAACCTAGGTTAATCTCTGTGTCATATTGCTTCCCCAGTAGTCCCTGGTTTTTAAGAGGGAGAGAGCATAGTGGAAGTTTCCAGGCTGCCGGCCCATGGCCTTAGGGACTAGTATAGTTCTCCTCCCTGCCCCTACCTGAATAATTTCTAGGTTAGGTCTATATCTGCACTCCCTCTCAGCATGGACTTGCCTTTCGAAGAAATCATTTCCCAGGAAATGGGCACCCCGTGTCTTTCTATATATGTGGATAGAGTAGGAGGAAGAGAGAGTTGTTGAGGCCTTTTCTTTCTTTCTTTTCTCCTTATTTTTTTGGAAACTGTCCGGGGGACGTGGTGTTGCTGCTGCTGGTGGCAACGACTGCTACAATCAGAGCTATTTCGAAGCAAAGAACTAATTTACTGCATGAATGACTTTAGCTCAAAAGAAGAAATAAGGACGATCAGGAGTCCTAAGGGAGCAGAATAATAGGGTAATTTACACGGGGAGATGAGGGAGATGGAAGATACACGAAGGGTAATTCTTTTGCATAATCTTTATTTTATATTTTTGCCCTTTTTCCCTTTGCCTCTCTGGGGGCAGAACCCTATCTCAGAGACGCTTGTGGCCATCTCTGGGGTTGATATCTGAAGGGGATTAAAGGGCAAGGGAGACGGGGCTGAGAAAGAGAAGGTTGGGAGGTGGGCTCATGGCTGTTTTCTAAAGCCACCATCTATTGGGGGGCTGTTCTCTCCCCACTGAGCCTTGAGGAGAGGTGAGGGTTTGCAGAGGGCAGGTCCATACGCCCACCCAGTGGAGCTACTGTCCATAACACAAGCTTGGATGGATGTCCCACACTAAGAGCTCACTATTACCCCAGATGCTTAATTTCCCAGCACAAAGAGGAGCCAGGCTGGCCGAACGTTCAGAGAACATTTAGTCCAAGACCCGCATATTCTGAGTCCAGCAAACCTCAAAGGCCTGGGTTCCAGTCCTGACTCCAGCATATACTAGCTATGTGACCTTGGCCAGACCCTAAAGCTCCGAGTTTCCTCATGTGTAAAATCAAGGTTGTCATCTTCTTCACCAAAGAGTCGTGAGGAACAAATGAGGTGAAGCCTCACAAAGCACTTTGAAAACTGCAAAGCACCATATAAATGTGAGTTACTGTTATTGTTATTTGTTCAAGGAGGAAATTGAGTCCCAGAGGGGTGAAGTGACTCAGTCGAGGTCACATTGCAAGGAAATGGCAGAATGAAGACTCAAACCTAAGTCTCCAGTGTTCTTCCCACAGAAGAAACAGCGTGGTATAGTGGTTAAGAGTACAGACTTTGGAGCCAGATTGTCTGGCTGCCATTTGCCAGCACGAGGACTTTGGGTAAGTTAGTTAACTTCTCTGTGCCTCAATTTCCCTGTAATAATACCTACTTCATGGAGTTGCTATGAGTTTTATGAGTTAATACATAAGACCAAGAAAGAAGAAATGAAAGCTGCATGCAGCAATGGTAATTCAGGTTAAAATAAAACAAAACAAAAACCAAACCCATTTCAGTCAAGTTGATTCTGACTCATGGCGACCCTATGTGTTACAGAGTAGAACTGCTCCATAGGGGTTTCTTGCCTGTAATCTTTACAGAAGCAGATCACCATACCTTTCTTCCATGGCACCACTGGGTGGGTTCAAACCACCAACCTTTAGGTTAGCAGCCATTTGCACCACCCAGGTACCTTCAAGTCTGGTAGACGCAAAAGGTCCTCCCTTGGGGTCAGGAGACTTGAGTTCTGATTCCAGCTGTGCCACCTAAGGATGACCCTGGGTAAGTCAATCTCTCCAAAGTCCAAGCTTCTTGTCTATTAAATGCTTTAACAACCCCTCCCCAACAGGTCCACACACCAGGGTTTTGGTAAGCCCAAATGGAAAGCCTCATAAATTATAAAGTTCTGTGAACCTATGAAGATTATTCCTGGCAGTACAGATCCCTGAAACAAGTCTTCCAGAGAGTGTTGGATTACAGTCCTTTCTGAATGTAGAAGGATGACCAGGGCCCTCTGTGGCACAAACCCGACTAGGGATCTCCCCAGAGTAGACATGAGAGAGAAGTCAGAGGGAAAGTCAGCTACATGTTCCACACCAGCCCCCACCCCCTACAACATCCTTCCAGGTGACACCAAACTAATTGCATATGTCTACATCTTTCAAAACCTTATATCAGACACTCCCTCCTCCAGAAAGACTGCAAGAGATTGTCACAGAGTAATGGCATCACTAGGGGGATGCAGACTACACTGGATGACACTGTCAGAGGGGGTGACACCAAAATGACTGTCTATAAAATTTTCGTGCAGTGTTTCAGCAGAAATTTATTATTTTTCACAAAAATATCCCTGCAGTTAGTTATAACAACAAACACATTTTTCATAAGCCCAGCTTACATATATCAATATACCTACGAGGCTAAAACTCTCTGCTAATTTACTTTTTGAACCTTCTAGTGTGCTCCAGTCAGAGCTGTCATTATTACCCAATTACAACGAGGCTTCAAATCACGTGGTTTCGTCCGCATGTGCTACAAGCACATGCTGTTGTTTCTGTTGCTGCCGTGTTTTTATAGTCGCTGATTTTGTCAAATTTTCTGGTGTTTTAGCTATAGTACTGTGGTAATTAGTATTTGTGAACCTATACCAATAACTTTTTAAAGAATGAAGTAGTAATTAAAGGAACCACATCAAACCAAATACATTGCCATCAAGTCCATTCCTACTCTGGCAACCCTATAAGACAGAGTAGAAGTGCCCCATAGGGTTTCCAAAGAGTGGCTGGTGGATTTAAACTGCCAACCTTTTGGTTAGCATCCGAGTTCTTAACCACTGTGCCACCAGCGCTCGAAATTAAAGGAAAAGAAGGTGAAAAATCAAAAAAGGCTTCAGTTACTAATAATGTTGGAACTAATAATGTTGTAATTCAATGTTGAAAGATTTTACAAAAACAATTTTGTTGTTCGTATTCATATAATCTAAGAAATATTACATTTAAGAAAATTACAGCAATATTTATCACATATTAATCTACGATTAAAATTGATAATAAACTTTACTGAGGATTCTGTATGGTCTGGTATGGGAGGAGGTCCATGAGGGTGACATGAGTTATCTCACTGAGTGACACCAGCCCTAGTGACATCACTGCTTCCCAGGCTACTTTTGTTCCTTGTGTAAACGGCTAGCTCTCAATTAACTGGATAAAGGGACACAGTGGCATGGATGGAAGTCACTGATAATCCCAAATCACAGGTAAAATAACACTGCTGTCAACCCTCCATTATATGTTATCAGATTACTATGATAAAGGGGGACACTAAACCTATGGTTAAAGGGAGCACCGTGGTTAAGGGGAGCACTGCTCACTTCCCAGAAGGGACCTGGAAACTGAGCAAGGAATGATCAGTGCAATTGCAGAAAGGAGTTTGCCTTGGGTTCAGGAAGTTAGGAGTGGGGATGGAGACAGGGACGTAGGCTTCTCAGGTTGAGGCATGGGTGGGGGCTTACCTTACCCTCCAACATCGAATCCCAGACATTCTGCCTTCACAAAAGAAGCCTCAGTATACCCTAATCATCTCTGCTAAGCCCCTTTGGGAGAGGTGAGCACATCTCAGTCTCATAAGTATTTTAACCATAGTGAATACATTAACTGACGTCCCTGGGTGGCGCAAACAGTTAAGAGCTTAACTACTAACAAAAAGGTTAGAGGTTCAAACCTATCCAGAGATAGCTCAGACGAAAGGCCTGGCAATCTGCTTCTGAAAAGTCACAGCCTGGAAAACCCTGCGGACTGCAATTTTACTCTACGTGTATGGGATTACAATCGACTGAATGGCAATAGGTTTGGTTTGCTGTTTTTTAAATTAATGCATTAATTTGCCCCCAGATAAATTGATATGAAAATAGTTTAATTGTTATATCTAGTCTATTATATATATGAAAAGCCCTGGTGGCACAGTGATTAAAGCGCTCAGCTGCTAACCAAAAGGTCAGCAGTTTGAACTGCAGGAGAAAGATGTGGCAGTCTGCTTCCGTAAAGATTACAGCCTTGGAAACCCTATGAGGCAGTTCTGCTCTACCCTATAGGGTCACTGTCATGGATTGAATTGTGTCCCCCAAAATATGTGTCAACTTTGTTAGGTCATGATTTCCAGCATTGTGTGATTGTCCTTCATTTTGTGATCCAATTATCCTGTGTGTTGTAAATCCTAATCTCTGCCCGTGGTTAATGAGGCAAGATTAGGTTATGTTAAAGAGGATTAGGGTGGGATGCAACACCCTTACTCAGGTCACAGCCTTGATCCAACGTAAGGGGAGTTTCCCTGGGGTGTGGCCTGCATCGCTTTTTATCTTACAAGACATAAAAGGAGAGAGAAGCAAACAGAGGAGAGGGATACCCTACCACCAAGAAAGAAGAGCTGGAAGAGGAATGTGTCCTTTGGACCTGGGGTCCCTGTGCTGAGAAACTCCTAGACCTAGGGGAAGATTGATGACAAGGACCTTCCCCCAGGGCCGACAGAGAGAGAAAGCCTTCCCCTGGAGCTGGCACCCTGAACTCGAACCTCTAGCCTCCTAGGCTATGAGAGAATAAATTTTCATTTGTTAAAGCTATCCATTTGTAGCATTTCTATTGTAGCAGCGCTAGAAAACTAAGACAGTGGCTATGAGGCAGAATTGACTTGACAGCAAAGAGTCTTCCAGAGTCTATTATATTGTAATTTATTTGTTACTTTTCCAACTCCCCTGTCAGACCGGAAAAACTTTGAGGGAAGGAACAGTGTCTAATTCATCCCTGTGCCCAAAACCATAGGTGTTCAACAAAAGTACATTGGGTTAATGTTTGTTGGATTTAGCAATTAAAATGTATCATTAGTTGTCAGGGAGGGTTTCTAGATAGCTGTCATCTGTACCTCTTTGCCTTTTCCAGGATTTAGGGAGCAGCAGAAGCCTTAATCCCTAAATCCACCTCTTCCCCCAGGACCTGGACAGCTCAGGGGAGGCCCTAAAAGCCCTTGGAAGATGAGGAGCCTAAACTAAAGGAGCTGAGTTCTTAATGCTGCCAGTGACTGGGACTCACTGAATGAAGCTTTTTGGGGGATGAGGAAGGAGAACCCAAGTAATACTTCAAAACACCCTGCTTCCTAAATCCCAGAGTAAGCATTGCCAATCTGATCTGGACATGGGGCTCATCCTTTTTGGAAGCAGAAGCATGGACAAATTGACTTTGACCACACTTTTCTTCCTTGGTCAGAAAATTCAACCTCAGCCAGGTCAATTTTATGTACACTGACATTCCATGTTCCAGACCTCTTGGTCCATCCACCATAATTAAGCAGCCACAAAATCTCCATAAAGGGCTGGTTATTGCCACAAACACATGATCAGGAGTTATTCTCTGTTACCCGTACATAAATGTTCCTACTTAATGTGTACAAGTACCTATTCTACGATTGAATGTGCTCTAGGTTTATGGCTGTAGCTGTTGTGTTGCTGTAGCCTGTGGTTTTATGGCCCTAATTTCATAATAAACCTTAGTTTTAATTTTCCTCCTTCTACCCAGCAGCCAGAGTTTCCTGGATGTGGGGGAAGGGAGAGGGTTCCTGCTCAATCGCTCCAGGCCACCTGTCACAGCAAAAACCCTTGCTAGAGCCAAGCCAACCCACCTGCTCCTCCATCAAAGAAGAAGGTCACCTACCCTGTGGGGAGGAGGACTGAGCAGCCCAGATGCCCTCTGTGTCGGAAGCCCGAGCCTTAAAAGCAGCAGGTTCGCTCTGTAAATGTGCCAGGGCAGTGCCAGCTGTTCACAGCCCCAGGAGATGTACAAGCTGGGGCAAAGGGAAGGCAGGGGCCAGATAAACAGGTCAGGAGAAGGAAGTCTGCCAGTTCCAAGGCCTGACCCTAGCCATAGGCACAGCATCATTGAACAGGAGCAAAGAGAGGAAGTGGGTAACTAACTCTGCTGCTGTCCGTGGTGCTGAATCATTCCTGTAACCTCATCTCTGAATGTTTCTTCTTACCACAGGATTCTGGTGACTCTTACTCAACCTTCCATTACTTTTGTTTCCTGTCTTGATGAAATTTTAGTAATATTTATACTGCTGCAGAACAAACAGAACAATGACTAGTGTTTCACAAGTGACGCCATTGGTTTCAAGTACTTTTGACAGTTCTATCGCATTTTCAACATTCACAAGGAAGTGTTTTCCTCTGGGAATTTTGGGGGGCTCTTCCCCTATACACCGTTGTTACTCACATAACCCCTGCATACAGGCAGCGGTGAGAAGTGGAGGGGGGATGGAGTCAGCAGGAGCTACTGGGTGAGTAAAGTTGGTCCCAGCAGGATGGCTCTTCTCCTGCAGATTTACTATTCTAGGGAGCCACCAAACGACCCTTGTGGAGCAGAGCGGGTTGTTCGAACATTTCCAATTTTACAAAGCCAGTTAATGTGCCAAAAACTTCCTCAAGAGGAAAATATGAGATTTGGAGGGCAAGGATAAGGAGGTAGAAACCCAACCCCAGCTCCAATTTCCAAAGAAGGGAGAAGGGGGAGCTTACTCAGAGAGAGAGTATGGTATTTCACCTGCTTCAACCGAGACAGGGGCTGCAGATTAGAAAAGATGGGAAATTTTAAAGGACTCAATGACGGATTTTTTTAGGCCCATTCTGTTCCTATCCCTGGACCTGCCACTTATAGCCCCCAACCAAGTTTCAAAAGTTTAAAAACTATGTTTTTATTTTTTTTTTTAATTTTTATTGTGCATTAGGTGAAAGTTTACAGAACAAATTAGTTTCCCGTTCAACAGTTTGTACAAAAAGTGTTCCACTACATTGGTTTCATTCTCCACAATGTGTCAGCACTCTCCCCATTTCCATCCTAGGTTCCCCATTTCCTCTCATCCTGATTTTCTATCCCTTCTGCCTTCTCATCTTCACCATTGGGCAAATGTTACCGTTTTGATCTCATATAATTGAGTGTTCTAAGGAGCACTTTCCTCTTGGGTGTTATTGTTTGTTTTATGGGCCTGTTTATGGTTTGGCTAAAAGGTGGTCTCTGGGAATGGCTTCAGTTCCAGTTCAGAAGGGTGTCTTAGGGCCATAGTCTTGGAGGTTCCTCCGGTCTCTGTCAGACCAGTAAGTCTGGTCTTCTTTTGAATTCGATTTTTTGTTCTATAATTTTTTTTCCCCATTCTGTCCGGGACCCTCTGTTGTGATCCCAGTCAGAGCAGTAGGTAGCAGTAGCTGGGCACCATCTAGTTCTTCTGGTCTCGGTGTCATGTAGGCTGTGGTTCATGTGGTCCATTAGTCCTGTGGACTAATTACTCCCTTGAGTCTTTGGTTTTCTTCATTATCCTTTGCTCTGGCTGGTAAGAAACCGATAGATGTATATTAGATGGCTGCTTGCAAGCTTTTAAGACCCCAGATGCTACTCATCAAAGTAGGATGTAGAACTTTATCTTTATGAACTATGTTGTGCCAATTGTCATAGACGAACCCCAAGTCTATGCTCCTGCCACTTATTTTGAAGTGGGCCAAGCACTTAATCTCTAGACCTCTGCTTCCACATCTGTAAAACTAGTATGATAATAACAATTCCTTCTGCATAGAACTCTTGTGAGGATTAAGTGAAATAATAAATGCAAAACATCAAAGCATGATGAGGACTCAATGAATGTTGTATTCTCTTCTGTCTTCTTTTTGTGCCTCACTCTTCTCAGTTTGACAATGAGACTCTGGACACCTAATCAGAAATCCAAGAAGACAAAGGCCACTTGAACCTGAGATTCCACCAGTTGCATTCAAGCCAATTCCGACTCATGGCAACCCCATGTGTACCAGTAGAACTGTGTGTGCTTCGTAGGGTTTTCAGTGGGTGATTTTTGGCAAGGGAATCACCAGGTCTTTCTTTTGTAGTGCCTCCAGGTGGACTCAAACTTTCAACCTTTCAGTTAGCAGCAAATGCATTAACCGTTTGCACCACCTAGGGACTCCTGAAGTTGAGATTACTGGGGTTCAGACTCCTGCCTTGCTCTAAAACCATGAGTGGAGAGAAAAGTGGGGTCCTCTGAGGCCAATTCTAATGCTCTTAAGATTTCTGGGGTAAATCTTAAGGCCATGGTGACCAGTTATTTGTGTAAGGAACTTTGTCACCCTATGGAATAGAGCACCAAAGGGGAAGAAAAAAGAACCATGTGAGTAAATGAACTGTTGTTCTTTTTCTTCTCCAGATTCCCAGTTCCTCTCCATGGCACCCTCTGCCTAATACGCAGGGAAGTTTAGGAAAAACAAGCATAAATAGAAGCCCTGAGCCACGCAACCAGGGAGTGAACACTCAGAACAGCGTCCGAGTTAGGGGTGCCTCTGAGAGGAGGTGTCTCCGGGGTAAACATAGTAATGGGTGTATGGAGTATGGGAGTTAGTTCCATTTAGTGCTAATTTGTTTGCACTGAGTTACCTTCTTTTATTTTACAGCTTTAGCTGCTTCCAACAAGTTGTGGAAAGGCTAGAGGTAATTGATTAATTTAACCTACCTCCAGTGGCCCCTCGAGCATCTCTCAATTTGATGCCTAATTCATATGGTGTCGAGGAAAGAGCTCTGACTTCAACAACTTAAGTAGACCAGCTCAGTTCATTGGCTCTGGTGAAGTCCCTTCCCTTCTCTGAACTACAGTTACCCAATCTATAAAGCAAGAAGGTTGGACTAGGTTGGACTGAGGTAAGTTCCCTTAGCCCTGATCCTGTTGTATGTATATTGTGGCTTGTACAAGCTGCTTGGAGCCAGGATTTAAATCTTGTACTTTGGCTGCGTCAGCCACATCTCTAAATACGGTGCTTGCTGCATGTATGCACAACACTTGACAGCTGACAGATGGAAAAGATATGACTGTAATTGGTCTGGATCTAATATGGGTGATCCTTGTTGGTGCCCAAGCTCTTTAAGACCATGAAAATCTCATGTCCCCAGGAAGAAGAGGAAGTATTGGTTGAGAAGAATTTCAGGGCCAGGGAGGAGAAAAAAAGACTGGCAAAGCCTAGAAAAGACTTGAGAGATTTTCTATATCCAATCCATCATTTAACAGATGAGAAGAAAACTAAGGCCCGGAGAGGGTGGAAGACTCTTCTGAAGTCATACGGTGACTGTGTCAAGACTAGGACTAGGTGTGTGCTTAGGGCTTCCAGTCCATTCTTTCATAACTCAACCAAGAGTGAGACACGGAACTGACATGTTTGTTCATAATTTTAGCTTTTCTGCCCAAAATGACAAAGTATGGGACTAGAGAAGCCTTTTCTCAAGGTTCCTTGTTACAGTCTCTGTTGAACAAATTTAGAAAGTAAGGGCTCCTGTCCTGGAGGTGGGTTTGCTCACACACAAGAATACACACACACAAGAACACACACATCCCAACTCTGATCTCCTTTATTGCTGGGCCCTGGTGGCGCAATGGTTAAGAGCTAGGATGCTTACCAAATGTCAGCAGTTGGAATCCACCAGCCGCTCCTTGGAAACCCTATGGAGCCGTTCTACTCTGTCCAATAGTGTTGCTATGAGTTAGAATCAACTCGACGGGAATGGGCTTGGGCCTTTTTCGTTTGCTGAGACTAAGGAGTTTGACTCACCTCTCTCCAAGAGAAGGCCACCTGAGGGCAAGGACCATCCTCTTCCCTCCAGCAGCCAGTTGCATACTTGTTTTCAGTCATCTTTCTGCATCTGAACTTTATATCTCCCCCTTTAGAGGGTGGCGCAAATGGTTTGCTGTCAGCTACTAACCTAAACGTTGGTGGTTCGAACCCTCTCAGCAGTACAGTGGAAGAAAGGCCTGGTGATCTACTTCCATAAACTTTACAGCCATGAAAATCCTATGGAGCTCAGTTCTACTCTGTAACACAGGTTTGCCATGAGTTTGAATTGACTTGATGGCAATGGTTTTTTTCTTTTTTTTTTTTTTTTTCAGTTTCCCTAACTCCTTCAGATTAGGCGTCTTCCTCAAATGAGGAGAAGGTCTCCCTCACCAGCCCAATAATTCCCTAGAGGGGTAGCCACAATAGCATGTCGGGCTGGGTACTCCTCCCCATCTGGAGCCATGCCTTCCTCATTAGGTTTGGATTCCCCATAGGACAAGGACCACATCTCTCCCAGCAGGCAGGGAGAGGTACCTGTAGGCACGAGAGGCAAACGCCCTGTGTCTTCTTGTTATTCCTCAATAGTTGCATGATAGCGTGAGCTTAGAGGAAGGGAGTAATTATAAGAAAATTATACTCAGGCAAGAGTTCTTTCAGGAACCAGACACCTTCCTAAGAGGGTGAAGAAAGTGCAGCACCCAGGAGCTGGAAATCTCTCTCGGTACATTTTTTACAAGTTCACATCCTCCTCCCAGCTCCAGAAACATCTCATCATTCAGTGTATCCAGTGGCAGGAAAGTGTCCGGGAACTTTGGTGCTAAGCTGCTAATTGGGGTCTATGACTGGGAGGGAAGGGGCAAGGAAAGAGGAGTTACTGTGCCACGGAGACATTGTTCAGGGTTTTCTTGCCTGCTGGGGTCCTGAGGCTGGGCTGTGTCTCTATGTCCACCCTGGCGCCGTAGCTAGAACCAAGAGCCAAAGGACTCAAAGTGTCTGAAGGTGGTAGTGATGAGGTCCTGAGAGGCCAAAAGGCTCCACTCTAGTTTACTGATAACAAAGGTCAGGCTAAATGCTCTGATGTCACCAAAGCCATCTGGGGCTCTCAACTTGAGATGGATGCCGCCAAACTCTCACCTCTGAAGTATAGAAAGGCAGCGCTAAGCAGGATGCTGGAAAATCATTTAGTCTAATATTCTCATTTTACAGATGGGTAGATTGAGGCCCAGAGAGATCCACATGACAATTTAGCATCGAGGTCCATTTCTCAAACTCAGAATTCCCAACACTTGGTCAGGAGAGAGGCACCATAGTACAGTGGAGAAGGCTCTGGAGTCAGACAGGGTTGGTGTTTGAATCCTGGCCCTCTCACCTGAAAAGCTCTGTGTTCTTGGGCAAGTCACTTAACCTCTCTGAGCCTGGTGGTGATGGGTTACTGTGAAGCTTTCATGAGATAGCGTATGTGGAAGTGCTTCATACAGAGCAGATGATCAAAGAAGTAATTTCTCTTTTCCCAGTCTGTATTTCCTCTGTCCAGCAATCTACCCCAGCTTCCTCTTGACCCTGACCAGCTCCTTGTTTCTCCCCCCAGCCTGTAGTTTGTCGGCCCTCACTTTTCCTGTCACTATTATATGCCTGACTCCCTGTCCCCAGAGCAAGTCAGGGGAGGCAGGATTGATGACAAGTGTTCTGGAGTCCCTTCTGAGCCCTCTACCTCTCTGGCTCCATCCTTTTTTGTCTTTGCACCTGGCTCCAAGGGGTAGCAAAAATTCTTATGCAACCAAGAGGAGGTAGGGAGCAGAGCGCAGGTGGGAAGAAACAGCTAAGGTTGGTGTGCTAGTCTCTTTGTTCCAGGAAAATGAGTGTAATTTCCAGTCCTTTCCATGGGAAGCTGGGTACAAGGAGCGTGGCTGCAGCCAAGGTGTTGCCGTGGTGAGTAATGGCTCTAGCAATGGCTCTGCCCTCGGCTTGTACCTCATGGCCCAAAGATGAACTTAGGGCCAATGAGTTGTGGGGGGGGGTGGAGCAACAGTTTAACTCAGCCCTGGCTCCCACCCCAGCCCATCATCACCCTGCTTTATTTCTCTTCCCCAGGGAGCCCTCCAAACCTGGTCTCAGGAGGAGCTGCTGGGCTCGTTTGAGTCACTGCGCAAGGGGGAGACAGAGGCTCAGAGAGGGGAAGGGCCTCCGCTGAAGCCACACAGGTGCTCAGAACCCAGCACAGAACCTGAGCCACAGGCGTTTGCTCTCTGCTACAGAGGCTGTGGGGCTTTCTGACCCTCCCCAGAGCCCTCCCCCAGCCCATGCACTTATCTACAAAGGAAAGAATTAAGGCCTAGACAGACCTGGGTTTGAATGTCATCTTACCATGTGGCCTTAGGAAAATTACCTTCCCCCAGTTTTCCCATCTATAAGGGCGATAATGGTAACATTTACGGGACCATTAGAGGATGGAATAGGTCAATGCATTTAAAGTGGTATACACAGGGTCTGGAAACCCTGGTGGCGTAGTGGTTAGGAGCTACGACTGCTAACCAGAAGGCTGGCAGTTTGAAGCCACCAGGTGCTCCTTGGAAACTCTATGAGGCAGTTCTACTCTGTCCTATAGGGTCACTATGAATCTGAAACGACTCGACGGCAATGGGTTTGGTTTGTTTTTTTTACACAGGGTCTGGAACACAGTAGGTGTTTAATATGCATCAGTTCCCCTCTCATGCTCGTTCACAGACCCTGTCAATTTTTCTACTCCCCATTTTGTTTTCAAAAGCTCCCAGAGGGTGCAAGAATATCTCTGGAGAGCCCACACTGTTTGTCTTCTGCCTCCTATTGAATGGCCTCTGAAGGAAGTTAAAGCCCAGAGACGTAGATCGTGTTCCCCAGAGGGACCAGAGGCCCCCCCAGGCCTGGGTTCCCACAACAAGGTAAGAGAAGCACCTGCTGGATCATGCCCTAGCCTGACCCTGAGCATCATTAGATCAGGGGCAGAGACAGGGTAAACCCAAAACCCACAGCCATCAAGTTGATTCCGACTCATAGTGACCCTGTAGGACAGAGTAAAACTGTCCCATAAGGTTTCCAAGGCTGTAATCTTTATGGAAGCAGACTGCCACATCTTTCTCCCGCCGAGCGGCTGGTGGGTTCCAGCTGCCGACCTTTCCGTTAGCAGCTGAGTACTTAACCACTATGCCACCAGGGCTCCTTAGGGACAGGGTAGAATACGCTAAATGTCTGTATCTGTCTCTGTCCCTGACCACCAGGCTTTGGAGGGGTTACCAAGCTCAACAGTCTGTAAGTGTGGCCTGCATGGGCCATTTGCAGTAAAGAAGGACTTGGGCAAGAAGAGCACAGAGGAGTAGTCCCCTGAGCAACATGGAGGAAGCTCCTGCCCATCACACAGACAGGGCCTCTTGAAGACCCTCTTCCTGACCACATTCACATGGACAGGCGCACGTCCGCCCCTGCTTGGAGGTACTCATCGGCACTGGCTGCAGGTAAGTAGGGTGATGTAAGCAGGCATGCCTCCTTACTCCCATCCAGCGCTTCCCAGCCTATCTTGCTTCTCATTTAGGTCTTAGTCTCACCCAAGGAGGGGCACCTCGAGTCCCCCAACACCTGGCTGCAGCCCAGCTTTCTGCCTGGGCACGTTTCCCCAAGCAACAGGCTGCAGCCTGTGCACTTGCTCCAAGGGTGCAGGGGCCCACGGGAAACACCCAGGGAAGCAGCCAGGGTTTGTCTGCGGGATCCTGCTCCTGGTCTTTTGGCCTCCTGACTGCCCGGGCCTCTAAGTGCAGGGGGACTTTTAGCCATGGGTGGGGCCTTCCTTGCAGGGAGGCAGGGGCCTGGCTGGGTGATATTCCAAGCCTCTTTGCAGATGGCAGATCTGAGGGGCAGAGAAGTAAGGTGGCCTACCAATGTCACACAGGCTGGGGTGGCAGTCGTACAGCCCAAAGCTCTGTCTTCTTTCCACTGAAGGGCAGTGTGCACGCACTGGGCACATGTTGTACTCGTACACGCTCCTGCTGGCATGTGGGTGCACACAGGCTGGCATTAATTGAGAGCTTACTGCTGCCAGACCCTATTCTAAGTGGTTTTCATGTCCTAAGTCAGACTAAACCCTTTCAACACCTGTAGGAGGTAGGTACTCATTATCCCCATCTTTTCAGGTAAGGAAATGAAGGCATAGAGAAGTTAAATAACTTGCCCAAAAACACATAATTAGAGCCCAAATGTGAATCTTGAGGAGTCTGGCTTCAGAGCCTGACCTTTTAAGTGCTCTGCTATCTCTGCTCCACTGCCTCTCTGGGCATGCTAGCAGGCGTACACACGTTCACTCGCACACACCTGGCTTAGGTGATCTGGGAGCTCACCCTTGGATATAGCAATGATGCCAGCTACAGAGACAGGAAGCTGCCTCAGGCCCTACAGTAGACCCTGAAGAAAAAGCAGAAATACCTCACCCTACCATCTCCCTCTCTCTGCCTTTCTCAGCCCCCCACCCCCCCAACACATGAGGAATCAAAAAACCACCCACCCATCCCGTTCCTTGCCCCAGTCCCATCTCCGTAAGCCCCCTTCTCCTTGGCTCTCCAGGGATCTCCATTTGCCTTGCAAAGATGTCCTGGTGGTGGGGAGGCAAGACGAGAATGAAATATATGTAACATCTTATTAGTAAAGGACATCTGAGCCTCTAATTAAAATTTGCCTAATGACCCAACTTCTCTGTCATTTTCGATCTTAGAGACATTAATTTCAGGTGACAGGTACTTAGGCAAAGGGAAAATTAAGTTTTCCTTTAAAAAATTAAAGGGGAAAAAAGAATGGCCTGCTCCTCTCTTATTTATTTTTTAATTTTTATTTCTTTTTCAAATTCCCTCCGGCTCTTTCCCAACAAGACTTAATGTTGGAGAAAAATTCGGGGAGGGGAGGGAGATGGGAAGGAAAGCAGCCATGGTGGTGGATGGCCTGGTGGTACCCACTTCCCCCAGGGAAGGCAGGAAGTAGATACCCTGGGCTACGGCCATGTGGCTCCCTTGCTTAGGATCCCCGAGTACTTAGCACAAAGCTGCCCAGCTGGCAGTTGCTGCTGGGATTCCAGGGAACCTGTTTTCATCCAGGCTGTTTGACTTGGCGGAGCCAATGCTATTTGTTTCTCCATGGAGCAGATGGTGGGCACCTCTCTCCCAACACCAGGCTGCAGCCCAGCTTTCCGCCTGGGCACATTTCCCTGAGCAACAGGCTACAGCCTGCGCGCTTGCTCCGTGGGTGCAGGGACTGGGTGGCAAGTGCCAGGGATGCAGCCAGGGTCTGTCTCCTGGGCCTCTGGCCTCCTGACCCCCTGGGGCTCTGAGGGCAGTACAGGGGAGGACTTCAAGCCAAGGGTGGGGGCTGTGGTTGGGGGGACCATGGGCCTGGGCTGGATGATGCTCCAGGCTCAGATTCTGCACAGACTCATGGGGAATGGGTCTAAGACATGTAGAAAAACTGTTCTTAGTAGTCCCCTCCTTTTTTTATCCAAGTGACTCCTCGTCAGACTCCCTGTCACTGTCTGCTCTCTTCTCCTTCCCAGAGGCCCGTATCCCACCCTACACCGCATTTCCATCCTCCCACCCCTACGAGCTCTCAGGGCTCACCCACTCCAGCTCCCAAGTCCTTTCTGCTGCTCTGTCCGCATTCTTCAGGATGTTAGCTCTGAAACAGGGGCTCCCAGCAGAAGGGAGAGTGGGGAGCGAGAGGCAGAGGAGATGGGGGAGAGATAAGGAAGAGGGATCCTCCTTTCCAGAGACCTGGAGTCCTGTTATTAACGTCTCTCTCTATCTGCCTCTCTCTCTCAATCTTTATCACACACACACTCTCTCTCCATTTCCCCCTCCAGCGATAGTACTGATGTCGGGAAATCTGTCAGGTTTTGCTTCCTGGGGAGCTGAGGGAGGCTTTTCTAGCAATTAGGCCAAGGCCTCTGATCCGAGGGGTCTCTAAACACCTGGCAAGCAATGACTGGGTCCACCTGGCCCTGTGAGGAGAGCAGGAGTGGGGAAAGGCGGTAGTTAAAGTCTGTCTCCCTCTCCTGGCCAGGGGGCTGAGGCCAAGCCACAGGAAGGGGCTGCTGCAGGAGAGCAGCCTCCAAAGTCCTTCACCCACCCTGTCACCCTGCCAAGGGCCACAGGCTCAACTCGGCCTCTGACGGGTCAGGCCCTAAACTCTAAACTGAAGTTCCCCCATGGCACAAGGCCACGAAGGGAAGCTAGTGGCTGTGAACAGGAGGAAGAAGGTGTGTGTGCAGGGCAGGGTAAAGAAAATGGGATTTGGGGTCAAAAAGACTCAGGGCTGAGCTCCAGCACTCCTCCCTACATGATCTTGTGCTTGTCGTTTTCACTGTCCGGGCCTCACTGGCCTCCTAAGTAAAATGGGGATGATGATAGCAATACCCAGCAGAGGCCCCCTGGGGGACCAGGAACTAGCAGACAGAAACTCCATTTGCAAAGTGACAAAGGGCTCCTCCCCCACATCTGCCGTGGCCCCCACCCCTCCCCACCCCACCCCTCTATCCTCTGGCCAGGGAGAGCAGCAATTCCGTTAATGCAAGGAAGAAAAAAAAAGTGCAGAGGTTTAAAAGATGCCTGTTCATCTTGCTTTGCATACATTTGCATATTGAGTTCAAGAGGCTCGTCCTAATTCTGAGAATGGAAAATAAAATAAATTAACGAATGCGAGATTAACAAATGCACTCCTGTAGCAATTGTCTCCCTGGCTGTTCTGGGCCTGACACCCAAGAGACAAAGAATGTTCTCAAGGCAATCAACTTTTAATCATCTCTGGGCAGGAGCCCCAGACAAAGGACCCTGCCCCTCCCACCCACACCCAGGGGCCAGCACTGCGGGTGCCTGGAGGCAAGGAGGCTTGGCGGTGGCAGGGTCCGACCGTGGGACAGTGATGACCCTCAGTGTGGTCCTTTGTGAACTTGCAGGAGGCAGGAGGTGGTGGACAAGAAGATGGGCTCTGGGACCCACCACTGGGTCTGAATCTGGCTCTGCCACATCTAGCTCTGTGACCTTGGGCAAGTCTCCGAGCCTGTCTGTTCTTCAGTACTCTTGGAGTAAAATGAGAACAATAGTAACACCTGCCCCACAGGATTGTTGTGGGGATGAAGTGGGTTAACGTGTGTGTGAAGCACTCAGAGCTGCTGCGTCCTGCACACAGTAAACGCTTGCTGAGTGTGGACTTTTCATCGTCATCATCATTTTGTGGTAGAAAATGCATACAAGACCCAGCACCAGAGATCTAGGTTTCTGGTCTCATTCCGCCCCCTCCCCCCCATTTACTCACTCCGCCCCAAGTCCGCTGGCCCCTAGGGCCTTTGTACCCCGAAGGGGCTGGCCCAGGCACCCTCTAGCAATGACACAACAGTATCAGGTGGAGTCAGATCTCAGCTTGCCCCAAGGCTGCCTGACAGCCAACTTTGAAGCTGATTGTCATATGCAAAACACATGTAAATCACATGCAAATTGCCCTCTCCTTGCATTACTGAGCTCTGACACAGGAAGGGCCCTTTAGGACATCCCCGTGCAATCCCAGAAGTCCAGACACAGGGCCGATATACCCCTCAGCACCCCTCACGCAGCTTTCCCTGGGGACCTGAGAAGAGCTCATCTTCCTGTTTCCACACTCCTCTCCTCCCCCACCCAGCACCTTGGCCTCTCACCTTCTGCCTTGACTGATCTGAGAACCCCTCACTCTTGGTGAATTGGGCATCTGCCTCATGCTGACCTCTTCACTCGTTTTCTCATATATCTCCGTCACTGTTGTGAGGGCAGGATCAGGAACCCCATTTTACAGATAGGAAGACTGAGGCTCAGATCGTGAAGCAAGTTGCAAGAAAACACCCTGCCAGGAAGGTGAACCGGGATCCAGGAGACCCATTATGCAGGGCTCCCTTCTTGCAGGGTGTAGGGTGAGGAACAGAGAGGACTGTGCCAGCCCCTTTCCTGCCTAGCACGCCTGAGGTGGAAGGCTTCCCTGCTCAGGACGCTGTCCCTGTTCATCCAGGCTGCCACAAGATTTCTAGATGCGCATCGATTCATCAACGCTTCTGAAAGAGAGCTGCCACTTCGTGCCACTGCCTTTCACTTGATCCCTGACCAGCACAAGCACTGGGGATCCAGCAGGCTGCCGAGTTCCCTCCCACTTCCCTCCATGAGGCAGAGCACTGGGTCCAGGGTCAGAGGTCAGAAGTGAAGAGTCAAGTGCTCCCAGTTCCCAGCAGGAATTCTTCTTTCCCTTACCAAATTCTGGAGGAGCCCTGCCCTGGGATGGGGAGAGTTAGTAGGGAAAACAGGGAAAGTCTCAACTTCCAGCCCAGCTTCCAGGCTTCAGGCTCCCTGGCCAGCTGCAGCGTGCTTATCCAGGAGTTGGTTGCCCAGCTTCCACCCCTCCCTCCTACCTTCCCAGGCCCCTGCTCAGCCCAAGGCCCATTACGTTGATTAAGAGGTGCATTCCAGAAAGAAGGAACCATATTTCAGCCCCTAGAGAACGCTTCACCCTATCTACCTCCACTCCCACCCTCTCTCTGATGTTCCCCTCCTCTGCTCCTCAAGCACCTCCCCTGCCTGCCCTGGCCCTGTCCCTCACCCTCTGCTCCCCTGGATTCTAGGGTGGAGACACACTGGCCAGACTCACTTAGGACTGCAGGACTGGTGAGCCAAGATGGGCCAGGCTGACAGTGGAGACATGTGGCCTGAGAGGAACACAGGAACCATTCTGCATCGATCATGTAATTTAATCCTCTCAAGGGTCCTTCCAGGAAATTACCACCCCCATTTTTTAGAGATGAGGAAATGAAAACTCAGAGAGGCTAAGTAACTTGCCCAAGGTCATCTAGCTAAAAGACAAAACCTCGGCTGTTCTGAAGCCAAGCCCTGGGCTTCCCACACTCTCCCGCAATGCCTCCTGCAACACTCCACCAGGTCTAGCTCCTCCCACTCCCCTCCTTGATGGCCACCCAGGCCAGTTGCCCTCCAGTTGATTCTGGCTCATGGCGACCTCATGTGTATCAGAGTAGAACTGTGCTCCATAGGGTTTTCAGTGGCTGATTTTTTGGAAGTAGGTCACCAAGACTTTCTTCCAAGGCACCTCTGGGTGGACTCCAACCTCCAATCTCCAGCTAAGTGCATTAACTGTTTGTACCACCCAGGGACTCCACCCAGCCCAGTAGTGCCTGAATATATCAGCTCAGAAATGAACTGCATCAGAGCCACCTGGCAAGCTGGTTAAACAGAGATTCCTGAGCCCGCTCCCAGAGGTTCTGGTCTGGAGTGGGGCCCAGTGATCCATATTTTAACAACCTCCTTTGGAGGTTCAGATGTATAGATAGGCTTGGAGACTGCTATATTAACCCAAATCCCTACTTTTACAGATGGGAAGACTGAGGCCCACAGAGGGCTTGTGAGACTACACAGCAAAAGCCCAAACTAGGATCTAAATCCCAGCTCACTCTCCACCTAGAGATCCAAGAGCAGAGGGCAGCTAGACCCAGGGCTCCTCTGGCACCCCACCCCACCGCCACCATCCATCCCAACCAAATGAGCAAACGTGGAGAGCGAGGGCAGGACATTTTGCAAGAAAGAAGTGGCCTGATGACTCCATTGATTTTTAGTTAAAGTTTACTGCTTTTCAGGGACACAAAAAGGAGCTACATTCTATTACATGTAAGATGCATTATGATCCCAGAAATACTAAAATGTTAGAAAGGAAAATCGTGTGGGTCTTTGAATGGAGGAAATCTGGTAGTAATAATGACACTAATAGATGCGCATCCCCACATATGGAGGGACCTTGTCCATTGACAAGAAGCCCTGGTTGCCCACTGGTTAAAGCCATCAACTGCTAACCAAAAGGTCGGCAGTTCAAAACCACCAGCAGCTCTGTGGGAGAAAGATGTGGCAGCCTGCTTACGTAGAGATTTACAGCCTTGGAAACGCTATGGGGTAGCTATGAGTTGGAATTGACTCAACGGCAGTGGGTTTGATTTTGGGTTGTCCATTAACAAAGCACCTCTGGTGTGGCAGGTATTACTGATATACCCATTTCAATGGTGAGAAAACTGAGGCTTAGGGAGGCATTTGATCCCCCAGCGTTTCCCAGCAAAACACAGGTTTGCGTCTATCTATCTGTCTGTCTGCCTCTGTCTCGTGGACTCACGGACCTCTCACTCCTTAAAGTTCTCCCTCAGGCTTCCAGGAGCAGACATCTCGGCCAGGAGGGTGGAGTCAGGGGGAGGCTCCCTGTACCCTTTGGGGGACTAACAGCATTAGCTCCAGCTGTATAATACCAATGGCCTCATAATTTATATCGTGGTTTTCATTACTTCCCTTCTCCAAAGGCTTGTTCAATAAATTACCATTTTATGAATTCCAAAGTGCTTTGTGGTACACAGAGCTCCACCTGGCTCTGCCAGTAGCAGGGGAAGGATAATGGGGGCTGGGAAGAGAGTAGGGGGCTCTCCCATGTTCCCATATGTCACTGACTGGGCAGCTTGCCTCTGTGGGGTGGGGGGAGGCCAAGGCTTTGGAGTGCGCCAGGCCTGGGAGCAAGTCTCAGTTTCTCCCCCATGTCCTGGCTTTGCGCTCTTGCGTTTTATCTTCCACATCTGTAAACGTGGGAGGGATCCAAGCACCCTGTGGAACTGTTGTGAGAAGTCAGTGAGATAATGGGAATACAATACCTGGCACACTGTAGTTGTAAGGAGTGTTATTTTCCTTCCTGCTTGTAAAGGATCGCCCTGCTCTGTTCAGATAGTCGCCCCCATCTCCAGGGAGTCCACCAGGGTTGACCTCACTTCTGGCTTCCTCTTCTGTTCTTACTCCCCTCTTCAGAATGTAAGATATATCAATACTTACTAATATGAGAAGATCTCCAGGAGATATATATATATATATATATATATATATAAACATATATATATATATATAATGAAATTTAAACACCTGATGTAAACCGATTTGCAGAGTATAACTCCAATGTAATAAAACGTTTGTTTTTACATATATGAATATACAGAAGGATATGGATTTATCTGTAAAAGCATAGAAAAAAATCAGTAAGTAGATTTTAGTTTTTAACCTCCGCAGGATAGGAATGAATGGGAAAGGGGGGAGAGAGAATTTTAATTTATTTCTGAGTAATTTTTATGTAGTGGGATGGGGGTGATGTTTACCTTGGAATATTTTTAAATATATCTTTTGAATTAGAAAAAAGGAAAACATGACCCCTCCCCCAAAGAACATGAAATCCCCTTTCCATCCCCACTCCAGAGAAGATGCAGCCAGAGGTCAGAGGCCATTCTGGGCACCAAGCATGGATTCTTTGCAGCCAGGGGTGAACCATGCTCAGGGTCCTGTTCCCTCTCTCCTACTCCCCTCCATTCTCTGCTCCCTGACTCCCTCCACCGCCAGAGGCCTGACCCCATCCCCCATGCACGTGCCTAGCAGGTTTGCATGTCAGAGGGCCTATATGGGCACCCCTGGGTCCCTCTCAGAGGGAGACTGAGGGCCAATTAGGAAGTGGAGCTGGTCCGTTCACCATTGTGAAGATGCACCTGTACCCACTGCAGTCACCATGGCAACACAGCTGCACCAGGGGGCACAGCCCAGGAAACAGGTTGCCTGGAAACGGGCTGAAGATGGACAGGGCCTGACCAGAGGAAGCCTGCTCCCCTCTTTCTGAGGAGGAGGCAAAGACAGGGAAGCCAGGTAAGCAGAAGTGGGGAGTGGGGAGGTCTCAGCACTTACCACATAAAGTGACACGGCAGATGGGTGACTCTCGGGGTCTTTGCGGGTCTAGCAGAAGTCTGGCCAGAGAAGGGTAGACTCAGAGGCAGGTTAAGAATTTGGGCTCTTGTAAAATCACAGTGGTAGTAGCATCAGTAGTGCCAGAACCTGCCTAACTTCAGGGAGGATAACGCAAATTAAGATCAGCCCAAGGCTGAACCCTACGAGGTAGAGGTCAGACATACCTCCACTATCCAACCATTTTACCAATTCTGACACCAGCCATCCCTCCTACAGCACTCTCTACTTCTCATCTGGGTTTGGTAATCCATTGCAATGGCCACACAGAACTCACGAACTGTACTTACAGTTAAGTGGTTTATTAAGCAACGGGGTACAACTAAGGATCAGGATCAACAGGCTACAATTCAGGATTAGGAAGCATGTAGGCAAGGTCTCCCTTCTTCAGTGCAGGCCAGCTCTCTCAACCATGCAGGTCTCTCTCTCTCAAGATAGGGCTCCTCTCAGGCCCCCTCACGACAGGCTCCTCTTGGTCCTGCTGTCTGTTGCCTTGGGCTCTGCACACTGGGCCTCTTCCAGGCCTATTACTGTCTTCAGCATTACAGCCCTTGACCAAGTTACAGCTCTTTTAGGAGGTTGCTTGTTTCCTGTCTCTCACTGTCTCTCTCTCTTTTCTTTTCCTCTTCTGCTTCTTTCTGTCTGAAAAACCTCTGTGGGGTTAGCTGTATATATACACAAACTCCTAGTCGATTTCAAGGCATGACCCCTCCCACCAGGGGCCACAGACACTTCATTTGCATAGTAGGCTACAGACACTTCATTTGCATAGCCTATTGACCAATTCCTGCAAGGTGCATACCAATCACAGGGCAGGCTGCAACCCAGGACCAGACTAAAAGTATCAAACCACAAGTTGTTTACAGCTTCCCCAAGAACTGTCAATCAACCTGGACAAAAGTAACAAACCCTCTGGGGTAGAAAACTAGGGCAAAGGAAACTCCTCGGGCTTTAGGGGGAAAAATCTCAAAGTTTTTCCAAAGAACCAAGGCAAAAGGCGACATAAAGGAACACACTTCACCAGACCTTTGGAGCCAGATAACCCTGATTTGTGAATAAACCCTGTCATGAGTGTTGTAATCGCTCTGTGCCTCAGTTTCCCCATCTATATAAAACTGGGATAATAAAAATACCTAAGTATGTGCAACAATGGGCTCAAACATAACACTGGTTGTGAGGATGGCCCAGGACCTGGCGGTGTTTCGTTCTGTTGTACATAGGGTCACTATGAGTCGGAACTGACTCCACAGCACCTAACAACATCGTGGTTATTGTGAGGAATAAATATAATTCTACTTATCAAGTGTAAACTTTCCATGTATTTGGCCATTGTTATTAAAATGCCTGGCACGTAGTAAACACTCAATAAGTGTGAGTTATTACTATAAGTTATTATTATTAACTTCCTCTTATTGTCACAGGAATCCCTGGTGGCGTAGTGGTTAAGAGTTTGGCTGCTAACTATAAGGTCGGCAGTTCAAATCCACCAGGCACTCCTTGGCAACCCCATGGGGCAGTTCCATTCTGTCCTATAGGGTCGCTATGAGTTGGAATTGACTTGACGGCACTGGGTTTGGTTTTTTGGTTTTTATTGTCACAGATTCCAGAGAGCCTGCACCCTCGATTTACCCATCAACAATTATTTATCAAGCATCTACACTGTGCTGGGCTTTGTTCGAGGCCTTGTGGGTACAGAGATTTTAAAAATTCTATTTCTTCTTTATGGAACTCCCAGTCTAGAGGGGTTGGTAAAGTCTGTAGATACAAGATAGCAACCCTGTGATCTGAGCTGCGATGGAAGGAGGAGCAGATGGGAGAAGTGGGCGGAGGAGGCTGTCCTGGGGCAGTAACAGCTGAGTTCAAGTTCTAATAGGAATTGGCCAGGGAGAGAAAGGCATTCCAGACAGGGAACAGCATATGCAATGGCACAAAGATGAGCATGAAACATCAAGCTGTGTCTGCGGAATGGAGTGTAGCATGGTGCAGCTGGAGTGGGGAGTGAGAGAGGGGAGGTAGAGAGAGCAAGGCTGGACCTGTGGGCAAGGGGCAGATGTGAATGGCCTTGAATGTCTTCCTGAGGACAGAGAGAGCCCTGGAGTGTCTCAAGCAGGGGAGGGGAGGAAGATGACTGGGGAGGGTGAGGGTTGAGATGAGGAGAGAAGGAGGGGAGTTCAGGATGAGGGTAGAGGCCATGGGGCAAGATTGGAAGGGACCGAGGAAGCCTTCCTGTACCCTTCCCACCAGATGGTCCATTGCTCATGGCAACACTGACCCATCTCCCCAACCTTCATCCTGGGAGGTGGTGGGGGGAGGGGGAGATGTGGATGGGACTGTGATTTGAAGAAATATTCAACCTTGTGACTAAAGAGTTTCCTGGGTGGCGCAAACAGTTTACGCTTGATTACTAATCTAAAGGTTGGCAGTTTGAACCCACCCAGTGGCTCTGTGAAAGAAAAACCTCATGATCTACTTCCATAAAGATTACCACCAGGAAGACCCTATGGAGCAATTCTACTGTCTGTCACATGGGGTCACCATGAGTTGGGATCGACTCGACAGCAATGGGTTTAGTGACTAAAGCAACACTTTTGTCAGTTCTTCATAAGTCTCCCAGTAGCTTTAAAAGCCATTCATTCCCAGAGGGGACCTCCCAGATAGTCCAAGCAAATATAATGTCCCCAGAGTAAAAGCTATGACTCCCGAGAGAATGCCGGGACTCATTCCAATGCAGTGATCCCCGACTATTTGTTTCCAGAAGACTCGGGCGCACGGCTGCACAGTCACACTTGGATTCAGTGTCAAAAGTTCAGATATGGAGGAGGACCTAGAAGTCCTGCCATCTAGCTCTTGGGGACCCTGCAATTCCTCTATCAGGGAGCTGCTGCAGTTTCCCCAGCGCCTTTCTTTGGAGGCCAGGAGAGACCTCAGTCCTAGATAGCGCTGGAGCTGCTGTGAGCAGGAAAAGGTAGTGGCAAAGGGTTCTGCAGGCAGGAGCATCCTCCTCCCCTACTTTTGCAGGAGAGAAAACAGAGGATCAGAGAGGAGTGACTTGCTCAAGGGCACAGAATAAGCAAGTGGCAGTGATGGCACCTGGGCCAGTCTGCCTGCCAATGTCTTCCGCTCGCCTTCTACAGAATCTCGGCTCTACCCCAGGTGCCTGGAGAGCCAGATCTGCTCCTGTTCTTTCTTTTTTTGTTTTAACCTGACCTTCAGCTCCAATTGGCTTGAGGGAATAAAGTAAGGGTTTCATGGCAAGGAGGAAGGGTTGAAACTGGGTACTAGGAGCAAGGCCTGGCCTTCTCTGGTTCCCCACAGGCCCCGGGAGTTTACCCAGTTTCAGCTGGGCTCAAAAAAGAGGGGATTGGGAACCAAGCCCTAGAACGGATCATCACTCAACAGAGAGGTTAAGAAAAGATAAGGACTTGGGATTGGTTACACAGGCTCACCCAGCTCATATACCCTGGGCCTATGAGCACCCTCCCAAGTTCCCCTATAGTCTTCCCCACCCCACACCTGCAGCCCTGGAGAGAGTCAGGGAGAGGGAGGGGGAGGGAAGGAAGGGCTTCTCCCACTAGACTCTGAGGTTCTAAAGGATAGGAATTAGATCTTACTCATTGTTGGGTCTCAGCATCAAACACAACAACTGCATTTTTTTTAAGTTCAGTAAATATATCTCAATGGAAGGAAGAACCAAGTATTTATTAAGTACCTACTATGAACCAGGCTCTCTGCTACGAGAATTCACATATTTTGCCTCATTTACTCTGCCTCATTTAATCCACCACCATCTGTCAGTCTGTCACATGACAGTGGCTTGCATGTTGCTATGACACTGGTATTTCAAATATCAGCAGAGTCACCCATGATGGACAGGTTTCAGCAGAGCTTCCAGACTACAACGGGCTAGGAAGAAAGGTCTGGTGATCTACTTCTGAAAATTAGCCAATGAATACCCTATGAATCACAACAGAATATTATCCAATATGGAGCTATGTCATGGATTGAATTGTGTCCCCCAAAAATACCTGTTAACCCGGCTAGGTCATGATTCCCAGTATTGTATGATTGGCTACCGTTTTATCATCTGATGTGATTTCCCTATGTGTTGTAAACTCTATCACTGTAATGTAATAAGATGCATTAGCAGCAGTTGTGTTGATGAGGTCTACAAGATTAGGTGGTGTCTTAAGCCAATTTCTTTTGAGATATAAATGGAGAAGCAGGCAGAGAGACATGGGAACCTCATACCTCATACCTGCGCTTAGATGCTCCCAGACCAAGGAAGGACTGATGCATCACAAAGACCTTCCTTCCGACGGAGAGAGAAAGCCTTCTCCTGGAGGTGATGCCCTGAATTTAGAATTGTAGCCTACTAGATTGTGAGAGAATAAATTTCTCTTTGTTAAAGCCATCCACTTGTGGTATTTCTGTTATAGCAGCACTAGATGACTCAGACAAGCTAGAAGATGAGCCCCTCCCTGGGCTGGAAGGCACTCAAAATACACAGTGGCCTCCACAATGGACTTAAGCATACCAATGATCATGAAGATGGCACAGGACCAGGCAACATTTTGTTCTGTTGCACCTAGGGTCGCCGTGAGTTGGAGCCGACTCTACTGCAACTAACAAGAACAATCTGCATTACCATGTGCTCTGAGAACTGTGGTTGCCCCCACCGTGCAGATGAGGACTCTGAAGGTCAGACAGGTTAAGCGCATCTCTCAAGGCCACACAGCTTGCAAGTGGCAGAGTCAGGATTCATACCCAGGGCAGCCTGAGTTCATTCCTCCTCACTTTGCCCCCTCAAATGTGGGAGAAGAGTAGGGAGAGGGAGGGGGAGCAGGACTGGGGAGAAGACAAAGCTCTGGCAGCCAGACCCTCATAGAGCAGCCCCTAAGTCTGGAATTTTCCTTTCTCAGTTCTGCATCTGCAGCCCCAGTTTTCCTATCAGCCTGGTTCCTGGCTCATTCACATGGAGAGTGCCGTGTTCGTGAATAAATGTTTACACAAGGAAATGGAAATTCCCAAAAAGACTACATCAAACCTGACCTTTGGGACTTGCTTCTAAAGGGCACTGTGTCTGGTGTGCTGTCTGGGGCACCACATTATAGAGGCAGAGTGGGAAGGTGAGGGTCCTGGGAGGATGGGGACATATGACCCTAAGTAGCCACCTTATCTTCCTGCCAATCCAAGATCAGGGTTCAGGCCCCTAAGAGAGGACAGCCAGAAAGAGAAGGAGGAATTAATATCTACTGGGAAACAAGCAGGTACCAAGTCTTGCGTGTGTGTTTTCACACCCAGGGCTTCATTTAACCCTCAAATAGCCCTGTAAGGAAGGCACTTGTCCTCCCATTTTATGGAGTGTTAACTGAGCCCCGGAGAGGAGAAAGGATTTGTCCAAGGCCACACAGCTTGGAAGTAGCAGAATGAGGATTCAAACCCAGATCTCTCTGGCTCAAAGCTTGTGTTCTTTCTTCTGCATCACATTGCCTGTGGGAAAGCCTTGGGCTAAATGTCCCTCATCTGATTTGCCAACAGCCCGAGTGACCATGCCTCTGCTCACAGGGGGCCAGTGGGGAGGGGTCATAGCCACCTGGCACTTACCCAGCAGATTGGACCATGGGAGTGGCCACCAGCAGCACTCAAACTCCAACACTCTCTGCCTTCCTCCTTCCTGACAGGAAGTCTGAGTCATGGGGCCAAGTGTTTCTGTATCCTGTCACCTCAAGGATCCCACAGACCCCAGGAAATGCTTGAAGAACCTAGACAATTTATGTCTGGACAACTATTAAGAACGTTCTTGGCCAACCCTCCCCACATTTGGCAGATGGAGAAACTAAGGTACAGAGAGGGGTAGGAACATAGCCAAGCCCATTAGCTTCGGCTAAGACAAAGGCCTTTCTTTACCTGCTACCCTCCCCTGTGGGAGCTCCTTCCTCCCCACAGCCCTGGCCCTTGAGCCAGTACCAGCTTGTGGTGTTGGGTAAGGAGGAAACCACTGAATTTAAATTTCCTTGGTGCAGAGAGTATTTAGTTCTCAGGGTTTGAATGAGAGTTAAATGCACACATATGCAAAGTATGTAGCTCCAGGGACATAGTAGGGTTTATCATCATAAGAGGAGCCCCGGTGGCACAACAGTTAAGTGCTTGTCCGCCAACTGAAAGGTTGGTGGTTCGAACCTACCCAGTGGCTCCTCGGGAGTAAAGACCTGGTGATCTGCTCCTGCCATGAAAATTAAAAAAAAAAAAGAAAAAAAAAAAACCAAACCCACTGCCATCGAGTCGATTTGGACTCATAGCGACCCTATAGAACAGAGTAGAACTGCCCCGTAGGATTTCCAAGGTGGATTCAAACTGCCAACCTTTTTGTTTGGTTAGCAGCTGAGCTCTTAACCGCTGTGCCATAAAGATTACAGCCTAGAAAACCCTATGGGGCAGTTCCATTCTGTCACATGGGGTCCCTATGAGTTGAAATCTACTCGAAGGCACCTAACATCAACAGTCATCATGGCAAAGGGCTTAGCGTGTGCCAGGCGTTTCACACATGTAGACCTCTTCTGTTAAATCCTGGTCTGCTAAATGACAGATAGGAATGATTATCATTGTCATGTTGCCGATGGGGAAACTGAGGCTCCAAGACGTGGCCCAGTCACACAGCCAGTGAGAGGGACAGCCAGGATTCAAAATCCCTGTGTCAGTGACCCCAGTGCCCACACCCCTATCCATTCTAGCTCCTTCCTCCTCCTTCCCCAGCTCGGCCGGCATTGGTGAGGACCAAGACCACACCCTTTCACCCAGCCAGGTGCCTCAGAAAGCCTGGGAACAGGCTGAGCTGGGAGCAGTGGTGGAGCGGGCTGGGAGATGGAGCTGTCACCTTGCCATCTGCGTGGGCTTGAAGCCTGCTTCAAGTTTCCGCTCGCATTCAGGGATGGTGATTGAAGGCACCGGAGGGGAAGCGCGCTGTCTTCCGGGATTATGATGATTATTTGCTGGATAATGATTCTATGTTTATTCTTAAGCAGGGGGCTGTGCCAAGTGCTCCCCTCCTACAGTGACCTCGGCTCTTAAATAGGCCTGCTTTCCATGGCTGCCCTTCCCAGCCACAGGAAACCTTGGTTTAGGGCCGGTGGTTCATGGGATGGAGTTGAAGGTCAAGAGCTCCACCTTCCTGACCCACAGCTGGAAATCTCAGGCTGCCCTTGGTTCATGAGCTACCTGGAGAGCCCGTGGCCTCCTCTAAGACTCTCCTGTTCTTCTGTCAGTTGTCAGAGGCAGGAAGTTCTTTCTCAAGTCCAGCCTGTAACGGGAAGAGCATAGTAGGCTAAGAGTCAAGAGACCCGAGTTCCAGTCTTTTTTTTTTTTCCAAAATGTATAATTTATTATTATTATTTTGTCACTTTTTTTGTTTCGTATTGTTTATTTTTGTTTAAGTGAAAGTTTACAATTCAAGTTAGTCTCTCATACAAAAATTTGTACATACATTGTTATGTGACCCTAATTGCTCTCCCTATGCTGTGACAGCACACTCCTCCTTTCCACCCCTGATTTCCTGTGTCCATTCAACCAGCTCCTAACCCTCTCTGCCTTCTCAACTCATCTCCGGACAGAAGCCGCCCGTTTAGTCTCATGTATCTACTTGAGCTAAGAAGCATACTCTTCACGAGGATCATTTTATGTCCCACAGTCCAGTCCAATCCCTGTCTGAAGAGTTAGCCTCAGAAATTGTTTTATTCTGGGCTGATAGAGAATCCAGGGGCCCTGCTTTCTGGGGTTCCTCCAGTGTCAGTCAGACCATTAAGTCTGGTCTTCTTACTAGAATTTGAGTTCTGCACCCCACCTTTCTCCTGCTCCATCCGGGACTGTCTGTTGTGTTCCCTGTCAGGGCAGTCATTGGTGGTAGCTGGGCACCATCTAGTTCTTCTGGTCTCAGGCTGATGAAGTCTCTGGTTTATGTGGCCCTTTCTGTCTCTTGGGCTACTACTTTCCCTGTGTCTTTGGTGTTCTTCCTTTTCCCTTACTCCAGGTGATTGGAACCAATTGATGCATCTTAGATGGCTGCTTACAAGCTTTTAATACACCAGACGCCACTCACCAAAGTAGGATGCAGAACATTTTCTTAATAAGCTTTGTTATGCCAACTGACATAGATGTCCCTTGAAAGCATGGTCCCCAGACCCCACACCCGAGTTCCAGTCTTGACTCTACAACCACCATGCTGTGCAGCCTCGGGGGAGTCACTGCCCACCACTGGGACAAAGGGGAGGCTCTGTCAACTTATAGTTCAAATCCAAGACATCCTTCAATCATTCTCGTTCTGTTGTTCTGACCTACAAGAGCCAGGTAGCCCTTTCTTTTGCTTGCCTTGTCCACTTCAGTCTTTATAAGACAATAAATAAGGGGAATAATTCCATCCACTCTGCTGTCTGCTCTTGGTGTCGAGGCCCCTTGCTGTTCCTGCTTGTAACACTTGTGTACTATAGTAAAGAATGCCCCCAATCCCCCCTATATAGACTTCTGCCTCCTCCATCCCAATGGGGGCCCCCAGGGCCATGGTTGTGTCTCCAACCAAACATAAGGGCCCCATTTCCCAAGGCAATGCTACTTCTCCTCTGTTCTCAGATCTCCCAGAATCTCTTTATCACTAGGTTCAGATTCCACCTCTCCACAAGACCCCAGAGCACCAGGCTGGGTTGGAGCCTCTGATCCCACCCCCCATGGAGATGTTTGCTCTGCCCAGTGGGCCGGGCACAGGAAGAGTGAGGAAGGGGCAAATAAAGATGCCACCAAATCCTGCTGAGGTCCTGAAAGCCTTCCAGCCCTCAGAAAAGCCGGCTGAATCCCAGTGTCCTCAGGCGGGTCTAGGGGAGCAGGGAGGGGGTATGTGGTTGCTCCCTCCCGTCAAGCCACTAGTCATTCCAATCAGAGGAATGCAACCTGCTCTTGCTCAGCTCCCCACCTGCTGCCTTCCCGAAGTCAGTGCTAAAAGCAGGACTTCTCCCTCCAGAGGCTCAGTGGATTACAGAAGGGGATGGGGATTGGGCTAGGGGTGGGGGCGGAGGCAATGGGCCTGGAAAGAAGGTGTTTTCCTGGATCTTCAGTAAAATTTCTATAAAGAGGCATTTAGGGGCACTGATCTGTCCCAACAGGAGGTTCCACAACCTGTGCTGAATCTGCACAGCAAGACTGCTGTTATCATGTAGATCGTTTCAGATTAATAAAAACAGCTAAGCTTTCTAAAGGCGCTTTTATCCACACTTTACGTGAGTTTGAGAGATCATCAATTGCCGGTATGAAGAGTAAGAACACCAAGGAATGACTTTAGAGGCAGTGGGGAGGTAGGGAGGTTGACGACATTCCATGGAAGCTAAAACCACTCCAGAAGGTCTAGAAAGGAGGATGGACATCTCCTTCCCTTGCTTCTTAGAAGGATGAGTTGGTGAGTCAGATTCTGAAACAGACCAGGGTTTCTCCCAGCCTCTTCTGCCAAAGACAAGTTTCTGAAAGCTTCCATGTCCCGAAAGAGTGTAGGTGGGCTGAACGAATGCAAACGTGCAGCCCGCACCTCCAAGCCACTGGGGAGCCAAGTCTCCAAAGACTAAGGTGTCTGAGGGTGTGCCAGCCTGTTTACTATTTGGCAGAAAGACAAGTCTCCCTGCCTTCAAAGAAAAGAAGCTTAAAAAGGCTTGGGCATCAAGACGCAGACATCAAAAGGCTCCTGCCCACTGCCAGCCAGATGCGTTCAGTGCAAATGAAGCTGAAATGTGCAGATTCAATTTCCCCTGAAATGTACCTGTTAGCCCGGAAGGGAAAGATCAGAGAGTAGAGGGCTCTTCTTGGCCTACTGCATCTGTCCTCCCTGCCAGCACCCAATCCCACAGCTCCCCCACCCTACTGAAATCTCTTCAGCTTTGGGTTGGCTGCTCCTTCTCTGGGTGTTTTAGAAAGGGAAGAGGAAGCTCCTCTGGAGAGGTGTTGGGGCTGAAGGCAAAGGGATGAACTGAATCATAAAGATTCAGCAATGGAAAGTGAATTGAGGGTACTTTGCTCCTTTCCTTGGGGCAGTGGGGTATCTATCTAAGGATTCACAAGGAGGACACAGCCCCGTCCCATCCTGAGGTCACCCTCGTCTGGTGGGAGGGACCCACTTCCTGCCCAAGGAGTCCTCAGTGTGATGGGGAAGACACAGCCCAGCTGGGGAGGGAGGGGGCCCCTGGTCTGATGGATGGGGCAGAGACAGCTCACGCTGCCCCAGAGCCCCCAGCCTCATGCAGGAGACAAGGCCCTACCTCAGGTGAGCACTTAGTCTGATGGGGGAGAGATAGATGTGCCTTAAATCCCCCAGTCAGCTTTTCCAGCATCTAATAAACAGTCAGAGCTCCCCCGGCCCTTCAGAGCCCCTGTATGAGCCTCTACCAGATCTGCCATAAGCAAGGACAGCTGCCAGGCGTCTGGGCTCCAGATGCTCCCCTCATCTGCTTCCTGCCCATGCCCAGGGATCGCAGATCTCTCCTTGAACCACACTTAGAGCTGGGCCAGCCTGGGCTGCCCTGGCCACATCCACCATTATTCCCCTCCATCAGCGTGCCTGTCCCTATGTTCTGGGAAGGCTGGCTTCTGGAGGCAACAATATTGGTGCAACCTCAGCCTGGCAGCAGTACTCGAAAATCAGCAACAAAATCAGTGAGCAGTTATGGAGTGCTTACCATGCACCAGGCATATGCGATGTGCTGGGGAAGAAACAGCCAGGAAGACACAGTCCTGGCCCTGGAGCGTGCCCTGTTCCAAATGCACAGCGTCGAACAATCTGATTCCTGCTGTAATTAAAGATACCTGTGTGAGTCCCGGAGTGGTGCAAATGGTTAACATGCTTGGTTGCTAATTGAAATGTTGGAAGATTGGAGGTTCTAGTCCACTTAGACGTGCCGCCAAAGAAAGGCCTGGCAATCTACTTCTGAAAAACCAGCCACTGAAAACCCTATGGAGCACAGTTCTATCCGGACACACTTGAGTCAGAGTCCATTAGGTGGCAAGTGATTTGGTTTTGTAAGAGTCCTATGGGAATGATTAATTCTATCCGGGGTGGGTTGGGGCCAAGAGGCTTCCCAGAGGAGGGGACTTTTGACCCAAGCCTTGAAAAATGAGCAGAAATTTTCCAGGTGGAGAGAAATGAGCATTCCAGCAGGGAGCTGTCTTGGTTATCTAGTGCTGCTATAACAGAAATACCACAAGTGGACGGCTTTAACAAAGAGAAATTTATTCTCTTGCACTCTAGGAGGCTAGAAGTTTAAAATTTAGGGTGCCAGCTCCAGGGGAAGTCTTTCTCTCTCTGTCGGCTCTGGCGGAAGGTCCTTGTCATCAATCTTCCCCTGGTCGAGGAGCTTCTCAGTGCAGGGACCCTGGGTCCAAAGGACAGGAGCTCCTGTCTTTGCTTTCTTGGTGGTATGAGGTCCCCATGTGTCTCTGCTCGCTTCTCTCTTTTATATCTCAAAAGAAATTGGGTTAAGACAC
>NW_004444074.1:6452909-6585800 GCF_000243295.1 Trichechus manatus latirostris
AGGAAAATCACATCAGATGACAAAATGGTGGGACAATCACACAATACCGGGAATCATGACCCAGTCAAATTGATAAATATTTTGGGGGGGACACAATTCAATCCACGACAGGAGCCTTGAGAGTAAAGGTTGGGGGAAGGACATAGCTCCACTGTGGCCAGAGCTTGTGGGACTTGGAGATAAAGGGGCAGCCAGGTTGTCGAGCTGTGGTTCTCAAACTTTAGGGTGCTCGCCTGGAGGACAGATGAAGGCACAGAGTTTCTGATTCAGGCAGTCTAGGGTGGGGCCAAGATGATGCTGGTGCTGCGGGTCCAGGAACTATGACTTTGAGAACCACTGCTGTAAAGGGTTGTGGTAAATTGGATTATTATTCCCAGCTCTTCACCTCCTCCCTGTAATAGAACTATGTATCCACTCCCTCTGCCACTGACTTGCAGTGCCTCCTACTAGAGGAGGTGGGGTGTATTTTCCTGCCCCACTGGACTTGCTTGTGTGATTTGTTTTGGCCAATGAAGTGTTAGTGAACTTGGCCTGAGCAGAGACTTGGAATAGGTAGTTTAGCTTGGCCTCTTGCCACGGGGAGAGGATCCTTTGGGTAGCTGCTGGTCCTAGAATGAGAGACACACAGCACAGACTAAGCCCAACCCACAGCCGCCCCAGTCTACCTGAAGACCCACGAGTGAGGAAAACAAATATTGTGATTGTAAGCCATTGAGATTTCAGGGTTGTTTGTTATATAGCATATCAGAGCAGAAACCTAATTCATACAGGGGCTTTGAATGACATGCTAAGAACTTTAGGATCAATGCAGGCAGGAGAAGGATAGCTGGGTGTCCAGTAGGTCTGACTGGGCAAAACTGGAGGCAGGAGACCAGGTAAGGGGCTGTTGCCCCATTTCAGATGAGACACAGGATGGGGGTCCTGATGAGCAGAGGGGAGAGAGTAGGGAATGGACTGGAGATGTGCAAAGGCACTAGAACCCACAGGACCTGGTGACTAACTGGCTGAGGAAGACAGATAGATAGAAGTCCAAAATAATGGCGAGGCATCTGGTCTACAGCTGAGACCAGATGCAACAGTTCATGGCGAACATGCAGCCCCAGGAAGGCACTAAGAGAGACAGTGAGCACATACAGCTACCCCTCCCCAAACCCCCACCTCCCACCCGAGCCAGGCCCCACACCACCTGGGATCCCCCCAAGGCAGCATCTACGAGCTGCAGGGAGGGCTTGCCCGGCTGAGGAGCCACAGTCACAGCAATTTATGTCATTTTTCTCCCATCCATTGGGTTCTAAGTCAGCTGTAGACGAGCTTCGCCCACAACTGAAAGTCTGTTAATTTAATTGTGCAGTGCTGGGGTGGTTTTTAGCCCCCAGCAAATACATCAAAATTGTCACATTGTAAATAAACAACCCCCTTCCCCCACTCCACCCCCACCACCCACCACCTCCCTATCCCCCCTCCCCCACACAGCTGCAGCAGCTGGAAGAGGGAAGGCTGCAAAGGGTGTGGATCCCCAGGAAAGTAAGGGAAGGCCCCGGGAGGAGAGTGAGAAACAGCACACAGAGAATCCCAGGATGGCAGATCCAGGAGGACCCAGGAGATAGATAGCTGCTCCAAGCCTCCAACTACAGACCAGCATGGAGCCACGGAGGGTCTAATAGCAAGCTGGGCCATTGGGCAGGATACTTAGCCTCTCTGAGCCTCAATCTTCTCATCTGGAAAATGTGTTTTACTGTGAATCAGAATAAATCCTAGCTATGACAAAACCCAAACCTGCTGCCATCTTGCCCCATATCGTTTCCAAGGAGTGGCTGGTGAATTCGAACTGCCAACCTTTTGGTTAGCAGCCAAGCTCTTAACCACTGAGCCACCAGGGCTCCCTAGCTATGACAAGGCCTTGTAAACTAAAAAGTGCTCCACTATTTAATAGTGTGTCAGCACATATTTACAGCGTAGCAGCTAAAGGGGCAGGCTCGGGCTTTGTTTTGGCTCCGTCACTTGCTCTATGATATTGGACAAGCTATTTAACTTCTCTGTGCCTTGGCTGAAATCCCTAGGTGATACAAATGATTAACACACTCAACAGCTAATGGAAAGTTTGGATGTCCACCCAGAGGCACCTTGGAAGAAAGGCCTGGAAATCTACTTCCAAAAAATTAGTCATTAAAAACCCTGTGGAGCACATGAGTCAGAACCGACTTGAAGGCAGCTGGTTTACCAGAGCCTCGGTTTCCTTATCTGTAACATAAGGCTTATAATGGTATGCAACTCATAGGATTGTTATGAGAAATAAATGAATTACATGTAAAGTGTTTAGAATAGAGCTCGGCACATAGTAAGGGACTGATAAATGTTAGCTATTAATGTTGTATCGAGAAGGAGACTTTCCTCCAGGTTACTTAGCCTCCTAACTCCCAGGCTGTATTCTAAAAAGAATGAGAAGCAGAGACAATTTGAGGTTCAGGAGACCACCCCAAGAATTCTGTTTGGCGGCTCTCACTCTAGCAAATCAGGTCTCACTGTGGAATCTGCACCACCCCCCCACTCCCACCCCTCAGCCCACACACACTTAAAGAAAGCAGAGTTTTCGTGGCAGGTGCTCCCACTGGCAGCGGGTAAGTAAGGAGGGGGAGCCCCACCAGCACCAGCACGCGTCTATAAGTGGCAAGAAAGGGTGGAAGTCCCTGCTCTTTGGTTTGCAGTTCCAGCAGAAGGAAAGGAACAGAAACTCATTCATTCAAAAAATATCAATTCACCCCCTACTGTCTGCACACACTGTTCTAAGTGCTGGGATCGGCCCTGCGAAGAAGGCTGACAACATCCCTGCTTCTTGGAATCTACCTTCTGTGAGATACGATGCAAGAATCCTGGGCTCTGGCAGCAGGCATCATCACTTTGAACCCTATCTTGTCACTTTTAAGTTTTGTGATCTTGAATGAGCCATTTAGGACCCCTCCTCATCTCAGTTTCCTCCTTTGTAAAAAAGGAGATAATGAAAGAAGGAGGCCGAAAAGCTGGACTTCATTAAAATATAAAACTTCTGTTCTGTGAAAGACACAGTTAAGAGAACGAAAAGACAAGCCATGGACTGGGAGAAAACATTTGCAAAATACAGATCTGTTAAAGGACTTTTATCCAAAATATCAAAGAACTCTTAAAACTCAACCATAAGAAAACAAACAACTCAATTACAACATGGGCAAAGGATCTGAACAGACAGCTCACCAAAGAAGCTATACAGATGGCTAATAAGCATACAAAGAAATGTTCAAATACTGGGGAAGCCAGCACAACTTGTTCAGGGTAAGGTCATGGAAGCTCCATGAACAAATCCAAACTCCCTGAGGGACTGAATTACTGGGCTGAGGGCTGTGGGGACTGTGCTCTCAGGGAACATCTAGTTCAATTGGCATAACACAGTTTATAAAGAAAATGTTCTACATTCTACTTTGGTGAGCAGCCGTCTAAGATACTCCACTGGTCTCACCCCTTCAGGAGCAAGGGAGAATGAAGAAAACCAAAGACACAAGGGAGAGATTAGTTCAAAGGACTAACAGACCACAACTACCACGGCCTCCACCAGACTGAATCCAGTACAACTAGATGGTACCCGACTACCCCCACTGACTGCTCTGACAGGGGTCACAGTAGACGGTCCTAGACAGAGCTGGAGAAAAATGTAGAACAAAATTTCAGCTCAAAAAAAGACTAGACTTACTGGCCTGACCGAGACTGGAGAAACCCTGAGAGTATGGCCCCCGGACCCCACTTTAGCTCAGTAATAAAGTCACTCCAGAGGTTCACATTTCAGCCAAAGATTAGACAGACCCATAGGACAAAATGAGACTAAAGGGGCACAGCAGCCCAGGGGCAAGGACTAGAAGGCAGGAGGGGACAGGAAAGCTGGTAATAGGGAACCCAAGGTAGAGAAGGGAGAGTGTTGACAAGTTGTGGGGTTGTTAACTAATGTCATAAAACAATATGTGCACTGTTTAATGAGAAGCTAGTTTGTTCTGTAAACCTTCATCTAAGTACAAGAAAAAAAACAAAAGAAATGTTCAACATCATATGTCATTAAACCAAAAACTGAACCCACTGCTGTTGACGTGATTCTGACTCATAGCAACCCTATAGGACAGAGTAGAACTGCCTCACATGGTTTCCAAGTCTGTAAATCTTTACAGAAGTGAACAGCCACATCTGTCTCCCACGGAGCAGCTAGCAGGTTCAAATCATAGACCTTTTGGTTAACAGCCGAGCACTTTAACCACTGTGCCACCAGGGCTCCTCATAGGTCATTAGGGAACTACAAATCAAAATAAGGTACCGCTACACACCTATTAGAATAGCTAAAATCCAGAACACTGACAACACCAAATGCTGGGGAGGATATGGAGCAACAGGAACTCCCATCCACTGCTGGTGGGAATGCAAAATGGTACAGTCACTTTGGAAGACAGCCTGGCGGTTTCTTACAATGCTGAACACAGGCTTACCATTGGAGTTAATAACTGCGCTCCTCGGTATTTACCCAAATAAGGTGAGAAACTACAGCCACATGAAAACCTGCCCACTAATGTTTATAGCAGCTTTACTCATAATTGCCAAAAACTGGAAGCAACCAAGATGTCCTTCCATAGGTGAATGAAGAAACAATCTGTGATACAGCCATACAGCGGAGTATTAATCAGCGGGAAAAAAAGAAAAAGAAATGAACTATCAAGCCACGAAAAGACATGGAAGAACCTGCAACGCATATTGACAAGTAAAGGAAGCCAGTCTGAAAAAGCTACCTACTGTATGATTCTAACTACATATATGACATTTTGGAAAGGGCATAATTATAGAAACAGTGAAAAGATTAGAGGTTTCCAAGGGTTCAGGGGAAGCGGGTAAATAGGTGCAGCACAGGGCATTTTTAGGGCAGTGAAACTATTCTATATGATACTATAATGGATACATGACATTATACATTTATCAAGACCCATAGCACGGTACAACACAAAGAGTGAATCCTAATGTAAACTATGGACTTTAGTTAATAATAAGGTATCGATATTGGTTCATCAGTTATAGCAAATGTACCATAGGAATGCAAGATACTAATAATAGGAAAACCGTTTCTCAGGGAAGGTCCCTGGGGGCCGAAAAGGGTGCAAATGGTTTGCACCTGACTGCTAGCCTAAAGGCTGGTGATTTGAACCCACCCAATGGCTCCATAGAAGACAGGCAGACAATCTGCTTCCTTTAAGACTACAGCCAAGAAAACCCTATGGAGCAGTTCTAGTCTGTAACACATGGGGTTGCGTGGTCAGAATCAACTTGAGGGCAACAACCAACAACAACTGTGTGCAGGGGGAACGGGTAGTATATGGAACTCTCAGTACTTTCTGCACAATTTTTCTGTAAACCTAAAACTACTCTAAAAAAGAAAGTCTATTAAAACAAAACAGAGAGATGGTGACTCCTGCCTTGTGATGTTGTCGTGAGGACTAAATGAGTGCCTACAATTGAGGAGCTCAATAAACACTTGTTTTTAATGTTTAAGTTATTTTCATTGTTTGTTTTTTAATCTGTGCAGCAGAGACTGCTGTTTGTCTCCCTTTCTTCCCTTCGTAATGGAACCTCTACATTTTAACTGTGCATATGGCCCTCCAGAACCAACATTTGATGTGATGGGTGCATCTTCCGGGTTGTGCTCTTGGAGAAAGTGGCCCTCCAACTCCATTGCTTCCTCCCCCTCTTCCCACTGGCTGGAAGGCAGACCCATTGGACATAGTGGCGAGTGATCCTGACCATACCGATGAGGGCAGCACACGTGGGATGGTGGAACAGTCGGATAGAAGCGACCCTCCACACCAAATGGCCACCATGTTAAGTTGGACTACTTATGACCAGTCTATAAACATATGAGAGAAATCAACCTTGATCTGTTTAAGCTACTGTTACCTTAGGTCTGTGTTACACCATCTGAACCTGTATCCTAATTATAGTAATCTGTTACATAGAAATTATAATGCTATTTTGACTGAGTTATGACAGCCTGCAGGTGCAGCTCCATTGCGAGGAGCAAAAGAGAACATGAGGTGAACGATCTTTGCACACTATAAAGTAATGTGCACGTGAGCAGCTGCTCTGATAATTCTGGAGGCATCTGGCTTAGGGTGGTGAGGGTAAAAATGGATTGATGAGACATTTTAAAGGATGAAGAGCCTGGACTTAATGACTGATTGTTGAGGGTGATGAAGATAGGTGAGTCTATGATGATTCCAGGAAGTCATGTTTGGAAGATGAAATGTATGGTGACATAGCTAATTATATGTGGTAACTGGGGAATGAGCCAATCTGAGGGGAGGAGTGATGAGCTCAGTTTGGCACTCATGGAGTGGAGGTGTGTGCATGACCTACAGGTAGAGATGCAGGGGAGGTTTGGGGGCTGGAGGTGTAGACATAGGGGCCATCTCTGTAAGGAGTTGAAGCATGGTTCTAGGCACAGGGATGAATAAAACATTTGGGGAGAAGATGGACAGTGAACAAACACTCACAAGTGTATAATTACATAGTGTGATAAGTACAATAAAGGAAATGAATACGGCTTTATCTCTGTGTGAGTACAGAAATAGTGTGGGGAGGGTTAGGAAAAGCTTCTGTAAGTCTTATTTAAATTGAGACCTAGATTGTAGGGAGAGTTTGCAGGTAAATAGCGGGTGGGAGATGAGGCAAAGAGGGAGACAAGTGTTCCTAGTAGAGAAAGCTGCTGGAACAAAGGCCCTGTGGTAGGGGAGAATTTGGCATGACTGAAAGCAGGTGTGAAGGAAATGTGTCATTCTTTTTGGCTGTCCAACATTAGAAAACTCTGTCTATGTTTGAGGAGTCCCCCACTTTTTGTGGCAGTATCAGCTTCCCACCATGGATGCTAAAAATGCCAAACAATCACTTTCCCAGGCTCCCTTGCAGCTAGGATACAGGCACATGGCCTAGGTCCTCCCATCAGACACACCTGCTTCCGACTTAGATGAGATGTTAGCTCTGTAGGGACCACACAGACGCCTCTGGCAGTCTCCAGAGGCAGCCATGGCAGTGTCCACGGTCAGGATATCAGCAGCACAGGCTGCAGGGTCTGTGCCCAGCCACAGCAGCAGTGAGAAGAGTCTTCATCAGACCAGCTCTGCATCCTGGTTCAGGTACTCTTCCTGGCTGTGTGGCCTCCAAGCTTGGTTCTCTGGCCCTCCCAGGATATGAAGGGCTATCAACATCTTTTTTTTTTTTTTTTTTTTCACAATTACAGTTTTATTTAAAAAGATAGAGATCAGAATCAGCATCAAGAAGACACATAGGGCAAGGTCTGGGAGGGTTTCCAACACTCTATACTTAACTTTTTGAGAAACCACCAAGCTGTTTTCCATAGCATCTGCACCATTTTGTGTTCCCACCAGGAATAGATGTTCCCATTTCTCCACATCCTCACCAACATTTGTTATTTTCCGTTTTTGTTTTTTTTTTCTTATCTCAGCCATCTTAGTGAGGGTGAAGTGATATCTCATTGTGGTTTTGATGTGCATCACCCTGATGGCTAATGACACTGAGCGTCTTTTCATATGCTTCTTGGCCATTTGAATATCTTCTTTGATGAAATGCCTACTCAGGTCCTTTGTCCATTTTTTGATTGGGTTGTTCATCTTTGTCTTGTCAAAACACCAGTATGATTTTTAAAATTAACTTTATTGAGGAATAGTTAAATACAATTAAGTGCTCCCATTTTAAGTGTCTATTTTGATAAGTTTTGACAGTAATTTGTTTATTCAGTCACCTGTTGATGGCTATTTGGGTTATTTCCAATTTTGGAGCTATCATGAATAAAGTTCCTATGAACATCTGCACATAAGTCTTTGTGGGCATAGATTTTAATTTCTCTCAGGGGTAGAATTACTGGGACACACAATAAGGGGATTTAACTACCAGTATATGAGGAAGGAGTCCTGGTGGGGCAATGGTTAAGCACTCTGCTGATATTATTGAGTCGTATATCCAATATCTTTTTAATAAATTCTTTTCCTGCCTCTCAGCCAGAGTGGTTTCTGTCACTCACAACTGAGAACTGTAACTGACAGAGCCACAGTTGCTTGAGGATTGTGCGAGCCAAGACGGGGCTACAGAGATAAGCTGTCCAACACCTGAACCCCCTTCCTACACTTGAGGAATCTCCCACTTTTTGAGACATGACTAGATTCCCACCGTAAAAGCTAAACATGCCAGCTAATAATCACTTTCCAGCTTCCCTTGCAGCTAGGATGCAGGCACATGACCTGGGCCAGATCACACAGGGCTTGCTGTGCCTTTCTTTGTCATGCAAGCCCTAACTGTTATACAAAGCACACGTGCAAGGCTGCTTTGTCATTAGAATCAGATTCTGCTAGAGCCCTTAGAGGATTCTGCTTTGTTATATACGACCCTACTTTATCCAGACCCCATATTGTTATACACGAGGCAAGGAGGTTCGTTGGTATATTCTCACCTCCCATATGGAAGACCCAGTTTCAATTCCTGGCCAATGCACCTCATGCACAGCCACCATCCATCAGTGTGGGCTTGCATGTTGCTATGATCCTGAACAGGCTCCAACAAAGCTTCCAGACTAAGATGGTCTAGAAGGAAATACCTGGCGATCTGCTTCCAAAAATCAGCCAATGAAAACCCTATGGGTCACAATGGTCCAGTCTGCAACAGATCATGGAGATGGCACAGGACCAGGTAGTGTTTCCTTCCATTGTGTATGGGGTTGTCATGAGCTGGGGCTGAATCAATGGCAACACGTTGTTATACAGAGCCTCTCTTTGCCATATAGAAAATTTCTTATCCCCAAGCTCACAGCTGCTCCTTTGTTATAAAAACTCCACATTCGCCACAGAACCCTCTTCACAGATACAGGTGCCTTCTTTCTTATACAAAACTCCACTTGGTTCTACAGAACTCCACTCAGTTTCACAGAACACTAATCTTTGCTTTCTTAACAGATTCCGGTATTAATCTACAGAAAGCATCTTTATTCTATACAACCTTGTTTGTTATACAGAAACTCACCTGGTTACACAGAATCCTGCCTTTTTCTTCAGAATCACGCTTGGTTATGCCAAACCCTGGGTGATTTTATAGAAATCTGAATTCACAGAATCCTGCTTTGTTACAGAGAAACCTGCTGTGTTATACACAACCCTGGCCCATTACGAGAACTCAGCCTCATTACACCAGCATTGTTTCCTTCGACCCCTGCTTTGTGATCCAGGACCCTGCTGCAAGCCTGACTGCTGCTGGACAACCTCATTGCTCTCAAAGACACATTTTTACTGCCCAGAACCCTCCCTAGGGATTAGAAGCCCCAATTTTTAAATAGATTCCCGGAATTGATACATAGAAACCTACTGGGTTACACTGAACTCGTCTTTGTTCTGTGGGATCCTGTCCCAGTACAGAGTCTCTGGGGGATGCAAATGGTTAATGCGCTTGGCCGCTAACCGGAAAGTTTGAGGGTCAAGTCCACACAGAGGTGCCCTAGAGGAAGGGCCTGGTGGTCTACTTCCAAAACAAATCAGCCATTGAAAACCCTGTGGAGCACAGTTCTTCTCTGACACACATGGAGTTACCATGAGTCAGAATCAATCGAAGGCAACGGTTGTTTTTTTGTTGACCTGCTACTTGGATCTCCACTTTCTTCACCAAAGCCCAGCATCACATCTGTGTCCTCTTAGGAGACTGTACCTCTGCAAGCCTTTGTGAAGGAGGCCTGGTGGCACAATATTTAGATGCTCGGCTGCTAACTGAAAGGTTAGCAGTTCGAACCCACAAACTGCTCCATGGGAGAAAGATATAGCAGTCTGCTTCCATAAAGATTACAGCTTTGGAAATCCTATGGGGCAGTTCTACTCTGTCCCATAGGGTCACCGTGAGTTGGAATTGACTTGATGGCAACCAACAGCAAAGCCTGTGTGAGATGCGCTTTTGGAAAAGACAGTCAATGGATCCCCACCCCCCATACTGTCCTTCCTTTAGATGAGACTGGGAGGACTCGTGCTTCCAGAATTGCATCCAGGCCCCCTTTTTTCCTCCCTCCCCCTCCAGGGAGGACTCAAGCTTGAGCTTTGCAGAGCAGAGGGTGGGCACAGACTCCTCCTGCAATGGCTTCATTGGAGAGGGAGACAAGCACCCACCACGCTTCTCCTCAGTGCTGGCCCTGGACGCCTGGGCACAAATCTACTTGGACAGAAATAATCAGCTGAATTAATTTAGCTTTAAATAACAGCACTGAGAATGTTTCCACAAAATTTTCTCCTAGGAGAGCTAAGCAGAATTAATGATGGCACAATATCAGAGAGAAATGTTATTTATTAAGGTCTAATCATTCCAGGGAGGGGGAAAGTCATCATAACATAATAAAGACAGAATCAGCCAGACCAAGCCAGGCTGGCCCTGCTCAGCCCAGGAGCTGAGGAGGGGCTCTTGGAGGCTACTATCAGAGGGGCCTCATAGAGCAGCTTGCTGCAAAGCAAACAAGGTCTTCCTAGTAAGTGAGGCCTGGGCTAGGCTTCCCAGTTCCCAGCCAACTCCTCACAACATGTCCACACCAACTCCTTTCTTTCTAGGCTGAGCACCTCTGAGAGACCACCATGAGTCTGCATGAGAGACCACCATGGAATGAATAGAGAAGGTCTCCAAAAGAAAACTCTATCCCACCCCACCTCACTTCCTGCTGCCTGCACCTTAAAGATTCCTTCATTCATTTACTCTTTCAACTAATAGGTATTGAGCACCTACAATGTGGGACAAAGCACAGTTCTTGCTGCTGGGGATACAACAATGAACCCAACAGAAAAGGTCGTTGCCAGAAGGAAGATTATATTCTATTAGGAGAAGACAGCCAGTAGATGAGTGAGTGAATAAAGAACAAGATGAGGCCTGGTAGTAATAGTGCTATCAAAACAGTAAGATGGTAGAGCATGATAGGAGGTGGGAAGGCTGCTGGGAGCAGTGCCCACTGGTCTTTCTAAGCATCCGCATAGAACAGTGGTATAAGGGTGAAAAAAAGGTTAGGCAACATTCTAAGCCAGTAAGTGGTGGGGCCAGGGTTCCATCATCCTCTTCTATCTGACAGCAGAGCCTGGCCTTGTGGCCTCTGTTTAGGCCAGAGGGAGGATGGCTTTTCCTCCCTTAAAACCCTGGTGGTGGGCTGGGAGGGTCAGAGGCCTCAAAGCCAGACCACCCTTCCTCTTCCCAGAACACCAATCCTCCCACCCCTCTCCCAGCCCTCACACTTCTCAGCTCACCCCTCAGTGCCTGGTCACCAGCCTCTCTGCCCATGAGCCAACCCTCCTTCTGGCTGCAGATGTGATGAATGGTTCCAATTATCCCCTCTGAGGTCGGATTTAATGTAATGTTTTATTAATGGTAACTATCAGAGGAAAGCAAAGAGCCCACTGCGTGCCGGCTGCCTGCCTCCATTCGGAAGCGTACTCTCTGGGCACAGAAATTAAAGGGTAAGAAGGAAAAGGTACCACCCCCAAGCCACCAATTCCAGCAGCAAGGAAATGGCCTCCCACCCACACCCCAGGCTCAGGCTCCAGGCTGAATGAACGCCACTTTTTGCCTGGCACATTCCACCCATTCTAATGCTTTGTTTCTTCCTTGACTGACAAGTTAGGGGTTTGAACAAAATGCGGGTGAGGGAGGGGGAAAGATCGCAGCTGCCCACCCTGCAATTAAGAGGGGATGAGAGAAAAGGGGGACTGGAGGTATTCAGCCATCTCATCAGCATCCCTTCCTCTCTCCAGGGCTTGGCTGAGTGTTTTGAGAGTGGGCATGGGCAACTCTCTGTTAACCACTGGGGAGTTATCCACCCAGAGCCTGGCCCTCTGGCTCATCCACTCGTCCAAGGCTGAAACTTCTCATCCAACTTTCAGATCTGTCATCTAGAGCCATCTGAGACACAGGCTGGGCAGATTTCACTGGTCCCATTGGACAGATGGGAAACTGAAGTTCCAAGAGATTCAGTGCCTTATCCCAGGTCACAGTGGGAGCCAGGACTTGCACCCGAGGCTTCTGACTACACAGGATGCTCCTCCTACACAAAGCTACATTAAACGCCCATGAATAGCTTGTAGTGGGAGGGGCATGGGTATCTTCGCCCCAATGCCCAAGTAGCCTTTGAGTCATCAGTCACAGGCAAGAGCAAATTCGGTGTGAGGGGGACTGTGTATGTGCATGTAGACAATGGACACTCACCATGATACTCTGAAATCCTCTGCTTCCCAATGTTAAGGTGGTAGAAAGAGACTTGATGCCACTCATTCATTCAACAAATATTCACTGAGGGTCTCCCACCGTGCCTGTGCTGGGGAAATAATGGAAGACAAGACCTAGGCCCTGCTCTGAAAACACTTTCAAGAGTTAACTGACCATCTCAATAGCCTCTAGAAGCCGTAAGGGAGGCAAGTACAGGAGGCCATGGGAGTCCCAGGAGGGGGTGCCTAAGCTATCCTTGGTGGGATGGAGGTCAAGGAAAACTTCTAGGGGGAGGAGATGTCCAAGATGGGACTGAAGGAAGAGTAGGAATTAGTCAAGCAAAGGTGGTGGGAGGCAATTCCAGGCAAAGGGGAACAGTGGAGAGAAAACTCTGGAGAGGGAGAATGGACGGGGCTCCAACTTCCCAGAGGAGGCATTGGCTAAAGAGCCTGAGATGCAACTGAAGTCAGAGGAGCCAGATAGCACAGGGCCAGGCTAAAGACTCTGAGGGCAATGGGGACACACTGTGGCTTTAAACCGGGAACCGAGGTATGTGCATTAGAAAGAGCATCACAGCTGTTGGATGGAGAAAGGATTGGGCCAGCAGGACTAGGGTGAGGAGAGCAGGAAGAGACTGTTACCATGGTCCAGGAGGGTCATTGGTGGTTCAATAGTAGAATTCTCACTTTCCATGTGGGAGATCCAGGTTTCATTCCTGGGCAATGTACCTCATGCACAGCCACCACCTCTGTCAGTGGAGACTTGAGTGTTGCTATAACACTAAACAAGTTTCAGCAGAGCTTCCAGATTAGACAGACTAGGAAGAAAGGCCTGGCAATCTACTTCCAAAAAATGAGCCAGTGAAAACCTTATGGATCACAATGGTTCCATCCAGTTGTGTATGGGGCTACCATGATTTCGGGGATGACTTGATAACATCTAACAACAACAACACTGTGGTCCACAGTAGTGTGTTAGGGATCATCCCCTGGATTTGAGGAATTGGTAGCTATTAACCACCTCTTTCCACGAGAATTGAGATTTTCCTGGTTCTTCATATGCCAAGTAATTTTGGTTGTAACCTGGACATTTTGAATGTTATATCCTTTGATACATATGCATCAAGGCTCTGGGCCTTGTTTAATTCCTAAGAAGAATGTTAATGTTTTTGTTTTAATATGCAATCAACCCAGCTGAGTTCAGGCCCCAAGTTCCAACCATCCTTATTTGTTCTCTCCCTTCTTCCTCTTTCTCAACACTTCCTTCTTCTTCACTCCCCCTCTTCTCTCCCTAGTCCTCCCCTTTCCTCCTTCGCAGATTCATTTATTCATTCCTTCCACTGTCACCAAGTGCCATGTGCCCAGCACTGGGCTAAGCACGGATCCAAAATGATGAGGACACTGCGTTGGCCTCAAGCAGCTTACAGTTCTAGTAAGAGAGGCAAACAGCAAAGCAATGTGGCAGGTTCCTAAACTCTTCAGGCCGCTGGGCCAATTTGAAGATGCTTCCTCCCTCCTTCCGCAATACCCTGAGTCCAGCCAAGCCTACTCCTAGTGCAGGCAGCTCCTCAGCCTCACTCAGGGACAAGGGCACCATTAACCTTATGGTACCTTCCTGCAAACTAGTAAAAGGCACTCCCTTCCTCTGGGCAAAAGCAATCTTGTGCCAGGATGCATGCTTTGTAAACTGAAGCATGGACTGGATTTCAGCTCCCACTTGCCTTCTTGGCTGGAAGTCTTCGTGCAGTGCTCAACTTGCCCAATAGTTCGTGGCAGCCCTACTTGGGGTCTGACCCTCAGCCTGTGAATGGCTCTGCTACTCTTCACTCTCCTGGCCCCCCAGGCAGATCCAGAAAGGTTTTTGCAAGCTGAATGAGGCTCCTCTGGCCAGATGAGGGAAGCACACGCAGTGTTTCCCAGAAGCTGCCTGATATCTGTATTGCCTGTCTAGCTGGTGCCCCGCTGTTGCTTCTGAGGCTGAATCCTCTTGTCTTCTCCCTCATTCTCAGGGGCAGAGGAAGAGAGTACACCTCTTGCTTGTCATCTTTCCTTGCAGTTGGAATCGACAGGTCTCAGGTGGAGGGACTGGCCTCTCGCCTGACAGCAAACTAGTTCTAGATAAATGAGTATTGGTTCTGCTCTGTTTGTTTTTCATTTCTAGCTATCCTTTGACTTTTTTTTTCTCACTGTAAAATTGGTTAAGCAATGATAGTATGGGTCTGGTTCTCCGGATGCATTGATTCAACAGCTCCTGGAGCCTGGGTGCTTTGCTGGGTTTTCTGTTTTGCTTAGCTTCCCACCCCATCCCCAACTCACCTGCCACCTCTGATTTTGTGGGAAAGGCAGGAAAGGAGGAGACTAATATGTATGGAGCATCTGTTAGTGCCAGGAAATGTGCAGATGGCTTGTGCCAATTTTCCCATTCTAACCTCAAAACAGAGCAAAACAAAACAAGTCAATGTGGTAGACATTATTCTTCCTCTTTTGCAGATGAAGAAATTAAGGCTCAGAGAGGTTCAGAAATCTGCCCAAGGTTGCACAGCCAGAAATTGGCAGAGCCTGGTTGGGAACCCACCGCTTCCCCTGCCAGACATGTATGTTTCACTGCTGGCCCAGCCTCAGTTCACCATGTGGTCCTTAGCAAGTGGTCTTTTCTAGACCTCAGCTGGCCCCTCTGTGAAATGGAGAGAGACCAAACGGCAGTAGGAAGCCAGCAACATGGTGTGTGTTAGTCCCCAAATGGGGAAACTTTGAGCTCATTAGAGAAAGTTCAGATGCAAAGGGCAGGGTGATGGTGAGGGGAAAGGAAGCACAGGGAGGGCAGAGCTGGCAGGGTATGGAGACCAATGGAAGGACGAGGGCGTAGACGCACATGCAGGTGTGCTTGCTGAGCAGGCAGGGACCCCGTGCTCAGTCATTCTTGTCTTCATAGCCGCAAATGGGTGGTCTGACTCCGTTTTTCCTTCCCCCTCCTTGGTGGAGTCATCCAGTTGCTGCGCATTGCAGAAGCCCGCCTTTAGGGTAGACATAAAGAACTCATGTCTAGAGGGCATCCTGTGGACTGGAGAGGACCTTTGTGATGCATGAGATTGAATTAGCATGACTACAAGTCCTTGTGTGTGTGTATATGTGTGTGTGTAGGGGGTGGGGTCTCTGTGGATTGGAGGAACCCTCTGGGATGTCACCACAGCTTGAGTCTGGCTCCGTTTTCCCATCTGTAAAATGGATACAGTACCAATACCTACCTCTAGGGCTTTTGTAAAGACTACACAAGCCAATGCATTGGAAGTGCTTAGCACATTACCTAGCACCTGGTAAGGGCTCAGGAAGCATTACCAGTACCAGCTGCCATTGAGTCAACAATTGACTCATGGCAACCCCATGTGCGTCAGAGTAGAACTGTGCGCCATAGGGTTTTCAGTGGCTGATTTTTTGGAAGTAGGCTGCCAAATCTTTCTTCTGAGGTGCCTCTGGGTAGACTTCAAACTCCAGTCTTTCATTTAGCAGGTGAGCATGTTAACCATTGCACCACCCAGGGACTGACTTAGCAACACCTAACTGCCAACAAAGAGATGGAGAAGGAGAGGGGCAGAGGAGAGGGAGGGGGGCCGCTGTGGGAAGCAGCAACAAAGTGAAGCAGAAAGATCACTGGTCAAAGAGTTCAGAGACAAGGATTTGAGCCCCTGCCAGTCCCACACCTCTTAGCTGTATGACCTGGATAAGTAGCTTCACCTCTCTGAGCCTTAAAAACAACACAAGCTAATAATTAAGTGCTTACCATCTTCCAGGCACTGATCTAAGTACTTAGGTATATTCGCTCATTTAATCATCACGACAGCCTTATGAAGATTGTTGTCCTTATTTTACATCTGTCAAAATTGAGGGTGGTTGTGAAGATCAAACGAGATAAAGATGATAAAGCAGTTTGTAAACTATAAATATGAGCCCTGGTGGTGCAACAGTTACGCGCTCAGCTTCGAATTGAAAAAAATTGGCAGTTTGCACCCACCCTGCAGCTCTGCGGGATAAAGACATAACGATCTGCTCCCATAAAGATTACAGCCAAGAAAACCCTAAGGAGCAGTTCTACTCTGTCATGTGGAATCGCTATGAGTTGAAATTGACTCGACAGGCACCCAACAACAAAAAACTATAAATGTGTGTGTGTACACCTCTGTACACACACACACACACACACACACACACACACACACACACACACACGAGCTTGCCTGCGCATGCGTGCACAAGGGGGCGGAGTCTCTGCCAGAGGCGTAGCAAGAGGGGACAGGGAGGGGAGTACATGCAGCGCAAGTCCAAGGGGGCGCCAGACATTCTGAGGTGCCACAAGTATGAAAGGCACGTAACTGAGGCAGCCGGACAAGAGCGGAGAAGGCGTTTCTGCTGACACACATTGCTGCTATTAACGTCTATTCATCTTGAAATTGGGCAGAGGGGTGCAATTTAGATACTGCTCTGGGGCACTCGTTACCCTCACTACACCTCTGCTCTCTGCACTACCAGATCCCATCCCATCCCATGTCACACAGGCTTCCTGAGGCCTGGCCACCCCCTCAAGGAGATTCTGACACCAATGGTCCCCTGGGGCGGCCTCCTGGCCCTGGCCTTGGCCTGACAGCCTTCAATCCACCCACCATGCATCCATCCACTCACTCATTCCATCTTCAAATATTTGTTCTAGGTGCTGGGATCAGAGGACAAGACAGAGAGAATTCCTGCATCTGTGGAGCTTACCTTTTACCTTTTAGCAGATTATTTAATAAATGTATACCCGTTAATAAAATCTCATGAAGAGATGAGAGCTTTGGGAGAAAATAAAGCAAAGTTAGGGCTTCAACAAGGACGGTGGGAGGTGTCCTTGAGAAGATGCCATCTGAGTAGAGATGGATGAAGGGAGAGAGTACAGCACAGGAAGTAAGGGGGAAAATGTTCCCGTCAAAGGAATAAGGACAAAGGCCCCGTGGTGGGAGCAGGCTCGGTGGGTTCAAGCAGCCGTGAGAAGGACACTGTGACAGAGGACCTTGAGTGAGTGGAAGACGAGGTCAGAGAGTAAGCAGGGCCTGTGACCTCGTGAGAACAGAGGTTTTATTTTAAGTGTGGTGTGCACCTTGGAAAATTTTGAGCAAGAAGGTGACATCATCTGCTTTTGAGCAAGAAGCGACTATGTACCTGCCAGGGGGATCTTTCTAAGACACTGATTTAAAATCCTCCCCCACCTTGCCCCTTTCTAAAACCCTTCAGGGGCCCCTAACTGTCTTCAGGATAGAGGCCCAGCTCCCTGGCCCCCATGCCCTGCTCCCAGGAGCCCCCATGCTCTACCCCAGTGACCCCTCCGGCCACCCTTCCCCAAGTGCCAGCCACACCTCCAGGCTTGCTGGGCCCCAGACTCATGTCTTGTTGTCCTCTCTGTCTTTGCCCTCTACATCTGCTCGCTCTGCCTGGAATACCCGCCTCTCCACCTAAACAGGGCACCTCCTGCTTACAGTCCAATCTTAGCGGGTATCTCCTGCAGGAACTCTCTCCCGGCCACCCTGTCCCAGAGCAGATGAAACCCTACCTTTTTCTCACGGCCTTCTGTGCTCACAGCTTCTGAACTTGTATCGCATGGAATCGTGATGATATGCTCTCCCATGGGTCTGTACCAGACACTGCGAGCCCCTTATGGGCCAGGACTGGAAATTACCCACCAACGTGTCCCCAGCGCCTAGCGCTGAGCCTGAGATCTAATAGATGCTTAGTGAACATCAGCTGAATTGATAACAGAGAATGCATCCATCCCTTACTCCATGAGGCTTCGGGTCCTGGAGCCGAAGGGTGGGGGTGGGGAACATGAGGGGAGAACCCCTTTTGTTCCCCAGGGAGAAGCAGTGCAGGCTGGGGGGGTTCTGAGGGGGCCGGAGCCGACGGTGAAGCTGACATCCAGAGGCGGCCGGACAGGCGGCAGAGCTTGTTAACAGCCCAGTTACATTTATGGCCATGTTCTTACTAAGCACCAGGAGAGGAGAGATGAATCATACTCCTCCTCCTACTCACAGCCCGGGGACGTGGAGGCCACCAGCCAGCTGGCCTTAAATCTCAGGAAGCTTAAAAGTCACATGTGCTAAGGCCCAGCCCTGCATCACCGGGAACAACACAGAGGAATGTGGGCTTCTATGGCAGAGCCCGGCTTTAAGCCCCACTGGGATCCAGGCCAAGGGTGGGTTGGGGGGCCTTCCCTCGGAGATTCTAGGAGCAGAGGTCTTCAATTCAGGTCTGCACTGAGTGCTGTGTGACCTTGGAAAGAAGGTCTGATGATGTCTCTGGGTCTTTGGGTGACACTTCTCCGAGGAGAATAGACTCTAGGTGTTTCTGGGAACACTCCCAGAAGATAGGATTTTTCCCCCGCCTTTCAATCCTGCTGGAAACCCTGGTGGCGTAGTGGTTAAGAGTTTGGCTGCTAACTAAAAAGTCAGCAGTTCCAATCCACCAGGCGCTCCTTGGAAACCCTGTGGGGCAGTTTTACTCTGTCCTATAGGGTCGCTATGAGTCGGAATCGACTTGATGGCAGTGGATTTGGTTTGGTTTGGCTTTTCAATCACCCATTTTATAGAAAGGGAAAGCAATACCCTGAGGCGATTCTCCTTACCAGACTTCCAATAACCACTACCTTGAGAGATCAGTAGTGCAGAAGGTCCATAGGGTAGACGTGGCCTTGAATGGGAGGCCAGGGATGGCATTTATAACCACGCCTTCATGACATCCGCACCCCAGCCCCTAATCCAGGAGCCAACATGCCCATCATCCTTCTATAGCGGAACATGGGGACCTTTGCAAAGGACTGCCCCCACCCGTTGTGCTCACTTCCCTGTACAGAGTAGTTGAGAGGTGAGGATGGCTGTACCCATTTCACAGAAGGAGTGACTGAGGCACAGGTGGTTTGCCAGGACTGGAACTTGGATGGGGCTGCCTTCACATCTGAGGCCTCTTTAGCTTTCTTTTTTTGTGTAATTGATTTTGGTGAGATTTACTGGGTTTTTAAACCTTTTTTATTGTGAAATATAACACAAATACCGAAAAGTGAATGACCCATAAATGTAGAGCTTAATGAGTTATATAAAGTGAACACCCAGGAAACCGCTGGGAAACTGTGTCCTGGGAAACACGGTATTGCCAGCATGCCAGGAGTCATCAAAGTGCCGCTTCCCAATGCCAGCCCCTCCCTCCCCGCTAAGTAAAACTGACTTTTATGAGACACCCCCTTTTCCATCCTGTATCTGAGCCAAGACACCTAGGAATTCAAGAGAGGTAAACAGCACTGAACTGGAAGGCAGAAGACACGGTTCCAGTTCTAACCCGTTCCCAGGCCTCAGTGTCCTCATTTGTAGAGATTTGGACCCATCCAGCCCAAACAATCTAGACCCCTGAACCAGCAGGAAGAAAAGTCTGCTTGGGGGTATGTGTGTGCAGGGGTTGAGGGTAGGGGATCAGAGGGCACCTGGACACACCTACCTTCCCAGGTAGCATTTTCTTCTTGCTTGTTCTTTGGAGAAGGTGGTGTCCTTCTTCCACACCTGGGAAAAGTCTCTTTCTGCCTGCCTTGGGAGGTGGAGTTTTGGGTTTCCTGCCTGGAGTTCTCCACGGGGAGCCCTATGGAGTTACTCACTTCTCCCAGCTTATCCTGGACCTCCCACCCCTGCCAGGGAGCCTTTTGCCCACTTCTGAGTATTTCCTTTTAAAAACAAAATAATGCCGTAGAAGCCAAGCTGAGTTTCTTTCTGCTGCCACATCTCCAGCTCTAATGTGACTTTAGGACCTCTGCCCGTGCCACTCCTGGGATGGCCACAGAAGAGAGAGGGAGAGGGTGGGAAAGTAGAACCAGAATTTCCTGAGCTCCTACTATGTGCCAAGCACTTGGCACTCACCACCTAGTTTAACCAGCCTCCCCACACATTTGGAAGAAAGACATCTCCATTGTCCAAACGAGAACACTGAGGCTCAGCATTTAAGCAACCTGCCCAAAGTCATACTGCTAGGAGGCGGCAGAAGCAGGCTTAGAAACACGTCTGTCTGGTGGAGAGCTCCTTTTCTTCACTCCATGCCCAATCCTGGCACGGAATCAAGAAAGGAAGTCAACCTCTTCCCAAGGTCTGCCTCCCTCCTGCCCTGGCGGGGAGGTACCGCGGTGCTGATGAATGAAGGGGGTGGATACGTTATCAAAGGAAGTCAGTGATGATGGAGGATGAAATGAATTGAAAGGAACGAGAATTGGAGCGGGGGGCATGGAGGCGGGAGGAATCAGAACAGGCCGAGGTTTCCAGTTAGCAGATCTGGAAGAAACTTAGAAACACAAGTTAGAGTTGCCAGAACCCTTCTAGCAAAACCAAACAGGTAGCTGTGGTGTCAATTCTGACTCACAGCAACACCTCGTGTGTCGGAGTAGAACTGTGCTCCATGGATTTTCAGTGGCTGATCTTTTGGAAGTAGATTACGAGGCCTTTCTTCCAAGGTGTCTCTGGGTGGACTTGAACCTCCAACCTTTCAAGTAGCAGTCCAGTGCTTTAATCATTTTCACCACCCAGGGACTCCACCAGAACCCTTGTTGTTGGGTGCCGTTCAGTCAATTCTAACTCATAATGATCCCATGTGACAGAGTAGAACTGCCTCATAGGATTTTCTTGGCTGTAATCTTTAGGGAAGCTGATCTCCAGGTCTTTCTCCCACAGAGCTGCTGGATGGGTTCATACTGCCAACCTTTTAGCTAGCAGCCAAGCACTTAACCATTGCGCCACCACGGCTCCTCAGAGGGACTCAAATTAACCCCTTCTCTTTACAGACGAATTTTACAATAATCCCAGAGAAATTTTGGGCTTGGCCAAGGCCACACAGCAGCAGAGCTGAGACTAAAGTTAAATGCTCCCACCTTCCATGACCTGGCACAGGGCTGGCCCTCCCTTCCCCTAAGGCCAGCCCAGCACTAGCTCCAGCAAGGTCAGATTGGGGCAGGAGGTGTCGGGGTAGGGGCGGGGGTTGGGGGTGGTCCCAGGCCAGGCCTAGCAGCCAGGCAAGGAGGGTGGTCTCCCCTGCTGTCCCACCCCTGCTCATTACTATTCCTGGCATCGTCCCCCTCACTCCCTTCCCGTGTAAGCCCAGTGATGCTGAGAGCTGGAATTTGGATGTTTTCCCAGCCTTTGGGCTGTTAATTAAAAGGGATAAATCTGCCACTTGGAGTTGGTTGAAGAGGAGAAGGGGAGGGGTAGAGGAGGAAGGAAGGACTCAGGCGTAGGATCCCCTACACACACCCCTGAGAGGGTCTTTTCCTTTCAATCCTGCCTCCTGCATTATTTTCTCTATTGGCCACTTATTCATTCCATGCCTGATGCTCCCAGCTCCTGGGCCCCAACTTCTGCCTCAGCAAGCTCTGGTTCATTCTAGAGCGGGATGGAAGACTTGTTTCTATGGCAAGGATTAGTCTACCAACTCCTGCCACTCCATGGGACTGAGCAAAAAGCATGAGATCCAGCAGGGACAGACCTGGGTTCAAATCCCAGCATTGCCACTTTCTGGCCATGTGACCTTGGAGGTAGGATCAGTTCATCTCTCCAGGCTTCATCTTCCTCATCTCTAAAATGCAAAGTATCATACCTACTTTGAAGGCTATTGTGACAATGACATGAGAAAGTGTATGCAAGATGGCCTGTTAGAAACTGTTACATGATCTCTCTCTTCCTTAGCCTCCATGATCTCCAACTGCAATCTCCACTTCTTTCTTTCCCCTTGTTCTTGACTCCCAGAGTTCCCACAAACACTACATAGTGTAGAATAATAATAACAGTGGCAATGCTACCCTATATCTGTAGAGCAGATTTTAATCTACAGAATTCCCTCACTAGACTACTGGGTGACTCTGGGCAATGACAGTGTCTTATTCATCTTTATTTTCACAGTGCTAGGCACACATAGTAAGCGCTCAGTTAATGTGTCCTGGATGAATGAATGACACATTCATTTCACACATTCACATTTCACAGCTGGTGGATTCTGTCTATCTGTCTGCCTGCCCAACACCCCATTCCCCCTTCATCTAGTAACAGCCTCCTTTTCCTTAGGGAACTACTTCTCCCTGCTCCAACTATGTGGTCCTTCATAGGGGGTCATATGACCACACAGACCCAATTGGAGCCCTTCCCCAGGATTTTTCTCCCTGGGAACAGAAGTGTGGGTGGAGCTACACAGCTCCAGCTTTGGAGGAAAGAGTCTTTCTCACTGGCAAACATGAAGTCACATGCACAAAGAGACGGAGATGAGAAATGAAACAAGGTTGCCCACCTCCTCTGGCTCAGATCTCCCTCTGATTGGGTTATGTGAGCCAGTGAGATCCCCTTTCTTCATGAAACTCCATCAGCTGAGATTCTGCCGCTTACAGACATGGGCTAGTAGCACAACATCTAGCCTTTCATCTAATCTTCCTAATTGCATCCCAAACTAGGCCAGCAGGGATTATTATTCCAATTTTACAGATGTGGAAGTCAAGTCTTAAGAAAGTGAAATTATTTCCCAAGGCCACACAGCTGGTAATGAGGGAACTAGAACAAATAACACTGACAAACATTTCTTGAGTAACTGGTGCTGTGCTTAGGGGCTAACATTTATTCCCATATTAGCCTCTCAATAACCGAGTGATGTCACCACCATCAGTATCCCCCATTATACAGATGAGAAAACTGAGCCTGGAGTAATGAAGTCAATTACCCAGGGTCAGCCTACTAGTAAGTGGAGTAGCCCTCAGTCTGTCTGCCTGGAGCCCATGCCAATAACCACCATGCTGCACTGAGTCCAAGGCCAGGGCTCTTTCCAGTCTATGAGGCTGCCTTTCTGACAGAGGAGTTTCTCTGGGGAGCTGAAGACTAAGAGCATTGGGATAATCAAGTTTCTACTACATTCATGGCTTTGTAACAGAGTTAGAGGGATGCAGAAATGGCCAAGCCATGGTACCTATCTTCAAGGAACTCCCTGTCTAGACAGGGTAATAAGACACGTCCATAAATAACCATGCTGCAAAGTATGAGGGTCCTATTAGAGGCCCACGTAATATGCTGTGGGAGCCCAGAGGAGCGAGATGACTCCAGCCAGGAAAGGGCAGGATCCAGGAAAGAGACATGGCGCAAGTGGCACTTCTACATGGCCTTCAATCTAGGTGGAATTTGGACCTGTGCACATGGCTTGGTGGCATCACAGGCAGGGGCCCTGCAGTGGGAAATCCAGTGGTGCAATTTGATAGGAGGAAATAGACCCATTTTCCTGAAGGGCAGTGTGCATGAATGGGAGAAGATGAAGATAAGACCAGAGAAGTAGATTAGAGGCAACAAGTTGAGGGCCTTGAGTGCCAAGATTAAAGTTTAGGCTTTATTTGGCAAGAAGTAGGGAGCCATTGAAGGTTTTTGGCAGGATAGTGACATAGGTTGGACCATTAAGCTGGCAACCACACTTAGGACAGACTAGAGAAGGGAGAGGCCCGTTAGAAGGAGGCTATCGGGAAAGGCGGAGAGGTCTGAAATAGGCCAGAGGATGGGGAAGGGGGTAGCCAGAGGAACCCATTGCCATTGTGGAGGCAGAATTGTCAGGGAAGAGTATGGTGTGGTGGAAAGAGCTCAGACTTGAGAATCAGGCTGGACTTGAACTTAGACTGCCTTCCTCCAAGAGCTGATGTGCAAGTCACCGGGGATCCTGCATGGGACAGCGCTCTGCAAATGGCTAAGTGCCCTTGTTGATTCACTGAGGCAGTCCCAGGAGCTAGAACTCAGTCTGACACCTAGGAGGTGCTCAATGAACGCTGAAGGGATGGGTTGGAGAGTGGATGGGCAAGTGAATGAATGAGTGAGTGAGCCGGGGAATGGCTCAGTGAATGGACAAACCAATGAATACATGAGTAAAAGAAGCAGGGGAGGGAGGCAGAGCTGCTTCCAGAGGGCTCCTAGGGGAGTACCTGACTTCCTGAGCCTTTTTCCCACCTTCCGCATGCTCAGTCCCAAGCCTGAACACAGCCCTGGGCTGAATGAGCCCTGCGTCCACAGCTGCAGAGCCTAGGGTGGAAGAGGGAGAGGAGGGTGGGAGGAGAGAGGGGAAGGCTGCGAGGGTTTAAACATGATGAACTGCTTGCATTGCACCCGTGTCCCTTCTCCTTCTGAGAAAAAGAAGTACTTAGAAGCAAATGTTACTTAAAACCCAGTTAGCACTGCTGTGAATTAGGGCTCCACTCACTGTGTTTTGTTCCCCACCAGCCCCACTGGGATTGGGCAGGGGTGGGGACTGCCCCCCCCGGGGCTGCACCTCTGCCTGGCTATGGACCACTGGGCCCCTGTCCCCATGCTTTCTCAGTGGGGCTTAGCCCCGGGGGTAGATAGGGCCTGAGCCCTCATGGGACCTGGTTGGTTGCTCAAGGTCTGCTGTTTCCAGGAAGCCCTCCCTTTAGGACCACTCCTTTCCTTTCAGGCAAATCACTCACTTGCCATGCAATGATCATACCAGAAATGCTATTATTATTGTTTAATAACATTGTATACACATTCTCATTTGACCAGCACAACAGCACTGTGAGAGTGCCCCCATTTCACAGGTGAAAAAATTGAGGCTCAGAGAAAGTGACTTTCCCAAGGTCACACAGCAGGTGGTAGAAACTGGTCAAATAAGAAGTACAAGGAGATGCCTGGTCACCTCCCACTACTCCTCTCACATACGCACAAAACTTGGGGGGACAAGGGGGAAATACAAGGAGAAAAAGTGCAAATTAGCATAATGATGAATCATCCTGACACAAGTAGAAAATGCCGGCCAGGTGATGGGGCCAACAGAGAGAGGTCCCTGAAACAGCAATAATGATGAGAGTTAATATTATTGAGGGTTTTCTCTTTGCCAGGCCCTGCTGTGCACCTGAAATGAATCACCTCATTTAACTCCATGCGAAAATTATTTTTCCCCCTCACAGGAGGTCTCCAGGATGGTAAGCGGCTTGCCCAGGGTCACACAGCCAGGACATGGCGGAGCTTAGCCTCAAACCCAGGCAGCCTGGCTCTGAATTCAACACCATAAATCCCTCTTAATTCCAAAAATTTCCTAAGGGAAGCCAGAACTCTGCCCTCCCGGCATGACCTTGGACACTTGCGTGACCTTGGACACTTACGTGACCCCTCAGTTTTCTGGTTTGTTGAATGGAGACCATGATAGTCCCTGCATTGTTATGAGAAGCTAATGGAGAGTATGGCTGTGGGGATACCACGTAAACTGTAAACTGCTGTGTACACTGGATCTTACCGTTGTCCCTGGGGCTGGGGTGCCACCTAAGGAGCCATTTGTTTTTCAGGACAGGTGACCTGCTGACATGGATGGACAGGAGGCCAAGCCAGGTGTATGGGACAAGGAAAGCAGAGACAAGGGAGGCAGCTGGGCTGGGCATGCTGAGAATTCATTTCAGATCATGGAACCTCTGCAGGTAAAGTGCCTGGTGGAGAGACTAGGACTTTGCTGACCTCTGTCCCGGGGGTCTGCTGTGTGACCCTAGGCAAGTCACTGCCCTCTCTGGCCCAGTTTCCTCTTCTGAAAATAAAGTAGGGCAGGGAGGTGTTCGGGCAGATGCTCTCTGAGGTCATTTCCAGCCCTTCCACATTATTTCCATTTTTCTGAGAGCTGGCCTGCAGCACAGCGGAACACAGAGAATAGATTTTGAGGTGGGGTGGGGGTGGGACACAAACAGCTTTACACAAGCTTTGGGACTGGAAACCCAAGAATCTAAGGAGGGAAAATGCAAATGCCCCCAGCTTTCCCACCTCCATGCCACTCAGCCCACTAACATGGCCAAGATGCTGAGAAGATGAGCATCTGAGGGATTCCAGACTGAGAGTCGTTGATCTACTCGAAGCCTCAGTTTCCTCATCTGTAAAATGGGGGGACAAGGGACTGTGGTGAGGTGGTAGCTAAGGTCCCTTCCAGCTCTGCCATGCTAGGCTTCAATGAAAAATAATTCAAATGAAACTATTTTTCCACTGGGTTATCTGTTGCTCTGGGGCTAGAAGTTGGGAGTGAGGATGGGAGCATTCTAACTCAATTCCTCCTAGGGTAGAGGGAGACAAGGAGGAAGAACGGGTAGGGCATGGCTACAGAGAGACGGATAAAGGAGAGATTATACTTCTTCATCCTAGATTCTGGATCAATTTGGGGCAGGAATGCCACTTTCTCCAGGAAGCCCCCGTGATTGCTGTGCATGCTGAACACCATACACAGGTGCTCCCTTTCTGTCCTGTCTCTAGTCCCTTTCTGTCTGGGTGTACCTCTCTCTCTGTCACTCTCATATATGCTTCTCTCGCACACACACTTACACCTCTCTCTCACACTTATACATGCTTCTTTCACATACATACTCTCTCCTCACACACACACACACACACACACACACACACACACACACACACGCACGATGTCCCTGCCCCTGTGAGCCCATGTCTCCCCTGATGGACCACTCATGCCCACCAGGCTGACCTCCGACCCCCTTCCCCAGGCCCACAGGAGAAACTGCAGACTCAGGGCTTCTGTCTTCTTTTCCAATTTCCTTCCGCTTTCATTCTGCAGGTTCTTTGATAGCCTGTGGCCTTCCAGGCTCAGGTGAAGGGCAGCTCTTTGCAAAGAAAAAGTAGTTGAAGTGAACACTGGGAAATAAATACCGTGGTCTGACCACCTCAGGAACGATCCTGTGACCCCAGGGCTCCTCAGAGCCATTTCCATTGTATGAAGTTCCCTGTGTGATAAAACAAGGAAGATTTTGCCAAAGTCGGCTCACAAAAATTGTATTATATGTTACATCTTATAGTTTATAATGGCTCCTTTATAATCCCGAAATGAAATTCATAGACAGTATAACCTACCTAGACACATCATTTCAAAATAAATCAACATAATACCTTAACTGTAATATAAAAGAAAAGTAAACGGAAAATAATTTATAATAAAATATGTACTTCAATATGTAAATGCTCCAGTTCAACTCCACTGGAAGACATAATGAAGAAGTCAGAGGCTGGTACCCATACGCCGAATCACCACAAGGGCTGCAGCCACAATCGCAGCCTGACACTCAGGGCTTGTATTTGGAACTCAAACAGAACAGAGAGTGTTGCGATTGGAAATGTGATTTTCCAAAAATGATGAATAACTCTTGATAACACTTCCTACAGAACAACCTTTCTTCAATTTACACGGTAGTTGTATGCCTGGAATATTCAGTCTATATTAAATCTGTCACACAAATGCTTTGTTTACATATAAAACAGGGTTCGTTTCCAGGCTCAGATAATTATAAACAGATTTTTCAACCTCTTTGAATGCCGCCAGGGTATTTGAAAGTTGTGCGGGATGTGGGGTGATTCTTCACTGTGCGGGCCTGTCCCGTGTGTTGCAAGACTTTTAGCATCCCTGGCTCTTGCCTCCTAAATGCCAGTAGCATCCACTATAGTAGTGGTGACAATCAAGACTGTCCCCACTTGTTCCCAAAACTCTCCCTAAGGGACGGCACTGCCTCGGTGGGGGATTCTTCTTCCAGTTTGTCTGTCTTCTTCAGCTGACTATGTTCACTTCCTGTTCTTTTCTGAGTTCCCAGAACCCACTGGGGCTGGGTAAGTAGTGGGGGCTCAATAAATGCTGATCGGCTGAAACAAATGAGGTCGCATCTCACCCATATCGTGCCCACCCCAGAGGTCACTGCAGACAAGCCAACGGCTTCTTGTGCCTCTGCCTGAGGGTCTCTCTGGCCCCAGGAGTGTGCCAGCCCATGAGCAGGGCAGGCCCGAAGTGGCAGGAGGCACCCTTCCGCTGAGGAGGGATGGAGCTGCTGGATGAATTCCCAACTTTCTTACCCTTCCACGGGACAGTCTGAGAATCATTGGACATAGTCTTCCAGAGGGTTCCCCATGAGACTGAGCCCCAGCTGCCCCCAGAAATCACCCCTCATTACACACTCTGTCTGGCTCTCCCTCTATCCTCATCCCTGTCTCAATTCCCCTCTCCCTCTGAGTGCTTCCTGGGATCATCTCCCAAATACACGACTTGCACCTAGAATCTTGTCTCAGTGCGTTTCAGGTACTATCTCTACAGAACAAACCATCCCTGAATGGTTTAAAACAACAACGATTTCTTGTTTCTCAAGAATCTGTGGGTTGGCTGGGTGAGTCCTTTGTGGTTTTGCCTAGTCCAGCTCTTGTGGCTATAATACATTCAGCTAGTGGGTCAGCCAAGCTGCAAGGTCGAAGCTGGCCTGGCCCACTCATCAGGCAGCAGATGCTGGCTGTTGGCCTGTCATCCTGTGGTTGCTGGACCGCCTCCTTACTTGGCAGCCTCTGGACAGTGCTTCAAGACGGCAGAGTGGGAGATGGCGGGTCTCATGAGGCCCAGGTCCCAGAACTCACACAATGTCACTTCTGCCAAATGCTAAGTATCAAAGCAACTCACAAAGCCAGCCCAGATTTAAGGGATTGGAGAAAGTTTCTACCTCTGGATGGCAGTTGCCGCAAAGGAGTGTGCGCACAGGGATGGGATGAATTAGACCACCTCGCAGTGGTGGTTCCGTGGTAGAATTCTCACTTTCCATGTAGGGGACCTGGGTTTGATTCCTGGCCAATGCATCTTATGCACAGCCACCACCTGTCTGGCAGTCAAGTCATGAGTGTTGCTATGATGCTGACCATGTTTCAGCAGAGCTTTCTGACTAACCCAGACTAGGAAGAAAGGTCTGGTGATCTACTTCTGAAAATCAACCAATAAAAACCCTGTGGATCACAACCACCCAATCCACAACTGATCATGGGGATGGTGCAGGTCCAGACAGTGTTTCGTTCCATTGTGCATCTGGTCGCCATGAGTCGGAGGACAGCTCAGTGGCAGCTAACAACGACAACGAGACTGTCTTACACTCGGGGTCTGCTTTAGGGGAGGAGGGTGGGTAAACCCAAATTAAAATATCAGTCAATCAAGCAATGAAACGGCAGAGGAGTGCCCCAGAATGAGCGAGTGAGGATGTCAGATATGTGAGGAGTACTCAGAAAGCTCCACGCCAAGAGGCAGTGCTGGCTTCGGCGCGGAGCTGGTGGACACGGGGCTGGGAGGCGGTAGAGGTCTCAGCATCTTTAGTTCCACCACCAAACTTACATTTTTCCACAAGACGGCATAATTCACCAAAGATACAATTACTTAAGGCAGAACATAAACAGTGTGTGTCATGAGCCCATGAGGGTCTGTAATTCAGACCTGTCTCCAAGGATCATTAAAACTTCCTCCTGGAAACAGAAAGTCTTAAAATAGCACCACAGCAGTGTGCCTCCATGCCTCCGAACCCAGGGAGGACAGGGTGGCAGCCGGGGGTACTCCAGGCCAGGAGGAAGAGCCAGAGAGATGGACACTGAACTGCAGCAGCTAGAGCAAGTTTGACACCAAGAGGAACTTCTTTAATGCCAAGGCTCATTTTTAGACCATGGCCCAGGGTTGTCTCCTTTGCCCATGGGTGGAAAAGGAAAGCTGGAAGGAAGCCTGGCTGGAACCTCTGGAACCCCTAAGTGAGGTTGGAGACTAGGGAGAAGGATACTTTCAGGGTAAGAGGGAGGAAGAGACCAATGTGTCTAGAAGGCCTACTAAGCATCAAGCACTGTGCTAAGCATTTCATATCCACTCTCATTTAACCTGTCCCCATTTTACAGATCTGAAAGCTGAGCCTCAGAGAGGTGAAAGGCTATTCCCGAGAGCACAATGCTGTTAAGTGGTAGAGGCACCCAGGCCTTTTGACTTCAAAGCCCACAGGAGTCTAGAGGAGGGCAGGAAGCAAGGTGAAGTGTCTAGTCAGCAGAGAGACAAGAGGATGCTCTCCAGAAGGGAGCAAACAGCTCTGCCTTAAACTACTTGAAGGGCAGTCACAGAGAAGGGAGATTTGCCTTATTCTATGTGACTCTGTGAGGACGTGGAATGAGGGCTATCATTGCTAATGTCAGATGGATCCTGGCTAAAAGCAGAGAATACCAGAAAGATGTTTACCTGTGTTTTATTGACTATGCAAATGCGTTCGACTGTGTGGATCATAACAAATTATGGATAACATTGCCAAGAATGGAAATTCCAGAACACTTCATTGTGCTCATGAGGCACCTGTACATAGATAAAGAGGCAGTCGTTCAAACAGAACAAGGGGACACTGTGTGGTTTAAACTCAGGAAAGGTGTACATCAAGGTTGTATCCTTTCAACATACTTATTCAATCTGTATGCTGAGAAAATAATCTGAGAAGCTGGCTATATGAAGAAGAACAGGGCATCAGGATTGGAGGAAGACTCATTAACAACCTGCATTATGCAGATGACACAAACTTGCTTGCTGAAAGTGAAGCAGACTTGAAGCACTTACTGATGAAGATCAAAGACTACAGCCCTCAGGAGGGATTATACCTCAACATAAAGAAAACAAAAATCCTCACAACTGGACCAATAAGCAACATCATGATAAATGAAGAAAAGATCGACGTTGTCAAGGATTTCATTTTACTTGGATCTACAATCAGTGCCCATGGAAGCAGCAGTAAAAAAATCAAACAACACATTACGTTGGGCAAATTTGCTGCAAAAGACCTCTTTAAAGTGTTAAAAAGCAAAGATGTCACTTTAAGGACTAAGGTGCTCCTGACCCAAGCCATGGTGTTTTCAATCACCTCATATACATGCGAAAGCCAGACAATGAATATGCAAGACCAAAGGAGAATGAATGCCTTTGAATTATGGTATTGGTGAAGAATATTGAATATACCATCGACTGCCAGAAGAATGAACAAATCTGTCTTGGAAGAAGTATGGCCAGAATGCTCCTTAGAAGCAAGGATGGCGAGACTTCATCTCATATACTTTGGACATGTTATCAGGAGGGACCAGTTCCTGGAGGACATCATGCTTGGTAAGGTAGAGGGTCAGCGAAAAACAGAATGACCCTCACTGAGATGGATTGACACAGTGGCTGCAACAATGGGCTCAAGCATAGTGATTATGAGCATGGCGCAGGACCGGGCAGTGTTTCACTCTGTTGTACATAGGGCTGATATGAGTCAAAACTGACTTGATGGCACCTAACAACAGCATGTGACTCCAGAGGCTAGAGCTAGACCAGAGAGTGGACGTTATCAGGAGACAGATTTCAGCTTGATATAAGAAAGCACTTTTCAACAGGCAAAACTGTCCCACTCTGTAATGAATGGGCAGTGTGGACAGGTAGTGAGTTCCCCATTGTTGGAAGCATGTAAGCACAGCCTAGATGCCCACCATCAAAACTTTTGCAGAAAGGTTGGAGCTGGTACCTGTGCAGTCTCTCGGAGCTTAAGGCACCAGGGTTTTCTGGGAGTGGTGGAGTGCCCCAGTGTACAGGGGCAAAGATGGGTCAGCTCTGGGCCTGCTTTCTCTCTCCTTTGGCCCTTCCAGTACCTCCCAATATCCCATCTCATCTGCTGTACTCCTGGCAGAGCAATTGGCTGGAGGAAAGGCGAGATCAGGAGGTCTGCAGACTCCTGGGCTGCTGTCCTCCCCCCACTCCACCCGCATGCTGAATGGCAAACGAGTTAACCTGCCGACCCTTAATCAAAGGCTGCGAGCACAGCGACTGGATGGATGCAGTGTTTCTCCAGCTCCAATTACTCTGCAGGAAGTTCATCCGGTGGCAAGAGGCAGAAAGGGCCAGAGACGGAGACAGCGGAGATAGAACGGCCCTGGGGGAGACCACAGCGGTGACCTCAGCCCAGGGCTGCAGGCAGAATGGAGGAGGGTCCTTCTCCTTCTCCATCCCCCACCAGCCCCTCCCATTCCAGCCCAGCTCACAGAGCTTCAGCCACCTGGGAGACCCTCAGCCAGGCTGGGAGAGCCCTGGTGCTGGGGCGAGCTAGAAGGGGAGCTGGGGACCTTGAAACAGCCCGGGCCCTGGTGGCGTTGGGGAGTGGACCATAGAGGTCATAAAAGAAGCTGCTCCACACACACACCTGCTCCCATCCTGGGGGCTGGGGCCACAGGTGGCACACAGGGGCTGTCTTAAGACTGTGGGGGAAGTTCCTGTCAGCCCTGGGGACCCTGCCCACGCCCTGTTCCTTCCAGCCATGTCACCCTGTGTTCCCTCTGGGACCAGCCAGCCCCAAGGAGTCAGGGAAGGGCAGCATGAATAGGACACCCCCTACTAGACTCCCAAGATCCTTCCCACCTTCAGCAGTGAATGGGGATCGTTTGCCCTATAGAGGGGAGGACTAGAACAGGTGGTATAGAGCCCTGCCAGCCCTACCTTCTCTGCCCCTGATATTCCTCCCCAGTTCAGAAGAACAGAGAGGTTCTGGGCCCAAAACCTATTGCTGCTGCTCCCCTGGAAACCCCCATGTGCGAAGGAGACAATCCCTGGGGGAGTTCCTAGTCTGATGGGGAGACACGGACCCTGTCTTGGAGGAACTCCCAGTCTGATGAGGGAGGCACAGACCCCACCTTGGAGTAGCTCGCAGTCTGATGGGACAGACACAGCTCTGAGGTCAAGAGCTCCAGTCTGAGGGAGGAAGACAGAACGTATAGAGATGAACTTCCAAAGGCTAACACAGCTGCCAGCAAGAGAGTCCTACGCCTCCTCTGTCACACTTGCCCGTGTACATGCTAAGAAAAGCAGTGGACATGCAGCCAAGAGCAGCCCACAGGAGTCTGGGGGCTTCCCTGAGGAGGAGGTAAGATTTGAGATGGCTTTGGTTCCTCCAGACACTGCCTCCGGAAGGCGTTTCCCAGAGCGCGGGAGCACAGGTCTGTACAGCTGTGGGAGCCAAGGAAGAGCAGCTTATTAATTTAATCCTTAAGCAAATTTACAAAATCGTCAGTGGATTTGCAAGAAGCAGATGGAAGTGGCTTCTGGGGGAGCTAGCAGTTGTTGCCCTGCCTGTGGAGATTTGCATCACTGTGGGGGGAAGGGCAGGGATGGAGAAGGCTTCACGCCTCAGAGCCCCTTCTCCGCCTCAGAGCCCCTTCTCCGCCTCAGAGCCCCTTCTCTGGCACCGCCTAGCAGGAATCCTGCTTCTTACCTTCCCTCCTGTTTCTTTTCTAGAAACAGAACCTGCAAATTGGTCAGAGAGAACTTCAGCCATATTGGCCACTGACAGAAATAGTTATGATCCTGAGAGCCTTCAGTGTGCCAGACACTGGACACACAGGGACTCGTTTAATCTTCCAAAGCAAGGCAAGTACTGTCATTATCCCCACTTCACAGACTGGGAAACTGAGACAGAGAGAGGTTAAGTAACTGACTTGCCTGAGGCCACACAGCTTATAAGTGGTAGACGCAGGATCCCAGCCCAAGCTGCCTGGTGCCAAAGTTGACGTTCTTAACCTCTCTGTTTTTCTGCATCCTTAGTCAATGCCCTCTTTGCCTTCTTTTTCTTTTAGTTTCTCTTGAGAGGGAGAGAGGCCAAGGGGACCCAGGTTCCACCCTCTCATCTCCATTTGGATTCTGAGCCAACTACCTCTCAAGCTGTCCCCCAAGAGTATCATCCTGGTCATTCACCAGCCTCCAAGCATCCCTGCCCCATCTTACAGCCCATCCCTCCCATGCCCCTTCCCCCAGCCCCATCCCAGGTGAAGGAATGTATAAAAATCAGTGCCTCCTTTCACGACTGAAGCCTCCTAAGAACACGGACTTGTGGTCCGAGCCTCACCCACAGGCCAGCTTGGTCCTCGAGTAAGGCACAGCCTCTTGACTGGTCCCAGGCCGTCTGGTCTTACAGCGATCCCCGTTTGCATAACAAAGCCTGTGTCTAGTAGCCTCTTGGTTGGAAGAGAAGGGTGCTTGCAAGCAGAACATCCCAGCCCCAGCTGACTGAATCGCCAATCCCCACATGAATCGCCAATCCCCACAGAGGCTGAGGCCAGTTAACCTGTTTGGAGAGTTCATTGATCAAGCACCAATAACGAATTAGAAAACCCCGACCAGCCAGTGACCCCATCCAGGCCACCATCCCTGGTCCAGCTCCAGGGCCTCAGTCCAACAGATTCCTCATTAGCATCTTAATGTGAGAAGCATATGCAATGAAGCATCAGAGAAAATCCCCAGCATTTAAATTCATTAGCAGTCACTGGAAGTCTTCAGTGCGCGGTGGAATGATCGCTAAACTGCTTTTAACTTACCAGCTGTGCACTAAATGGTAGAGGAAGCTTGCTTTAGGGTTTGGGAGGGATGAAGGGGTGCTGCTGTCTGGGGGCCCAAGCTCAAGCCTAGGAGTGCTGAGGCTCCGTGGCTGGAGGACCGTGCTTTCTAGATTCTGTTCAATGCCCTAATGATGAGTGAAAAATTCAATCAACCAGCTGGCTTGTCCACTTAGGAACAAACAGCCGCCTTGACTGATATTGACGTGGCTGTGCATTTCAGGTTAAGTTTTGTGACCCTGCATCTCTCTGCTCAGCATCTGATGGATGATGGAGGACATGTCTGTCCTCTCCCTGGCGTGGCCTCCCTCTCCCTGGCCAGACTTCACTAATGCATCAGTTGCCCCCCCCACCCCGGAGGCATTTCCTGATGCCCTCCTTCTCTCCCAGACTGGGTTCAGTCCCCTCTTTCATGCCCCCATCACCCTGTGCACCCACTGGCCCAGAACTCAGCCCCCAGTGCTGTGGCCTTGCTGACGTGTGTCTCCTCCAGGTGTCCAGAGTCCCCGAAGGCAGCATTTGACCTGTGTGTATCCCAGAGCCAGCCAGGACCTGGCACAATAGATACGCCCAACACAGATCCACTGCATTAATTAATGGATTGATTAAATATTCCTCTTTGCCTGCAGTGTCGATCACAGCGCCTGATGCGTTGTAGTTTCTCAAAAACAAATATTTGCCGAATAAATGGTGAATCACAGATAAGTTGTAACCGCAGGGATGGGGTGGAGGATAAGGAGGTTAGGATTCAGGAATGCAAAACTTTGTTCAACAAATATTCATTGAGTAACTAATAAGAATGATGGTTAATATTTATATCAGGCTTCCTATCTGCAAAGCGCATTATTTTTTATAGCAACCTTTGAGGAGGATTCTAATCCCCTCCTCATGTTACAGATGTCAAAACTGAGGTAGAGAGTAGTTAAGCAACGTGCACGGTGCTATGCAGCTACTGAGCAATGGAGCTAGAATTGAATCAAAGGAGTCTAGTTCAAGGGCCACCACTTGTCTGTCAGTTTGTCATACTGTGGTGGCTTGCATGTTGCTATGATGCTGGAAGTTATACCACTGGTGTTTCAAATACCAGCAGGGTCACCCATGGTGGACAGGTTTCAGAGGCTCTTCCAGACTAAGATAAACTAGGAAGAAAAACCCGGTCATCTACTTCTAAAAATTAGCCAGTGAAAATCTTAGGGATCACAGTAGAACATTGTCCAAATTGCTTACTTTAGACACATCATCAGAAGGGATCAATCGCTAAAGAATATCATGCTTGGGGAAGCAGAGGGCCAATGTGAGTGAGGGAAACCCTCGGTGAGATGGATTGGCATACTAGCCTCAATGATGGACTCAAACATGCCGGTGATTGCGAACATAACGCAGGACCTGGCAACATTTCGTTGTTGTACACAAGGTTGCCATGAGTCAGAGTGGACTCAACAGCAACTATCTATCTATCTATCTAACAGCTTTAGGGGTAGACAATCAAGGCCCAGAGAGGTTAAATGATTTGTCGTAAGGCACACAGCCAGTTAGTGGGTGAGTCAAAAGAAAAATATGGGTCTCCTGACTTTGACTCCAGTGCACTTTCATCCATCCATCCAACCACCCGTCCATTCAGCAACTACTTACTGAGCACCTACTACATGCAAAGCACTGCACTAGGTCCTGGGGATGCATGGTCGAGTTATAATATGCTACGTCACATTGTTACTGCCAGGATTTAAAGAAGAAGAAGAGACCGGCAAAAGGGAGGGGGGCAACGATGTGGACAAAGACCTGGGTGAGAGCTAGGCATGCAAGGGTAGTGTTATGGATTGAATTGTGTCCCCCAAAAATGTATTTCAACTTGGCTAGGCCATGATTCCCAATACTGTGTGACTGTCCACCCTTTTGTCATCTAATGTGATTTTCCTATGTGCCGTAGCAAATCCTACCTCTATGACATTAATGAGGCAAGATTAGAGGCAGTTATGTTAATGAGGCAGGACTCAATCTACAAGATTAGTTTGTATCTTGAGTCAATCTCTTTTGAGATATAAAAGAGAGAAGTGAGTAGAGAGACACAGGACCTCATGCCACCAAGAATGAAGAACCAGGAAGGGAGCGCATCCTTTGGACCTGGGGTCCCTGCGCTGAGAATCTCCTAGACCAGGGGAACATTGATGACAAGGACCTTCCTCTAGAGCCAACAGAGACAGGAAAGCCTTCCCCTTAAGCTGGTGCCCTGAATTTTGACCTCTAGCCTCCTAGACCATGAGAGAATGAATTTCTGTTTGTTAAAGCCACCCCTTGTGGTATTTCTGTTACAGCAGCACTGGATAACTAAGACAAGGAGTGAGGAGGGAGTCTCACCAGAGCACTGAGTCCAGGCTGGGGAGAGGTGGGCAGCAGTGAGATGAAGAGCTTGAGCTTTTTGCAACTCTTTCTGGCCCAGTGCCAGCAAAAAGGCCGCATAGGACACAAAGATGTCCTTTTAAAGTAGCCAGGCCCTCCTTGTGCTCTGTTCTCATGACCCCTCTCCCCATGGTCCACCTGCCCTAGGATGAGGGCAGCGGGAACAAGACGCTGTAACTTCAGCTTGAAGAGCTGGGCTTTAGAGCTGGCTGTAAAGGAACTGAGGATGGGACCAGGTCTGCCTTCCCCATCCCAGTTGAGCCTCAGTGTCTCCTCTGAGCTTGTCAACCACACAGATGCCTGAGCCCCTGCCCTGGGGAATCATTCCTTCCAGGAATAGGGACCAGCCAAGCTTGGGACCCAGGGGACTCTGTGACCTCCAAGGACCCCTTAGCTCTGACCTTCTCAGAACTTATGAAATACACCAGGACCAGAAGGTCTGGGAAAAGCAAGGTGGGGATGGAAGACCCGGAAGAAGAGGGTGGAAGGCCATTCATCCCAGGTGTGAAAATTCATGGGCTTCCTCACCCTCCTGCCTTGTGCTCATTGTGCCCATTTTACGCAGGAGAAAGCTCCGGAGCTCACTGGGCCAAGCTCAGGGGCAGAGCTCATCACCCTAGAGAGCTAGTTTTCAATACACCAGGTTGCCTTCCATGTAGGTTTGCCAGGTTTAGAAAATAAAAACACAGGACAACCATTTAAATGTGAATTTCAGGTAAACAACAGATTGTTTTTTATTCATTATATGAATAAATAAATAATGATAAAAAATTTTTTTTCTTGCTTCAACAAAGAGAAATTTATTTTCTCACAGTCTATTAGGCTACGAGTCCAAATTCAGGGCGTCAGCTTCAGGGGAAGGTTTTCTCTCTCTGTTGGCTCTGGAGGAAGGTCCTCATCATCATTAATCTTTCCCTGGACTAGGAGCTTCTCTGCGCAGGAACTTCAGGTCCAAAGGACGTGCTCTGCTCCCAGCACTGCTTTCTTGGTGGTATGAGGTCCCCCAAATAATGATAAAATTTTAAATAAACAAATTTTATTACTAAAATATATAAATAAAATTAATAACTTTTATTAATAAAATCAATAAATAATAACTTGAATTTCAAATTAATAAATAATAAAGAAGTATGTCCTATTTAATACACTGGACCCAACAACTGGATAAAAGGATTTCCCAGCCTCTGGGCTTCTGGAAGCAAGAGGGGCCTTCCCCTGGAATTCTCACCTGCGGCCTCTGGGAGATGAAATAGAACGAGCCTATTTCAGGTTGAAATATATGGAGCGGGCCCTCAAAGGAGGGTCAGGACATCAGCTTTAAACTTCCTATATCACCAGCCTCTGGTGAGCTGGTCACTGAGTCAGTCACCTCAAATCACTCTATCACCCCCGAACCACCAGCCCCAGGCTCCACTGCCCACGGCAGTAGAGCGAGACTCCCCGTTCTTCAGAGAGGAATCGAGAGCAGCGGATGAGGATGGGGCTGTCGCATCACAGCAAGGAGGGCCTGACCCAACTGGCCCACCCAGGCCTGGGAGCCCGGGCCCCAGGGGAGCAAGGCCCTGCCTTGGCTGGTTCCCACGCCCGGAACGATGAGCCTCAGGGCAGGATTGTGACCCAGCCCAGGCCCAGGCCTGAGAAGGAGCTCAGGACTAGTCAACACCCACAGAAGACTGAGTAAATCTCTCTCATCCCTTCCCTAAACACACACACATATACAAATACGCCCATGGAGGCCGCCAGCTCCCTCCTATCCCAACTCCAACAGACACCTCACTGTTTGGAGATGGAAAATTGATAAGCAATGAGGCTGCCAGACCCTCCCGCATCCCCCAAATCCATCACCTCAGAGCTGCACTGCCGCTACCTCGGCCATCAGCTAAGTAACCATGGTGTAACGAGGGCCCGGCGGCGCACCCGAAGGCAGGCTCCACTGTTCTGGGACATTAGCTTCCTATTAGGAGCCACTTTCCACTGCAAACACCGACACAGCCTGGGAGGAGGATTGGCAGGGTAGGGGCTGGCCTGGGGTCGGGGAAGACGCAATATGCTTCAGGAAGCCCTTTATTAACTCTCTAACTAATTCACTCCGTGCACTGCAGGGAACCGAGGCTTGGAGTCCAGGAGAGGGGTGAAGGGTGTGGGGGGGAGATTGGAGATATGAGCGTGAGAGGAACACTTAGATTGTCCAGGTGGGGAAACTGAGGCCCGTGGTGGGGAAAGGAGTCCCAGTCCCGCAGCTCGTGTGTGGTGGGGGTGGGGTCAGCTGCCCCTGGTTTGTTTGTCTTATCAGTTGCCCTTGAGTCAATTCCAACTCATGGCAATCCTAGGTGTGTCAGGGCAGAACTGTGCTCCATAGGATTTTCAGTGGCTGTGACCTTTAGGAGGTAGATCAACAGGACTTTCTTCCAAGGAGCCTCTGGATGGATTTGAACTGCCAGCCTTTTGGTTAGTAGCCGAGCATGTTAACCGTTTGCATCACCCAGGGATTCTCCCCTGGTTTAGCTTCAGCTTAAGCCAGGAGCACTGATGATGCCTGGTCTGGCTGAAGGGCTTACCCTGGGGAGTGGAGGGATGTGACGGGAACAGGGATCTGGGCCGGGAGGCCTAGGGAAGGGCCAGGACTGGCAGGAGCTGGCCAGCAGGAGAACTTCCCTTAGCTGGAATGGCTGTCACATCTCAGCCAAGAGACCAGAAAAGACTGTGAGGTGGGCTCCCCATTGAAGTTGAACAAATATTTCCCTCTTGTTTGAAAGATGGAAGGCTACAGGCAGGAGAGGCTGACAGCTGCTGACAGCCCAGCTCCCATGGCTGCTCCAGGGACACAAAGACCCAGACACAGGTGTACCGCTGGGGTGGGATGGCAGGCGGGCAAGTGTCCCCACAGGTACCAGTAGGGCCCACAGGCACGCACACAGCAGCACACACAGGGCCTGACTACTCGTTCCACATGCAGACACACACTCCTGTCTCTCTGGAGAGCTATCAGCCTGGCTTACCTTCAGGCACACGCTCCAAAATATCCACACAGACACACCCCCACAGACACACAGCTGTGGAGGCGCAGGGCGTGTGCAGAGGTGGAGGCCTGGCAGCCACAGCATGCCCCCTGTCCGGACTGGGCTAGTGTCAGGCTTATCATCATCCCTGTTTGTAACCAACATTTTGCAATGCTCCCTTGAAATGAAATGAAACAAAATTTATAGAGAATATAACCTACTTCTATGCATGATTTTTCAATGCCCTAATATGGCGGGTGGTGCAAATGGTTAACATGCTCGATGCTAACCAAAAAGTTGGCGTTCAAGTCCACCCAGAAGCACCTTGGAAGAAAGACCTGGCTATCTACTTCCAAAAATCAGCCAGTCAAAACCCTATGGAGTGTACTTGTCCTCTGACACACATGGTGTTGCCATGAGTGGGAAATGACTCGAAGGCAACTAGTTTAATTGTAACATAAAGGAGAAATAAATGGGAAAAATTATAGTAAGATAATACGTATTTCAGTATGTGAACGCTTGAGCACAACCACCCAAGAAGATACAATGACGGAGCCAAACGCTGGCATCGTGAACGCGACCGCTGCAAATACTGATGGATCAGGCAGTTATTTTAGGGACTGAGAAACCCTGAGCAGTGCTGCCATCCACAGCGTGGTTTTCCAAACTGTTAAACAATTCTTGGTAAAGTGCTGATCAAAACAGAGTTCAATCTTCCCTCCGTTTACTTGGTAGTTACATTCCTGGAAAATGTTACATAAGTTCAATCATGTAAAAAATGGCAGAAACATAAGGAACACAGAGTTGGTTCTAACCTCAGATACTACTCTCAAGTGTTCCACCTACATGATGTCTGAGAGGCCAGTCCTTGGTGAGGACTGTCTAGGTAGGACACGCAGCATCTTTGGTCCTGCCCACACAATGCCAGCGACACCTCCAATCATGACAATGGTCCAAAGCCCCCCCTAGGGGACACTTTGCTGAGAACCACTGCCTGAAGCCTCTCTGAGGCTCAACATCCAGGGTCCTAAAAAAGATAGAAGCTGGTTTGCAAACAGAAGAGCCCATTACCCAGGTCATGACCACTGAGGCAGACCCCGGAGGACACAGCTTGAGCACTTAGAGTGGGTGCAAAGGAGACTCATCCAAGCCAAGCATTTGACATTATCTGAGAGGCAGGTGTGTGGTTCCCTTTTTACAGAAGAGGAAACTGAGGCTCTGGGAGGTCAAGTAACTCGAGTTCAAGTTTATCTGAGTCCAAAATGCTTACTCTTTCTAAGACGTCTGTTGCCCTCAGGGAAGGTTTCAGAGAGGAGGTGGTATTTGCACTGATAATCATGACAATCAAGCTGAAGGGCGGAGAGCTTTCCAGAAGACAGAGATGGAAGGGGAAAGGCATCCTAGGCAGGGAAGTAACATGAGTAAAGGCATGGAAAGTGCATTCAAGTAGCTCGAGTCCTGGGTTTGATGGGGACATGGACTGTGTGTAGATGTATAACGGGAAATAACTCTAGAAAGATGGATTTAGGCCAGGTAATAGATGGCCTTGAATGTTCAAGTAAGGACATTGGTCTTGACTTGGTAGGGACTAGGGAGCCACTGAAAGTTCTTGAGCAGGGGAGTGAGGTGCCCAGACCTGCCTTCCTCCAGTCCCCCAAATAGGGCTCCGTTCGGTGTCTGCTCCTAAGCCAAATCCTTCCTGGGGCTGGTGCTGTCGAGGAATCTTCCCAGCCTCCTCCAGCCGTTTTCAAGCCATAATTAATTGCACAGTAAAGAGGATCTAATTGCCATCCTCCCTGCCAGCACCCCAGAGATGACAGGCTTTACCTGGAAGAAGGTGTGCTCAGGAAAAACAAGTTAATTAACACCCTGAACAAAGAGGCTGCTAATTGCATTGTTTCCACGACTTGGTAAGACGCTTTTCAGGAATGAGAGTCTATTGCCTCAGGCTATTTGTAGGAAAAACCAGGAGTTAGGGATGAGGAGGCCCTGTTCCCCCTCCTCCTGCACAAAAAAACTATAATAACAGCCACACTGACTGCAGAATGAAGGTCTCTATTTTTCTCCAGGAGATTCAAGGACCCAGGAATCTTCTTGTCCCCATGTTATACATGGACAAACTGAGACCAAAAGGACGAAACAATTTACTGGCTTGGCAGCAATGATTCCTTTCCACAGTGCTCACATCTGCCATAAATCCTACAAAGAGAGTAGAGAGGATAGGGCTGAGCTGAGGCCAGATTTCCTTCCAAAGTTCTGGCCACTTTCCAAGGAGGAAGTGTATGCACAGAAATGGGGGAGGCACTTTGGCCCAAGGTTCCAATGGAGAGTCGGGGAAGCCTCCTGGGGAGCCTCCATCCTTGCCTGTGCCCCCACCCTCCACCATACATTTTGCATGCACACCTCACTTACGAGCCCGCCAAGCATGGAGTTTGTGTGTCTACAGTTGAACTGCTACTCCCAGCCCTGGCTCTTCTGGATCCTTGTGTTTCTAAGATCACTCCCCTCACAGCCAGTCTACCACAAGTCCCTGATTAGGAGCAGAGCTCAAACTGCTCCCCAGACATCCAGTCTAGACTTTAAAGAGCTAGATGGTAAATATTTTGGGCTTTGTGGTCCGTATGGTCTCTGTCCCAACTACTCAACTCGCCCTTGTAGGGGTAAAGTAGAGATAGACTGTACGTAACCAAACAGACATGAGTTCCAATAAAACTTTATTGACAAAAACAGCCAGCAAAGCAAAGTTGGCCCACACAACATAGTTTGTCAATCTCTGACCTAGTGAAAAGTCCCTGAGGAAAGCAGTAGCCCATCGTCTCCTTTGAATCCTCCTGCCCCTGTACGTGTAGGCACTTATGAAAGGCTTATTCTACAAGAGGAGCAGGAGACAAATAAACAAGAGCTTGACAGTGACATATGGGAAGGAGAATGAGTCTCTTAGACTGTCAGCTCCAAGAGGGCAGGCATGTTGCCTCTCGTGGTCCCCTTGGTGTCCATCCAGTGAACCTAGCAGAGTTCCGAGTATGTGGTGCAAAATCTTCCTCCTGACTGAGCAGCTGACCAGTGTAGGAGTGGCCCACCCATGTTGTTGGCAACATCCCATAGAGATCAGTAAGGTTCTCTGTGAGCTCCATATCCAGAAGACCCCTGTCCCCCACTACCCACCTCCCTTCCATCCTGCCATGGTTTACTGACCGGAGTGAGGTTATCACCCTTCGCAAACCTGTTGGTCTGAAATCTTCTTGGCCTGGGTCCCTGGCTTGATCTCCCAGTAGGCAGGCTGGGTCTAGAAGGCCCTCCCACCAGTTTCTCTCTGTCTCCCATAGAAGCAATCACACAGCAGGGGCAGGGAGGGAGCCAAGTGCTGGCAGAGTCAGCATTCTGGGAAAATCTGCAGACAGTGATGAGTGGAGGGGAAAGCCCACGCAGCTGGACCCAGGAGTGCAAGGCTGAGGTCTGTGGCCGAGGCAGGAGAGGGAGCAAGTCACTATGGCAGGGGCTTGGCTCTGAGGATGGGCTCAGGGCTCTCCAGGCAGGCTGGAGAGAGTTCCACGGGATCCCAATTCTGAAAGCCCTGGTTTGCATGGGAGACTCCAGGACGAGGAGGATGGATGGAACACATCTCAAAGGCTAGCACACATGCAGGAGACCAGTAACTAGAATTTAAGTTGGAGATGGGAGAGGACCCAGCACAGGCTGTCTTCATGCTGGGCTGGGCCCTACGAGCCTCTGACTCCTCCAGTTTCCCTAGAGCTAGCGGTTCTGCCAAAAGGCTGGTGAGTGCAAGAGGGAGGGCAGGGTTAGCCCCAGCTCGGGGGCCCACGATGAACAGAATCCAGAAAACGCCAGAGTTGGGCTGCCCCTGAGGAAGATGAGGCCCTTTCCAAGCACCTTGGAGGAATCTACCTGGTTTATTCTCTTCCAAGGAGAGGAAATAGCAGTAACCTGAGTTTGGGACACCCTACCCAAGAGAGAAGCATCACACTAGACCAGGGAAGGCAGAAGGGCTTTGGAAAATACTATTAATATTGAGAGCTCCAGGGTGCTCTATAATATGCATAAACGTTATAGAGATGTTTATATTCCTGAAACAACAACCCTATTACAGTCTTATTTTACAGATGAGGAAACTGAGGTTCTAAGATATTAAGTCACCTGCTCAAGTCCCACAAAGCAGACAAGTGGCAAGGCTGGATTCAAACCCAGTTCTGTCTGACTCCCAAACACTTCCCATATGCCCAGGAGATTCAAAACACTTAATGGCCAGCATAGTGTGGACACCATCCAAGCAGAATAGATGCTGGGTGTAAACAACTAGTACAGCTGAACTGATAGGCACCAGGCAACTACGGTCCTGAGATGGCCAGGTGGCACCTCCCCAAGCCCAACACCCACCCCACACATGCAACACAATCCATCCAAAATGCAAGCAGCACATCATTCTGGCATTGTCTTCACTGATAAGGAAAGAAACTCAAATCCCAACCAGTCTGAGACCCCAGTGTCCGCCATTCAAAGCAGTCCACAGTCAAAGGACCATGGGAAAGCTGGTATGTCCAGCATCACAGATCAGAGCTGGATAGACCTTTAAAGAACATCTTGCCCATCTCCCTCATTTTACAGACAAGGTCAGAGAAGGGAACTGACTTGCCCAAGGTCACACAGCAAGTTGGTGGCAAACCCCTAGTCCCAAGAAACAGAAATCCCCATCCCCATCATACCATGCCATTCTTATGCAGCTGCTGGTAGTGCCACAACTCTATTCTGGCCTTGTGAAAAGCAATCTGGCAGTGTGGAATATGAGCTACAAAACCGTTCATACCCTCTGACCTGGCAATTCTCCTTTTGGGAATAAACCCCTGGGAAATAATCCAAAGGGAAGGAAAAAAAAAAAGTAGCTTGACAAAGATGTTCGTGGCAGTGGTGTTTGTAAGATTGAAAATTTGGCCACCACCCAAATGCCCAACAATAGCAGTAAGCAAACAGTGGTCATATTAATGTGCTGTAGTTATTAAAAACGACAGCTCTGTAGACTAAGTGGATACAATAGAAACGTTCATGTAAAATACTAGTAAGTGCAAAAAGCAGAAAATGTTTTCGTGCGTTGGTTACAACCAAGCAAAAACAAGAGTGTGTATTAACAAAGGCTGGAAGAAATGAAGAGAGATGAGAATGGCTGTTGTTCAGTTGGGTTGTCCCCCCTCCCCGAAAGTTGCTTGGTGTCAAAGTTTTTAAAGATTTTTAAGTTAATCGACAGTAATGGAGAAGAATTAACAATCAGAGAACAATATTGTATTCAACTCCACCAAGCAGAGTCCTAAATCCCACTCAGCTCCCCTTCTTGCCCCACGACACTCCCAGAGACCATGGTACAGATCAGCATCTGTCCTCCTTGAATGACCTTTGCAGAAGGACGTTCAACAAACTGCTGTGGTCACGTGTGATGTAAGGAAGTTCTTTCAGATGTCTACCCATCACCTTGAGACTCTAGTAGAAGTGAGAATAGGCTCAGGGGAGGCATCTCCGCCATGAATCTTAACAGAAATGGGCCCAAAGGTAAGAGAGATGTCGAGAAAAACACAAACAGAAATGAAGAGAAAGTGAAGCAGAGAAACTGGGAAGGAGGCGGTGAATATTAAGTTTCATGAGCATGAATTTGGGGAAAATTAGAAGGGTAGCTGGTTCCAGGTCCAGGAGGGATTATCAAAATCCTTCCTTGCAGAAGGGAGCTGGTGCAAGCAGAGATATGCAGGCTGCAGAGCCGAGCAGAGACGCTGCATTTGCAGGGTAATTGGAAGATTTGGTGACAGACACTGGTTGAGCTGAGTGAGGAGCACAAAAGAACAGAAGGAAAAGATTGGGGGAAATTCTAGGAGAGAGGTAGACCTATGCTCTTCTAGCCCCCTCGACTCCTTCCTCCAAATTAATCATCCCAAAATTCATGGCTGTGAACCTGGGGGGGGGGGTCATATCATCCAAGGTCTTTGGGTCACCCCACCACCACCACCTCTATGCCAAACTGATGAGAACCAAACGTCCTTAAAGCAGAGGAGGGAATGATCCTTTATTGAGCAACACTGTGGGCCAGTCACTCAGTAATAACCTATGATGTCAATGCCGTTACCCCCATTTTACAGATGGAGAAATTGAGACTCCAAAAGGCAATTTGACTCCAGAAAATGCCAAGTCACACTGGCAAATGATGGAGCCAAGATTCAAACTCGCCACCACTTGGTCCCAAAAGCTGTATTTTCCACCAATCCGCATTCTAGGAAAGGATATAGCCATACTGGGGATAAGCAGGGTTCTTGGAAAATCATATGTCCCACTTTTTCAGGCCTTAGTACCTGTTTAATCGAGGCTAAATATGGTCAGGATAATAATAAAGAGTTCACCATCTGGAATAACGGGAATTAGACAGGTTGATGGGGGAAAAAAAATAGAAGCTTTCGAGGGGGATGGGAAGCTTTTAAAATGGCCATCAGGACTCCCCTCTGGACTCCCCTCTGGTGATGGCTATAACTTGGGTTGCCGTCATTCCTAGAAAGAGAAGAACGCACTCACCACAATGCATGCAGTTGTCGGATCCTGTTAGGCTGGGCCAGTTTTGGGACTGAATATTTAGAAAGAAGCGTGTGCAGGTCTGAAACACAAGCAAATACCTTGGACAGGTCACTGAAAGTACAGCTATGCTCACTGCCCACAGGGCTGAGGTGCTGTGAAAATGGTGTGGCAGTGGCGTCTAACCTACTCTAACTTCACAAGGAGGAAGGAGAATCAAGATTAACAGTCCAAGGCTGATTCCTATGAAGCAGAAGTCAGACATGCCTCCACTCTCCAACCTTTTAACCAATTCTGACACCAAACGTCCCTTCCACAGCACTCTCTACCTCTTTTCTGGGTTTGATAATTTGTTGCAATGGCCACACAGAACTCACATACCATACTCACAATTATGGGGTTTATTAGGGAAGTAACATGTTACAACTCAGGCTCAGGAACATTCAGGATACAGTTCTCCATCAGGTCAGCCTCCTCTCAGCTGGGCCACAGGCACACTTCTTCCTGGCCCCTCGGCCTCTGCCCTGCTTGGGCAAGTGTTACAAAGCTCTTCTAGCTCTGCCAGTAAGTGCCCGAAGGCACCTCACTCCACCAATAAGCCTTGGCCATAAGCCTTGGCCCAAAGGCGCTCAACTGTCTTGCTCTGTGCGTCCGTGAGCCTAGCTCTGCTGCCAAGTGCCTGGAGGCACCCCACTCTACCAGGAAGCCTCCTGCCCAAAGGCACTCAGCTCTCTCGCTCTGTCAGCACGCCCACTGTAACCACCTTGTTCTGTGGGCCAGGAAGCCCATCGCGCCATCTCCTGTCATTCTCCTGGTTCGGCTGCCTCTGCTGCCACCATTTCTCTGCTGCTACTTCTCACCATCTCCAGTGTTATAACTCTCCTTCTTTGTCCAGGGTTCTGCTGGCTCTGCTGCCTCTCTCTGTCTTCCATGTTACAGCTCTCTCTCTGTCTCCTGGGTCTGGGAGTTCTCAGTGCTGGAATCTAGGGCCAATGGACATGCTCCACTCCTAACTCTTCTTTCTTGGTTATACTAGGTCCCCCTCTGCTCTGGGATTGACTGCTCTTTTAAACCTAGCAGGATGGCAAAACTGACCAATCCTCTCGTTAGGGTTCTATACACCTCATTTACATTATTAGCAAGATATCCAATTCCCTTAGTAGGCCACAAACACCTCATTTGCATAGCCGTGCCCAGTCATTTGGTGGGAGTTACAAGACTATGGCTAGAAGGGCCGTATTAAGTAATTCACTGTACCACAGGCAGGCAAATGCCATTGACCAGGTCCAGCTGATTGGACCAGGTGTGGGCACCTCTGAGTTAGCCGAGCTAGAAAAGTCCTGCCCCAAAGGGACTACCTTTGGCTAGCCAGATGCTCTTTGCAGAATTTGAACTGTAAAATACACGACGAAGGTAAGTAAGCCCAAGCAGAAGCCATGAGGCTGTCAGGGTCCCAGGGGACCAGGAGTGACTTAAGTTAGGAGTAAGCAGAAACGATGAGACATTGAGAAAAGGGAGAGGAAGGAGGTTGGTAGCAGGAAAAACAGCTGAGAGCCAGAGAGAAGCTACCACATGGGGCCAGCTGATTGATATTCATGACATCTTAGCAGAGGGGTGCTCCAGCAACACTCTTCACTACTGGGGAGACAAAAACAGAACCAGATCCAACCGCAGCATTGGTCCCTGAATTATCTTTCCCAGATCCAATGACCGTGACACCTGAATTCTGTGCTTCCCATGAGATTCCTGCCTACCCTCTTACTATAGCCTGACAATACGTTCCATTTGTTGAGGAAACCCACGGGAGTCTCTTTGTTCCTTACAGGACAAAAATCTGAACACAAAGCCCAGAACTGGGTTTTGTGCTTCTACATTTTCCCACAGCACCCTGTACTTCCCCCATCACAGCCCTGTAATATAATGTCTGGGTATTTGTCTGTCTCTCCCTTTAGACTCTAAGCTCCATGAGGTGCTGGCCCATTCACCATTTTATCCCCAGCAGTTAACAGTATCTGGCACAAATTGTATGAAGGAATGAATGAGGAATGACATGGGCAGGTTTGTGTTGACAGACAGCCAGACCAGCAGTCCTCCCTTCATCACCTTACTCATGTGGACCAAGAGCTGAAGCTCCATCCTTGCCAAGCCACCCACACACAGAGCCAGAACTAGGCATCCAAGCCAAGTTTCCCATGGGGCGGTGGGAGCACCAGCATGCTGGGGGAGATGGTTCTTCATTGGTTAGCGTGTCTTACACGTTGCAAGATATATCCCTGGCCCTCACTTACTAAATACCAGAAGTGGCCCCCAGTCATTGTGAAACCCAAAAGACCCCACCACCACATTTCCATTTCTAGATGCCCTATGTCTTTCCGTCTTGCAATGATGCTTCATTTTGTACTGAATAATTATAATAATAACAATGGTTAATATTGTGTAGTGCCTTCTCTGTGCCAGGCACTATTCTAATGTATTGATTCATTTGATCTTCACAACAACCTTTATTATAAGGTGGATACTGTTGATCCCCATTCTATAGATGAGAAAAATAAAGCTCAGAGAAGTTAAACAACATGCTCAATAACACAGTTTTTAGATGGCAGAACTGGGAATTAAACCTATATGGTCTGACTCTGGAGCCTACACTCTTAATGACCATCCCAGGCTGTACCTTCAAGCCAGCTGCTGCCCACTTCTCCAACCTTACCTTCTCACACCTGGCTTATCACCAATTATCCCATGTGTGCGTGCGTGCACATGTACACACACATGCCACAGCCACAGTGGACCACTCACTGCTCCCAGGACTTGCTCCATAGATTGCCACCTCCTAGCATGTGCTCACGCTGGCCTCTCTTCCTGAAGTATCCTTCCCTTTCCCTCACTCACCCTGATTTAAGTCTTTCCCATCCTCAGAAGTCTCTGTTCAAATAGTGCTTTCTCCATGAGACTTCCAAGCTTCCCTCCGGCAAAATAAACTTCTCCATTTCCCCAACCACTATCATCATGCCCCCAATTAAGCATTTAATGTAGTCAGCCTTGGAGCCCAGGTACTTGGTGACTGGTTCATGAAATGACTAGGCCCAATGTGAGCACTTGGAGTCTGTTCTCAGCATCTGCAGGTGGCCCAGGCTTCTTCCCCCGTCTGCCCCTCCTCACCCACTTTCTTGCTGGATCATTTCACTGCACCAGCTGCCCAGGCTTTCACTGCACCAGCTGCCCAGGCCCTATCTAATCTCCCAGTTTGTCATCTCTAGGGATAGCTTTGGTCACCACCTCCCTCAGTCCCCAACCCTGGCACCCAGGATGCTGGGACCACTATCAGGAGTGTGTCATTTAGCCTCAAACCTGCTATTGCCCAAATTGGTGAGGTGCAGATAGGTCCTGGGGGTCCCATGCCCCTACTCTGCCTTTGCCATGGGCTGCTGGTCCTGTCTGTCCCCAGCATAGATTCCCTCAACACCAGGCTAATGATCCTTCTCCCCCACACTCCAATCTAGGTCCACTCCCAGCCATTAATAATAGATGCACCATCGAGTGGTTCCTTACTTAGCAATTTGCAATCATTAATTAGTGGAAATTGCAGATGGGGGCCGTGAAGGAGGATGGTGTGATGAAGCTCATTTGGAAATTAAGTTCATCGAATGATAGAGAGGGATGGCTGCCTGTCCAGAGCAGAACCCCTCCCTCTACCTGCTGAGCCAGCCTTGGCCTTGGACCAGGGCTCAGGTTCCCCTTTGGCGCAAAAGGAAGGAGATGCCTTGCCTGGGTGAATCAGGAGACTCTAGAAAGACAGACACTGGGATAGACATTGAAGACTCAAATGGACACCAGGGCCACTTTCTAAACTGATACTCTTTCCCAACATTCCTACTGCTCCCTTGGACACCTACAGTTCCCCCACCTCCTCTCTGTCCCCCCATCCACGAGGACTGTCTCCCAACCAAACTCTCGAAATTATTCCACATCCTTTAGGCATTATTATCCTTTGGGAATTAATTTTGCAGAGAGAGTTTAAGGGGAAAGGGTTAAGCACTCTCCCCTGCCCCACCCCACTCTAGGGGAGGATGCTGAGTAGCTTCCCTTCCCAGAAAGCAACAAGACGACGAGGCCCCTGATATACGGGCAGCCAGCCGACGCTCTGCAGTGGATAAGGATGCCTCTGAGAGCTGCCGCCCTGAGTCATCCCACCTCCCCCTTGTCTCTGGGGAGGAATTCCAATGAGCAAGGCAAGGCCCAAGGAGGCCGAGCAATCCTGGGCAGGCCCAGGCTCCCAGCAGCTCCTGCCTATCCCAGTGGAAGGCCCAGGGCTTGAATGTCCTTGCCCAGAGGGTTGATTAGGACCCTAAAGGGCTGCTGCCTCTTCCTGCACCTCACCTCATTCCTCACCCCTCATCCCAGCCACAGTGAACAATGTACCCACCACATGGTCCCCTCCCCCACACCCTTGCCCAGGCTGTGCTCTGGGCCTGGAATGCCACTTCCCAATTTAACCATTTGTTCCTTCAACCTGTATTAAATGCCTAGTGTTAGCACTACTAATAAAACAGTGAATAAGATGAGGTTAATCTCCCCGGCCTGATACAACAGGGGAAAACAGTCTGACCAAAAAGTAATTAAAATATAGTGTGATGGGTGCTACAGTAGAGAGAGAGTGACAAAGGGCTCCTGCACACAGGATTGGGTGCTGAAGGATAATTAGAAGTTTAGTAGACAGATAAGGAGGCTGGGGGAAGGGTATTTCAAGCAGAGGGAATGGCATGCGCAATGGCTCAGAGTCATAAAGAGGATGCACATCTGGGAAGCCCTGGTGGTGAAGTGGTTAAGAGTTCAGTTGCTAACCAAAAGGTCGGCAGTTCGAATCCACCAGCCGCTCCTTGGAAACCCTATGGGGCAGTTCTACTCTGTCCTATAGGGTCGCTATGAGTTGGAATTGACTGAACAGCAACAGGTTTTTTTTTAACCAGTTTGTGATTGCTAAGTTGTGGAGGGCAGGGGAGTAGTGGTGAGATGTGGAACCTCAAGGTCTGACATGCTGTGCCACTTGAGCAAGCGCTCACTCTGGCAGCCAAGCAGAGGATGAGCTGCAGGGGGTGAAATAAGAACAGGGTGAGGGGTGGATCTGAAAGACATCCAAGAAGGACAGTCAACATACCTACTGAAATCCTACTCAGTCTTCAAAGCCCAGTTCAAATAACCCCTCCTCCATGAAGCTTTCCTGATTTCCTCCATCCCCATGAGAATAATGGTCTCCACCTTCTGTGTTCCCAAACTAACTACAGTATTGACTCCTCTATCAAACTCGCAATCACGTTCTACCATGTTAGAGGTATCTGCTCATTCTCTATCTCTCCACAAAACTCCCAGAAAGCCAGGACAATGTCTTACCTTCCCAGAACTTAGACCAGTGTTCTGCTCACAGGAGACACTGGATACATGTTTGCTGAATCAAATTGAATTGAAATACAGGGAGACAGTAATGCAGGCACTGGCTAACCAAGAGAGCTGTGCACACATGTAGAGCCTGCCCTGGGAGGTAGTGAGCCCCTCAGCACTGAGAGCGCTCAAGCAGAGGCTGGGGTTCCCTCTGCCAGGGGCCTTACAGTGGGGAGTCTTGAACTGAGTGTGAGGCCAGGAGGCACTCCTGGGTCTGCTCCAATGCTTAGATCTCTATGTCACCTGCTGAGCCCACAGGTTTTAAAAGGAGGACACCTTCCTTTCCAGGAGAGGGTGAGTCACTTACCCTGGGCTACACAGCAAGTCCACACGGCAGGGGGGCATGGGTCCCTGGCCTAGGATTCTCCCTAGGGTGGCTTGAGGCTGTGTCAAGGAGATGGGGATACTTCTATGGGGACAGCATGATGTCTGGCCTACTATCCTTCTTCTCTGAGACCCCCCAAGTAATGTGGTCTCAGCAGGCACCTTCCTGTGTGACACAGTAAGTTTTGCTGACTCTTGGATCTTAACATCCTCCTCTCTCCAGCTGGCTTCCCCAGCAGGAGAGAGAGAGAGAGAGAGAAAAAACCCTGGAGAGAAACAGAGTCAGGGCAGAGTCTGGAGTCCAGTGAACAGGGTGGACGGTTTGGAAAGCTTGGATGCAATGCCCCTTTTATGCATTCAGTAAATATTTATTGAGCACCTACTGTATACCAGCCCCTGGGATTGGTATCTCATCTCTACCCACTCTTAGGAGCTGCAATACCTCTGCAGTGATACTGGAAACCAAAAATGAGGCTGGAGCGGTGCAGGGGGCAGGGGACAAAATGTACGGAGGCCCACTGTACACCAGGCACTGTCTTAGGTGCCGCTCACGCCTTACGTGCATCAGAGTCACCGGAGATCTTGTCAGAATCAGGTCCTGATCCAGTAGGGCTGGGGTGGGGCTTGGGATTTGCATTTTGAACAAGTTCCCAGGTGATGCTACCTGTCTGCTAGCCACTCTTTGAGGATCAAGGTTGAATCCCTACCAAAAAAATCTGCAGAAAGGTGTTGAGAGTCTATTTTACAGATTAAAAAACACAAAAACAGCTGAGGCTTAAAGAGGTAAAGAACCCAAGAATGGAGAAAAGCCACTCCTCACCCCCTGGGACTCTGGTGGAGAGACAGAACATACTCTCTTAGAGAAATCATTCTGGTGGAGGAGGCGGGGCCAGAGTGAGGATGGATGGGCCCCAATTATGGGCCTAATGGCCACAGTAGAGTGTGTTGTTTCCGGTGTTAAACTCCTTCAGAAAGCCCCCAGTCTGATGAGGTAGATAGAGCCTTATCCTGGGGGTGTCCCCAATCTGATAATGGATATAAAGCCCTGCCCTATGGGAGTCTCCCATTCAGGTGGGGGAGATAACAGCCCTTGCTGTGGGTGACTGCCAGTTGGCTCAGAGAGAAGGGAGAGGAAGGGGATAATCCCCAGGCCCATATTGCCAACACAGAGCCCCACTGTCAAGATTGGGGAGGAGATGCAGGGGACAGGGCTGCGTTCATGCGGAGCCCCTCCTCAGGCCACCCACAAAACCAAGCTCAGAGGTGGCTGAGCTCCTGGCTCTAACATAGGGCTGGAAGTTGGCCCGCAAGCCTGGGTGGGCCAGGCTATTTAACGCTGTAAACACCACACTTTACTGCAGCCATTAGGCCCACAACGGCGGCCATCCATCCTCACCCTGGCCGGGCGACACCAAGGGCTGATGGTACAATTAGGCGGCCGAGAGTGGGCTGTAAATTGTGCGGTGCAGCCATCCCTCCGCCAGCCGCAGTGAGGGGCCCTCGCCTGCACCTCCAGTATCCCAGGTGCCAGAGACGAGGACTTCCAGACTCAGGACCCACCTACCGACACAGAGAAGACCCCCTGAAGCTGGGCCACTGAGCACCAGAAAGCCTGTTAGGGCCCTGAGAAACTATAAAGCTCTCTGGAGGACACTGCCTCATTGGTATTTTTGTGACAGAGAGTTCTGGGGCCCCTCTTCTGGGCATCCTTAGTGCCAACCTCCTGCAAGTATCAGCCATGCCCTGAAGGGATGGGCCTGCTCCTCCTGTAGACTGTGAGCTCCCCCAGGGCTAGGACTGTCTTTTGAACACTGTGTCTTTGCGTCCACATAGTAGACACTCCAAGCTGGAAAAGGTACTTTCTAGTCCATGATAACCTCTATCCCCTAAGACCCTAGGCAAGTTGCATCCTCTCTCTGGACCCCAGTCACCCATCTATCAAATGAAGGGAGTGAACCACAACAGAGGGTGCAAACTGGAGGCCCCTTGCCACCCTCTACATTCGTGTTTTGTGTGGCTCACATGAGTAGGGGTTTTTTGTTTTTTTCAATTATCTGGCAATATTTATACATCAGGAGATTTCACCAAAAAACCCAAATTTCCAGTATCTCTTAAAACATTAGAAGATGTGACTATACGGAGCGGAGGTCCCTCCATGCGCTGCTGAATAACCACTGCCCCTCAGACAGAGTGTGCATGTGCCAGTTTGCCCCAGACCTCTCTTCTCCCTATTGTGTCCCTGAGTTTGCTTATACTTAACCCACTTCACTCATTTTTGTTACCTTCCCGTACAATTGCTGCAGGGGCGTCTGACCTCCTCTAACTTCAGGATGGGGAGGAGAGAGACTCACCATCAGCACAAAGCTGATTCCTATGAGGCAGAGGTCAAACGTACCTCCACTCTCCAAACTTTTTCTCAATTCTGACACCAGCCATCCCTTCCATGGAACACTCTACTTCTCTTCTGGGTTCGATAATTCACTGCAGTGGTCACACAGAACTCACAGACAATACTTACGACTATGGGGTTTATTAGGGAAGTAACAGGTTACAATTCAGGATCAAGAACAACTCAGGATACAGTTCTTCGGTCAGCACAACTTCTTCTCAGCCATGTCCACAGGCAGCTCTGGCCCTCAGCTTCTCAGCTCCTGCCGTACTTGAGCGAGTGTTACAAAGCTCTTTAGCTTTGCCAATAAGTGCCTGAGGGCGCCCCACTCTGCCAGTAAGCCTTGACTCAAGGGCACTCAGATCTCTCATTCCAAGGGTCAGCAAAACTAGCTCTGCCACCAAGTGCCCAGAGGCACCCTACTCCTCCAGGAAGCTTTCTGCCTGAAGGCTCTCAGCTTTCTCACTCCATGGGTTGGCACACCCACTGTAGCCTCCTCACTCTGTAGGCCAGGAAGCCCACCACGCCACCTCGCACCAGTCTCCTGGTTCTTCTAACACCATTTCTCTGCCACCGCTTTTTGTCATCTTGCACTGTCTCTGGTGTTACAGCTCTCTCTCTCTGTCTCCTGGGTCTGGGAGGTTCTCAGTGAAGGGACCACGGGTCCAAAGGACACACTCTTCTCCTGTCTCTTCTTCTTGGTGGTAGTGAAGTCCCCCACCCCTTTCCGCCTCTGGGATGGCTCATTTAAGCCTAGTGGGATGGCAAAACTGACCAATCCCCTCGTTAGGGTTCCATACACTTTTGTAGCATGGTCCCACCTCCACAAGGGTGCCATGCACCTTATTTGCATTATTGGCAAGCTGTCCAATCCCCTTGGTGGGCCACAAACACCTTATTTTCATAGTCCCACCCCATCATTTGGTGGGAGTTACAAGACCATGGCTAGAAAGGCCATCTAAAAGTGATCTATCACACTGCACTTCTTTATGGGCCTTCAGATCTGTCCCTCACACCCCAGCCAGATGATCCCTATGTCCTGTGATTCTGGATTCTGTAAATGAATGAACAAACAGGTGGAGTAGATTGGCCAGTGGATTCAACCCCTTGCTTTCTTTATGAGAAAAATCACTAAGGTCATTGTTTTTCTGCCTTCCTGGGGCAGGGAATCTCTTTCTTGCCCCTGCTCCTAGCTCCCTCAGGATGATGGTAAAGGAAGGTGAGTTTATAAAATATTCAGAACACAATGACAATGACAGGGTCACTGAGGTGGCGCATTGCACAAAGATCAAGGGAAGAGTGCATTTTAGGTTAGTAGAGAGAGGAATCTGAAGACCCATTGCCCCTCTAGTCTGAAGCCACATCCATTCAAAGCTTCCCTCTCACCATACCCAAGGTCTCTCTCACAGCTTGGTGCCCTTTCTGATCAGCACCTGGGACAGTTCCATCCATCACCAGAAATCCTTACTGCAGCCAACAAGGCCCAGCCATTATTGGCCCCACTCACCTCCCTGTCTCCTCCTCGGTAGTGCCCTCTCTTCCCTGTGCTCCAGCCCCATGGGCCTGTCATTGCTCAGACTTGCCAAGCTCTTCCCCATCTCACTGAGCTTCCAGCTCCATTCCCCTGGAAGTTGTATCCTCCTACTTTTCCTCCTGCCCCTTCAGATCTCAGCTTCAACATCACTTCCTCAGAGAGAGCTGCCCCACCCTTGGTCTAAATTAATTCTCCATATAATGCTATCTCATAGCACCTCGCCCCCTTCCCTTCATAGCACAGATTGTAGTTGTAACTATATAGATATTTGTGTGAGTGCTAATAAATGTCTCCTTCCCCATTAGAATATGAGCTTCAGGAGGAAGAGTTCAGACCAGCTTTGTTCAACACTGTATCCAGGGCCCAGCACCAGGCCCAGTTATAGAGTAATTGTTCAAGGAACAGTTGATGAATGAATAAACCACGGAGCCCCTTCTGTATGCAGGAACTGTGCTAAAATACAGTCCCTTTCCTAGAGTAGCCAATGGCTTAGCTGGCTAGTTAAATTCCAGTTTAGCTGGAGTTAAAAATAATTCAACCCCCGACCTCATTAAAAAAAAAAAAAAGTGTTGAATGAAGATTCTGAAGCATAAAAGCATCCAATTATTGGGTGGTAGAGCCAGGTTCCCTGCTTCCTGTCCAAGCCTCTTCTCCCTGCAGCCTCCTCTCCCTGGGGTTCTGTCGTTACATCTGCCTGTTAATGACCACGCACATACCCCCTTCCATTATCCCAGCAGCCCTGCTTGGGCATCACTATTGCTGGCATTTAACCCCCTGGGGTTTCTGTTTGCTCTGGCTCTACCCCATTGTGGCTTTCCCAGAGAGGCCTGTCTCAGCGTCATTGTGGCTCTGAGTGTGGACAAGCAGGAAGATTTAATGTTGCTGCTTTGGTCTTTGTCTCTGGAAAGCAAACCCTTCCCTGCTGGGAAACTCATCATCACCAAGCATCAAGCTCAAGCTGAGCTCCACTTAGCTGTTTGCAAATGGTGGTGGAGGGGGTTGGGGAATGCGAGTGTGTGAGTGAGAGGCTTAAAGCTCAGGGAGGGAGCGTGGGAGCTTGTTAGAAGACACAGAAGTAAGGGGCTTGCGGGGAGGCACTTGAGGAAGGTTGGCTGATTATGAACAATGCACCCAAGGCCCAGGTCTGCCCTGCCCACGATCACATCCATAAACTGACCATCTTCTCATCACAAGCATGGACATTGGTCAGCACAGGCTTTGGTACAAGTCTGATGGTATATCCAGACAGCTCCCAGTTTTCCATGGGTGGATTATCTCACCAGCTGTGAGTCCCCTAAACTCTGTGGGCCTCACTTTCCTCATTCTGAAAACGGGTACCCTTGCAAAGTTGCTGTCAGGATGTAATGAGATCACTCATATACACACACAGTGAGTGGTTTGCACATAGTAGGATGCATAACAAATATGATCTCCTCCCTTTAACAAGTACCTAGCCTTGCTTGCTCCCTCCTTTGACCACAACTGGTCCAACGGTGGGGCTCACCCATTGTGGTTGGCCCAGGACTACCAGAGAGGCCATTGAGGAGGCCAAAATGTGATGGGGTGGGTCATGGTCATGCTAGCACTCCATGTCCCTGCCCTCCCCTCACCTCCTCCAGCCCCACGCCTTCCCTCCTTGTTCATTCCAGGTGCCAGTATTCTCTGAATTGCAGGCAGAATAATTTATCTCACGATCTGAGTATCTTCTGCTCCCTGCTGCTGCCATCTCTGTCTTAGTCCTCCTCCCCTCCGCCCGGTGAATATGAAGACAAAATACCCACAGATGAGATAAAAAGGATGGAGAACAAAAGGGAAGAACAGAAGCAGGAGAGCAAAACCCCGCCACTGGCTCAGCCTCCCTAATTGAATGACTCTCCTACCTGACTCTCCTTGTCGGCTCCCATGTTCCTTCATTCCCTCTGACAGCCCTTGAAATGGTCTCCTCCATCCCATCAAATCCCTCCCCCTTCCTGTCCACTTGTTCTCTAAGCCACAGATTACTTTTTCATAAAATTCAATTTCTAGCCATTCTCATTACTTACTCACTTAATGTGGCTGCTTGTGGGGAGGGAGAAGGGGGGGGGCAGTTTTCTCTGCAGCATTTATCCAGCCTAGTTACCGAAGCCCCTCACTGAAGTGTATTAGAGTCTGATACGACCAGATGATGGACTTCTGTGCCCACACAGGGAGCCGGCGCTGGCGTGTTTGGGAATTGCAGCATCACGTCCGGAAGGTGGCAAGACTCACGATGATCACCCTCAGGGGCTCCTCTCTTACTGGGAAAGGCTCCACTGGGGGAGCTGTTTGTTCAACAAATATTTTCGGGGAGCCTTTTATACACCAGGCACTATACTAGGTGCTGGGAGTGTAGCCATAATAAGAGGAGTCCCTCACCTGGACAGGTGGTCCAGGAAGATTTTGGGAGAAAGTAACATCTATTCAGGTGAAAGTCTGAATAAAAATTATACAAGCTCAAAAGAGAAAACAAGTATATCAGTTTGAGTTCCCCTAAAAACAGAGCCTGAAACAAGGTCTTGAGTTCAGGTAATTTACTTGGGAGATGATCCCAGGAAACCAGAGCAAGGGGGTAAGACAGAGAATGAGGGAACGCCAATAAAGGGTAGATTACTGAGCAAGCTACTTCTATAGAAAACTCAGGACTCTAAAGAACCACATAGAATGTAGCTCAGTATCATCCCTTTGAAAGAAGAAGCCTGGAGCATTAGCCTCTGACTCTTTCCCCACGGTTTGAGGGTTGCCCCCCTCAAGAGATATTAATTTCCATATACTTCCACAATGCACTTGTACAACCTGAGCAATCTTTTCTGACTTCAGAGGAGGCCCTGAGTCAGAAAAGCAGAGAGACGCCACTTTATATGCTTGAGCTAAGATGCTGGCAGAATGCCGAGAACTGTCCACCACAGTTGCACTGAAGTCAGGTCAACTAAGGGAACGTGGCATGGGGCACAAAATTGTCCACTACAGTCCACCACTTGGAGGGCTCAGAGCTGCTTGTGATCCACATTAAACTCACTGTCATTGACTTTTCAAGGTGTTGCTGGTCTCAATCTCTAAAAAATTCTTCAGATAGGAAGAACAGTGGGTCAAGGTACAGTACCCTCTGCTGCAGCAGGTCCTGAGGAGATAACTGGTATTCGTAAATTATATCCTTTACCACTTACTCTACACTTCCTTTACCACTTCAGCTGGACTGGGTTGTTTGCTTGGTGGGGCGACTAAGACCTTCCTCCCTAGGGGTGAAAGCTCTTGGTTGCCTTGCCCTTATCAGACTATGGTTGCTACAATTGCCCATTCACAATTTATCATCAAGTATGGGAGCATCAAAGGATGTCCCAGTAAATCCCCTGAGTTCCAGAGCCTCCCTGCTCCCATTAGGTAGCAGCAACCCCAGCTGTTTATGAAAACCATGGTCAGTTATCCTTTCTTTGCCTGCTACTCCACTGACACAAGGAACGAGAAGTGACTCACAGTACCACTCACAGTACTCTTATAGTATCACCTGATGGAAGTGTTCCCCATAGGACAGTGGGGAACAGTGGAGATTTGTACTCCACTAGAGTCTAGAGTTGTGACAATGAAAAGCACGCATTCTCCAAGAGAAGAATTGATAATGAGTGGGCCCAATCCTACTTCCAACCCTTGTTTCCAAGACTTATGTATTCTACCTATTGGACACACAGCATCACATATTATCCATTGATTCAATGCATATACCACATCCTGGAGGGCAGTACCACAACCCCACAAAGTGTTTTCCACAAACTGGCACCCTCTCTGAGCCTTTAATAGGCTATTCCGGTATTCTATCAAGCCAGCTGCGTCCAGTTGGTGTTTATATACTAGAACCAGTGGATTTCATGGTCATGTAACCATTGTTGACCTCCTTTGCCATGGAATGAGTCTACTGGTCTGAGGTGATATTATGTGGGATTTAAGGCCAGTAAATCAGGCATCTTGTAATCCTCAGATAGTGATACTAGCATAGTCACTGGAAGCATGAAAGACAAATCAAATCCAATGAGGATAAAGGCCAAACAGGTGAATTGAATAGGGATGTGATGGAAATCACCACAGTGCATCTTTTAGATCTTTGAGAATGACACTAATCATTTCAATTATACTCAGATAATTTTTGACTTTATATCTTGGCTAGAAACAGGGTCAGTTTCAGGAGATTCTATATGGCTCTTCCTGTCATAAAAACTCTTACTCCACAGGTCAAGGTACCAATGTAAGAGTTCTGACAACTTTTAAATATATTCATCCCAATAATGCACACAGAGACCAGAGAAATTACTACTTGAGGAGTCTGTGGACCTATTAGATGTACTTTAAAGTGGACATAGATCAGGACTTCATTTATTACCTGGCCTTCACATACCCCTAGTCTAACTGGGGAGCCATGATGGCATTACAGATCCCATGATATCAGTGATGGTTCAGATCCTGTATCCAATGGCCCTCGAAAGGTCTGGGTATTCCTCTTTCTTTGGTGAATGGCCATGGATGTCTTGGAAGAAAGACTGAAGGATTGTTTATCGTGTATACTTGTGGTGGCACTGAAGGTTTTTTCTGAAGAGGACCTGGTCTTTCCTTCAGTCAATGGGCTCTGGGTCTGAGAAATGGCTCAGATCTGGAAACTGGGTGAGGGATAGTGATTTTCCATTGCAGTGGCTGATATCAGCCATTGGCTAACCAGTTCTTGATTTTTTTTTCTTCTGGTTACACAAGTCATGTAATACTGTAGTTAGCTACCTATCTATCTAGCTCCTACGATCACTGTGGTGTGTTATTCATCACCACAGCTCCCTGTGGGTCAAGGTATCCTGGTTGCCACTCTGGCCCTGCTTCCCATTATGGTAATTATGTCCACCTTGCCTCTAATGGTTAAATGTTACCACCAGGCTCATCTACATTGATACAAGGAAACTCAGTTCCATAGCTGCATCTCCTACTGTCAACTCTAGACTACAGAGGACAGGTACAACTGAGCTGCTCATTGACACTTGTTCTTCCCTCACTAGGGTCTTCCTTATCATATTAATGATGAGAGTGTCCTCTTGGCCCTTCTAGGGGTACACAGATTTAGGTGGTAGGTTCTCTGGTTTCATGCAATAAACCCATTCCATTATACCCACTTCTCTGAACCTTCTGACTCCTTCATCATGTTCTGAAGACAAGATGAGGACAGACATTCCTGGCAAAAGTACTCAAACAAAGACATATGAAGGTGAATCAGTGTCATAAGTTCAGATAATTTTTAGCATTGGGTATTGTTAGAGCACAACGCTTCCATGTTTGTTTTGGAGGAGGGACTGAAAACTCAAGATGCAGGCAGGGACTACGAGTGCCACACTAAGAGGTTTGGACTGTGGGTATGGGCAATGGAAGGGGTGGGGATAAAAAATTTTAGGCAGGAGAGTGATGCGATATATAACAAAGCAGTAGTAGTAATTACAAATAATTGGTAACATTTATTGAATGCCTCCTATGTGCCAAGAATTGTGCTAAGCACTTCACCTAGATAACCTCTGCTATGGATTGAATTGTGTCCTCCAAAAATGTGTATCAACTTGACTAGGCCATAATTCCCAGTATTGTGTGGTTGTCCACCATTTTGTGATCTGACGTGATTATCCTATAAGTTATAAATCCTAACTTCTATGATGTTAATGAGGCAGTTATGTTAATGAAGCAGGACTCAATCTACAAGATTAGGTTGTATCTTGAGTCAATCTCTTTTGAGATATAAAAGAGAACCGAGCAGAGAGGAAAAGGACTTCATTACCACCCAGTGAGAAGAACCAGGAGCACAGCGTGCCCTTTGGACCTGAAGTCCCTGCTCTGGGAAGCTCCTAGACCAGAGGAAAATTGATGACAAGGAACTTCTCCCAGAGCCGACAGACAGAAGAAGCCTTCCCCTGTAACTGGCACTCTGAATTTGGACTTTTGGCCTCCTAGACTATGACAGAATATATTTCTCTTTGTTAAAGCCATCCACTTGTGCTATTTCTGTTATAGCAGCACTAGATAACTAAGACAATCTCATTTTCTCTCTACCCAGTAAGATGAGTATTATTAGCATCTCCATTTTTACTGATGAGGAAACTGACATCCAGAGGGATTATGGAACTAGCTCAAGAACACGCAGCCAGTAAGTGGTGGAGCCAAGATTCTAACCCAGGAAGTCTGCCTCCAGAACCCATGCTCTTAACCAAGATGCAAAAATTCCCTCTCATTGCTTATGTAATTAGATGTGTAATGAGATACACTACTTTGTAACTGTGCATTAAATCAGTCCATGTATGGGGTGAGGAGGAGGGAGAAGCAGGGTGTTCTGTACAAGTGAAGTTTTCAGTAAATATGGCTGACCATGAGAGAAATTGAGGCATACAGAAACATGAAATTCTAGATGGCTAAAATGAAAATGATCTTTAGAGATGACCTGATCCAACTCTTATATTCCCAGGAAGGAAACTGGGGCTCAGAGAAGGGGTCACACAGGTAGGTGGTGGCAGGGTCTGACTCTGATATTTTTCTTAAACTGTCAGGAAATTAGTGTCCCTGTAGTCTATTCATTACCACTCTACATTGCACTGTGTTTCTGAAGGCACTGGCAAATTGTACTTACTGTCTGGAAGTAAAAGAATAGCTTTGTTCTTTTTCTTTGTAAACAGTAGAGGCCCCAAAAACGAAGCCATACTCAGCCTCGGGAAACTTGATGTGCACGCAGCAAAGTCTGAGCAAGCAGGGAGTCAGCTGAAGGAAAAAGCAAAACTTTCCCAAAAGCCATCATTATGGGGAGGACTTTGACCACAAAAGAAAAAAGATTAACAGCTCAAATAAAGAGCTCCAGCCCAAGTTCTCAAACCCAAGAGTGGGATCAAGTGAGCCTGCCCTATGCAGAAGCTGCCTACCTCCATAGTCAGGGTCACAGCCAAGCAGACAGGTGCACAAGGTTACGTAACATAGGGCAAACTGAGTTGGAACTCTGCCCCCAACCAAGCCATCACTCCATCTCTCTCTTACACACACACACACACACACACACACCATCTTCCCTGTCTTAGAGTAGGTTCTCTAGAGAAGTAAAACCAATAAAGTGTATAAATACATATAGAGAGAAATTTGTATCAAGGAAATGGCTCGTGTGGTTGTAGAGGCTGGAAAATCCCAAGTCCCTGGGTCAGGCTGGAGACTTCTTCGGACTCAAGTAATTGCAGAGGCTAGCGAACCACAGATCGGCAGGTCAGACAGCAGGGCTCTGTCTCACAGGCTGTTAAGACAGATGAATCCCAAGATTGGCAGGCAAGACAGCAGGTAAGCTGCTAGCTCAAGTCCCAAGAACTGGAGGTCACAACCAGGCTGCAGGATCCAGAATGAGCAAAAGCCCACGAGCCTTGCCAGAAAGTCCACCTATATTGGATGCAGGCCACACCCCCAAGGAAAACCCCTTTCAACTGATTGGCTACTCACAGCCGATCCCATCATGGAGGTGATCACATTATATCAGATCTCATCATTGGAGGTGATTACATCATTATACGACTGCCAAACTACATCATAACTTCTAAACCACTGAGAATCATGGCCCAGCCTAGTTGACACACAGCCTTCATGATCACACTACCTATCACCCCTCACCCCCCAGGGTGCCTAGGATCTTTCTAGTACTTCCAGAGAAAGACAATGTTAAGATGCGAGACATTTAGAATGATACAAATGTCCAGAAAAGACACCAAAATTTGGGGATTCTTTTTCCTTCACCTTGACACATTGCAACTAAGTTTGTTAAATTTCAACTCTATTCTCTGCCTGATAGGGCAGCTGGTGTTGTGGGACAGAGGAAAGAGCCCTGGACTGAGAGTCAGAAGGTTCTGGTCCTCTTAGCATTTGCCATTAACTGGCTGTGTGACCCTGAGCTACTTATTAACACTTTCTGAGCCTCAGTTTGCCAATGTGGGGGAAAAAAATCGTTTTTCCAGTTCTAGGGTCTTATTAAATACAGCGGGCCAGTCTCTTCACTGTTCCCTTCCAAGAAACATCTACTGCTTCCTGGCTTTCCTCTTGCTGTTCCCCTTACCAGAAATGTTCTCCTCACCCCATCTCCACCAATCCAAATCAAAACAAATTTTCTCCAAGAATCTTTCTCTAATTTATCCTGCAACTATCTACTCCTCACTTTGGAGCCCCTCAGCAAGTCTATGCCATGTTATTTCTCATATTAAGTTGCCTCAGAATCTTTCTCTAACATTTCATGCATGGATGGTTTAGCTCTCCAACTAGACGGCAAGCTCCTTAAGGGCACTGTCCCCATAACCCAGGTCCTTCTCCCGGTAGAAACTGTGACCTAGGGGGTACTTAATAAATGCCTGGGTCATGCCATTCTACCCCTCAGCCATCTTCAGAGGCTCCACATTGTCTACTGGATAGTGTCATTCATTCACTCAGCAAATATTTATTGAACACCTACTATGTGCTAGCTACAGGGGATGAAACAATGAACCAGACACAGTCCTTGACTTCAAAGTCCTCTCAGTCTGGCATTCAAGGTCCTCCACAATTGTCCAGTCTCACCACCCATTATTCTCCCACCTAACCCTCCTCCAGCTAAGGTGCTAAATTCCCTTGCCTTCTTCCCCTCCCCCTCTGTGATTTTACTCCTGTTGAATCCCTTGCTGGGAACTCCTCTCCACTCCTTATCATCATTGTAAGTCCTTGAGAATGAAGAAGAGAGAGAAAAGAAGGAAGAGAAAAAGGTAAAAGAGGAGAAAAGATTACCAGAAAACATAAATCCAGCCTAACCTTCAAGGACATAAAGAAAAACTCTGGCAAATTCTATCCCTTGGTTGGAATCTAGAAACCTATTGTCCAGTAAGTAGGAGAATTTTCAGGTCCCCTAATGAAAGGTGAAGTTCAGGCCACCTCTCATTTATCCCAGAGATGCTCCCCTGCCATGTACCATTCCCCCTGCTTCCTGATTCATCCATCAGCTGCACAGGCTGCTGGCTGCCTCCTTGTGCCTTATTACTCAAGCCATGCAGCTGAACCAGAATGCTGAGGCGAAGGCTGAGTGAGCTGACGGGTAACAAACAGACTAACATGCCATCCTGGTATTTTTCCCTGAATTGGATTAAAAACAAAAGTCAATTTCCCTTCTTTTATTCCTAACACATTGCTACAGACCAGTGCTCCTAATAATTGGTGCCCCAGCACCTCCTAAGCAGGGAGCACAAGGATGCCAGTGGGCAGCATCTGACGGCACAGCACCTGTCTTTGGCTAGCCATCCCTGGCCTCTGCTCCCACTGAGCAGAAGAACAAAGTTTCAACCTCCAGTAAGTAGAAGAAGCATCAGGCTTCTCTTTTGTAGCACATTTACTTGCCCCAACCTGCCTCATGCCCCAGGGTCCCTGGAGAGGAAGTCATTGTGTTGGGACATACAAACTCAAGTAGCGCTGGATATTGGGGTGGAGGATGCATCAAAACGCCATAATAACTCTTCTCTCCTGATTCCCAGCAAAAACTTCCCCCATAGCCACCAATATGCAGTGGTGAGGGGTTGGATCTAAATCCTTCCCCATCAGGTTAGCAGCTCATTATGGGGAAGAACTATGGCACCCCAAGTAACTGTGAGCTTCTATAGAACAGAGGCCAGGACTCCTCCTGCTGTCAGGCTGGGGCTTCTTTGAGACAGAAGTCTTTTATTCTTTTCAGGCCCAGACGCTCTGTGCCAAGGGCCCTACCTCCTCCATCAGATTGGGGGTTCTGTCAGAGAAAGGTCTATTCTCCCGCATAGACTGGAGACTCCCCCCAGGATAGGGCCCACTAGATTTGGTCAAACAGATACTTACTTAACCCCTACTGTGTACCAGGTATTTCCTGAGCACTGGGGACATCGGGAGACTAAGACCTGGCTGACCCAGGCCATGAGTTATTGCCAGTCCAGAGGAGGAGACACAGCATCTCTCCCCTAAAATCTGCTGCTAAAATCAGGGTTCATCTCTTCTGCTCCCAATAACCGTCTAAAGGAAATAACTCAACAATGAGTATGGCCAGAACAGGGCAGCCAGTGTTCTGGACCCTCTCTGCACTGGCCCAGGCACAGGCTTTGGAGCAGAGAGAGCTGAGCCTGAATACCAACCCTGTCGTGTATGAGCTGTGTGGCTTAGGCAAGTCCCTTGGCCTCAGTCTTTTAAACTATAAAATGGAAATAGCAAGCCTACCTTACGGGGTTTGTGAGTATCCTGCGATAGCACAGGTAAAAGCAGTGTGCTGTTGCTGGTAAACCAGTTTGTTGCGAAGGAGGAGACTTGACTTGTAGCATTTGCTGATTTCTTTGATTTAAATACTCCCATCATGGCCTATTCCAAGCTACCAATGTGATGTCACTGAACACAGAGCTGGGAAGAACTGTGCTGAATTGGTTTTTGTGCACTGGTACCAACTGGCTCCAGCACATCATTGCTTGGAACACACTAGATGCCCAGGAAATGGAGAACTCTCTTTATGCTCTGGTGAAGCCACACTTAGCCCATGCTTTCTACATCTAGCACTGCACTTAACGGGAACATGGACGAGCGGGAGCATGTTTGGAGAAGAGTGACATATGGATGGTATGGCAGAGACTGGCTAGTTCACCAAACCATTTCCTATTTTTTCTTGGGTGCACCACTAGGCTAAATTTCCCAGCCTCCTTCGCAGTTAGGGGCAGTCATGTGACTGTGTTCTGGCCAGTGGAGAGTGAGCAAGAATGATGAACACCATTTCTATAAAAGTCTCCCAGACAACCCTCCTATTATGGATTGAATTATGTCCCCCCAAAAATGTGTGTATCAATTTGACTGGGCCATGATTCCCAGTATTGTGTGGTTGTATTGTAATTTTATGTTAAAGAAGATTAGGGTGGGATTGTAATACCCTTACTAAAATCATCCCTGATCCAATGTAAAGGGAGTTTCCCTGGGGTATGGCCTATACCACCTTTTATCTTACAAGAGATGAAAGGGAAGCAAGTTGGGGACCTCAAGAAAGAAGCACTGGGAGCAGAGCGGGTCCTTTGGACCCGAGGTTCCTGCTCAGAGAAGCTCCTAGTCCAGGGGAAGACTGATGATGAGGACCTTCCTCCCGAGCCAACAGAGAGAGAAAGATTTCCCCTGGAGCTGACGCCCTGAATTTGGACTTTTAGCCTACTAGACTGTGAGAAAATAAATTTCCCTTTGTTAAAGCCATCCACTTGTGGTATTTTTGTTATAGCAGCACTAGATGACTAAGACACCTTCACATTCCCCCTTTCCCATTCACTGGCTAAATGGAGAGGACCGTAACGTCCTTACAGGAGGATACAGCCCAAGATAGAAGGAAAGTGGGCTGTGGCATCACTTCATGAAGGCCATCTGCTGAATAGCTGCAGCAAGCAGTTACATGAGTGAGAAATATACTTCTCTTATGTTAAACCACTGAGACTTGGGGATGGTTTGATATAGCTGTTATCCTGACAACACCAATGAACTTGAAAGCCCATCATGCGAGGAACAGCAAAAGGAATTGTCCTGGAGAAGAGGAGATTTAGCAGAGAACATTTTACGTTGCCCTCAGATACTTTATGAACTGTCATGGGGCAGATGTGTCCTGTATGGCCCCAGAGAGCAGTTCTAGGACCAATGGGAGAAAAGTTACAAGCATGCAGATTACAGCTCCACACACAGGAAGATGTTAACAGAGCTGACGAGGGCTGGAATGGGCTACCTTAGAAGATGGTGAGCTTCTAGCACTGGAGGGAAGTCCCTGAGAAATGCAAACAGTAGACGTGCTTGGATGGAGGTTCAAGTCCACTCAGAAGCACCTCGGAAGAAAGGCCTGATGATCTACTGAAAATCAACCATTGAAAACCCTATGGAGCACAGTTCTACTCTGACACATATGAGGTCGTCATGAGTCAGAGTTGACTCAGTGGCAACTGGTTTTGGTTTTTTATCACTGGGGTTGGGGGAGTGTAAACAGAGGTGGGAATACTTTAGAAGCTACTCAAACATCAGCCAGTGACTTGGAATTAGTTACGTATTTTGAAGATACCTTCAAAACCTTAGATTCTGTGATTTGTCATTCCCAACTAGGATGCTGCCTCCTCCATTAAACTAGGATCTCCCCAAGGCCTGGGCTTGACTCCCCATAAGACTGAAAGCCCTAAGGACAAGAATCCTAATTCTGCTTCAGAATCTAGACCAGCTCCTCCCAGCCCCAGCACCCATCAACGGCCCCATGTTCAAATATGGGGACCAGACTCAGTCAGTGTTTGGGGGAAACCCAGAGCTACTCCGGGTTACTAAGGAAAGCCGGAGTTCAGCCCCCAATTCTACATTCCTGAGCAGGAAAATGTGAAGGATGGAGGCAGAAGTCTCTGTAGGGGTGGGGGAAGGAGACTGATCTGAAAAGACGTTTGAGAGGAGAGAAGGGCTGGCTGCTCCCAAGTGTCCAGCAAAGGCAGTAATCTTCATTTCCTCAGCTTTGTCCAAGGATGAAGGCTCAGCAAGGATTTCAATAGCAATTCTCATAAGAGAGATTGGCTTTTCTCTCCAGATGCTTTTGGATTTGAGAGTCTGGACTGTATTCTCCATCGACATACACTGGCACGCAGATGCATATATAGATACGCGCACGCGGACACACACACACGCCTCTCCACCTCTGCCCTGGCCTCCAGGAAGGGGCCAGCCCCTGCTCTCTCCTCAAATACTTCCTATAGCCCAGCTCCCAAACGCACCCTGCAATTTCCAGGAAATCTGGGGAGCTGGGCCTGGGGTTAGGCGGGGGAAACACAGAGAAAAGGCTTCCAGGCATTTTCCTGTAAGAGTCATTAAGATATATTCAATCCTGACAGCTCCTCCCCCACCCTCACCCCAGCCTAACCTCCACCAGGGCCTCCCCATCAACACATGCCCTGTATTAGGACAAATTGAATTAGAATAATTAACTTTTGGTCACACTTTTAATTTGGTGCCTGATAAAGGAGCTAATGGAGATTAAACAAGGCTCTGGCTCTGGGGAGCAGCCTGGAAGGTAAGTCGGGAGGCCCCGGGCTCTCCCGGGCTTTGGCGAGGAGGAGAGTGAGTAGCCAGAGGAAAAAGCCTGGTGAGACAGATGCATGTAGGGTGTGAAATGGCACAGATGCCCATGTATGTTTGTGCAGATCTTTGTGTTTGTGTGTCTGTGTGCACTTGTAGATGGGAACATGCTTGTGTGTCATGTGGGCACATATGTGCTTGTGTGTACATGTACCTATATGTCTGAATGCACATGAGTGTCTGTTTGCACATGTGTGAGTGTATGTGGCCATGGGTGCGCACATATTGCTGTAAATCCTAAGCAGGCAAAGCTTCCTGATTGTTACGGAACCCTAGCAGCTCTGACTTGAAAGTAACCTTTACAAATGTCTTCAAGTCCAGTGCCCTCCCACCTCTCCTTGGATCTCTCCTACAGCATTTTTCCCAAGAGACTACACAGCATCTGCCTACACTCCCCCGCTAATGCCCTGCTCACCACCCTCGGGGGCAGCCTGTACAGCTCTGACTGCTAGTACTTCCGTCCATCCACACTCACCCATGCTCCTGGATCTGCCTCCAAGGTCCCGCAGAACAAGCACCATCCTTCGCCCCCATGACATCTCCTGAAGATGGTGACAGTTCCCTTCTGAATTGGCTCTTCTCTGGGTTCGACCTTCCTAGATGCTCCTACAGGGCTTCACTTGACTGATAACATTTGCACATGGTACCTAACAATCAATCACACACCAAAGCATGAGGGTTAACTCCCGGGAGATGAGCTCTAACGCCAGAGGGCCCCTAGCGTTCATCTGCTCCAGCCATGGGCAGACTTCACATGCATCGGAATCGTCCATAGAATTCATTAAAATACATACTCCCAGGCCCTTACTCAGAAGCTTCTGCTTCTGAAGGTCTGTGGAAGGCATTGGTCCCCTGCATGTTTAACAAGCAGCCAGGTGGCTCTGACACAGGGGCCCATGAACCATAATTTGAGAATATAGATGTAGTCCAGCCCCCTCATTTTACAGATACAGAGACCAAGGTCCAGAGAGCAGAAGAGATGCTCAGAATGAGTTAGAACCTATGCCAGAACCAGCAGCCTGTATTCTACCCCCTGGTGTTCAACCCTACCACCAAACCTAGGACAATAAACAGAGAAAGCTTCCCTCCAAGCCCAGTTCCTCTTGCGGGAGCCCCTTCCCCCACCCCACTCCCCACCAAGCAGGCACATCCAGATCTAGGAGAGAAGACCAGACAGCATCCTTTCTTGAAGCTGATATTTCCACCTGTTCTCACACTTATCCCTGGCCAGGGGGTCAGTAAGAAAGAGGCAGAGGTCCACAGCCCCACATCTGCTAAAGGAACTGTCCTGGCTCTGGAGGAGCTGAGCTGCATTGAGCCCACTCAGTTTCCCACTGGTGGGAAATTCCCAACAGGGAGCGAGAGATGGATTGGTGTCAGGCCCCCCTGAGGTACCCAGGCAAGAGAAATGAGCCAGGGGAAGGGAAGCTGGCCTGGAGTTCCAAGGGTGAGAAGACACACTGGGCCTGGTGGCATCAGAGGCCTCACGGCCCACTGATCCCAGAGTCGGCTCCCAGAAGGCCTTGCCTGCATGCATCTACCTTGCTGAGCTGCTGCTGTCCACCCACGGGTCCCAAGGTCCTCTGCTCAAACCCAGCCCCAGACATATGGAGACCAGAGAGAAGAAATGAGGGCCCAAGATCACACAGGTTTTCAGGACAAAGTCCAGGGTCCTAGCTCCCAGACCTGTGCCTTTTCCATAGTGCCAACCGCATGCTTTGCTACAAAAAAACAGCACCGAATGGAACGATCTCCTGGGGTTGGACAATGAAGAAAACAAATACCAAGCAAAACGTTGGACCAACTCTCCTCCCAACAAAGTCAGGGAAAAACCGAAGTGCCTGAGACCAGCCTGGGAGAAATTGTTTTCACCAACATTGACCTTCCTCCTTCCCTACCACCCTTCACTTTCTAGGATTAAGTGAGAGCAGGCAGGTGCCTTCAAAACTCAGAGCCCCATGGGCGCTGAATACATGAAAATGAAAAAGAAAAGGGACTGTTGTTTCTTTTGAGCTCACTCCCTGGTTTCATTTGGCTTGAGGTCTTACTTCTCTTAAGCCGTGGATACAGATCAGATTTCATTTCCAAGGTTATTTTGAAGGTGAAATTCCCCATAGGGGAGCTGGGGCATCCCCATCTGCTTCTCAGAGTCACTCGATGTCACCATTGCCCACCAGCTCCCACCAGTGACACAGTTCCCTCCCCAGCCTCAGCCCTGCCAGACCCCGGTAATACTCAGCCTTATCCCCCCAGACCTCTGCTTCCATGCATCTACAGGCCCACAGGAGAGCTGCAGCAACAGTGGGGGAAAAGTGAAGTAACGGAAGGGAAAAGCTCACCACTCTTTCACCGCAGCAGAGGGAGCAGAGGGCAGATCCTGGGCCGGCGGCTTCTATTCCTCCAGCTGCTGGGAAGGGTGTGAGTGACAAGGGCAAAGAGGGGTCTCTGGTGCTGGGAACTACATAGGGGAAAGGGCTGGCAGCTTGGCTGGAGCAAAGATCGAATTGGGAGCTAAGTGCTTGTGGTTCCTCCCAAGTTCAGCCAGCACTGTGTGCTTGGAGACAAACATCTCATCTTCTCAGAGCCTTACTTCTCTAGCTTTCTCCCCAGACCGCCTGATGAATACAGAGGAGGGAGAGAAGAGGACAAGCAGGATCAAGGGAAAATTAGTGTCTTAATTAAAGGCAGGGGGATAGAGTCCAGGCACTGCTCATAGCTCACGGGCTATGTGACCTTGTACAGGCTCACTTCTCCTTGCATCTGTCTTCTCCACAGCAAAATGGAAAGTTGCAGTGGCTGCCCATTCCCAACCCTTCCATGGCTCTGATGTCTCCCTCTGTGGACATTGTTTCTTCTTTCTCTCTTCCCGTCTTTGCCCCAGGCTAAGCACTGAAGGAAAAACACTGTGTGCCATAGAGGCATGTGATCAGGGACAATGACATCACTTAGTGGTCAGAGGAGGCCTCTCTGAGTGTTAGGGATTGAACTGAGTCTCCCAAAAATCTATGTTGCTGTCCTAACTCCTGGTACCTGTGAACGTGACCTTGTTTAGAAATAGGATCTTTGAAGATGTTATCAGCTAAGTTAGCATGAGGTCATACCGGACTAGGGTTGGTCCTAGTCCAATCACAGTGAGTCCTTATAAAAGAGAAGAGACACAGAGAGACAAAGGGAAGAAGGCCATGTGACTACGGAGTTATGCTGCAGCTACAAGCCAAGGAATGCCTGGGGCCATCAGAAACTGAGAGAGACAAGAAAGGATCTTCCCCAAAAGCCTTCAGAACAACATGGCCCCTGCCAGCACCCTGAATTCAGACTCCTAGCCTCTAGAACTGGAAGACACTAAATTTCTATTTTTATGAGCCACCAATTTGTGGCACTTTGTTACGGCAGCTCTAGGAAATTTATACACTGAGAAAGTAACTTGGTGAGGCCTGAAAAGCGAGTAGGGTTTGCCTAGGAAAGAGGGTTGGCAAGGCATGTTCTAGGTAGAGGAAGCAGCTTGTGCAAGACTCCGAGGTAGGAAAAAGCTTGACTCATTCACTCCAAGACTAAAGAGAAGACCAGAGCTACTGGAGCCCCCAGGTGGGGGTCTGCAGATGGGCTGGAGGGCCAGCAGGGTCTGATGGCACTGGACCTTGAACACCATGGCACATGTTTTGAGCTTTATCCCTAGAGTAACTGGAAACTGCTGACGGTTTTCAGCAAGTGAGGGACAGGAGCAGATTTATCTGTAATTGTCACGGTGGCGGAGGAGACAAAGAGGAGTGGAAGGGATGCAGATGCTGTATACTACAGAGGAACCAACAGGACCTGGGGTTTCTTAGATGTGGGATGAGGGAAGGGGCTGAAGGGCACAACCAGCCCTTCGCAGGCAGGCGGACTTTATTTGGATACCGAATCTCCCACTTTCAATGTAAGCTTAGTCAAGCTCCTTAACCACTGTGAGCCTCAGGGGCCTTGTCTATAAAAAGGAAAAAATACCTCATAAGCTGGTGTGATGATTTCAATTAAATTGTATCGGTAGGAACAGTTCTCAGCGCCTAATATGTACTTAACAAAATTGTTTTTCTCATCCTCCCTCCTACGTCTAACTCAGAAGCTTGGGTTGCAAGTTCAGCCCTTTCTTCCCTCTGGGGGATGCAGCGTGGAAGTGAAGATCACCTGTCCCCGTGTTGCCCACACCTTCTACTAAGTACAACTCTCTCTGAGAGCAGGAACTGCTTTTTCATCCTGTGCCCTCACGGGACCTTGCTAATGTTGAAACATTTGTCTCCCTGCTTCGGGCCTTGCCATCTCCACATGACGCTCAACCGGTCATCTGAGCTATCCTGTTAAAATGTAAGTCAGGTCATGTCGCTGCTCTCCTCGAAACCCTCCAATGGCTCCATCTCAGAGTCAAAGCCAAAGTTGTAACAATGACCCACAAGGCCCTACCTGCCGTGCTCTTCATTATCCCGCTGTCCTCACCACCTGCACTCTCCTGTGTCCTTTCTGCTCCAGCCACATCAGCCTCCTTGCTGGACCTGCTCCTGCCACGGGGCCTTTGCACGTGCACAGATACTCACATGGCCCTGTCCCTCCTTCAGATCTCTACTCGGATATCATCTGCTAGGTAAGCCTTCCCTAGCTATAGTATTTCAAATTGCACCACCAACATCCCCAATCTCTCTTCCCTGTTCTCCATAACCCTCATCATCATTTATAATACTATATATTTTATTTATGTACTTTGTTCATTTTTGTCTCCCCCTTCTAAAATGTAAATTCCTTGAGGGCAGAGATTTTTATCAGTTTTATTCATTGCTGTATTCCTCAATACCCAGAACAGTTGCGTGGCACACACTGAACATTTGAAAAATGAATGAATGGATGGATGAACGAAGGAATAGAAGGAAGGAAGGAGAGAAGGGCAGGGAGGGAGGGAGAGAGGGAGGAAAGAAGGAAAGATCTCAAAGCTCCTGGTTGCCATCTGACATGCTGGACTTCTCATCTCAGACAAAAGTGGGTGCCCAGTCATGACAGGGATTTGAAGTGAACAAGAAGCACACAATTAATTCTGCACACTCGATGCTCAGAACTAACAGCAGCAGAATTCTGACCCATAGGAGGGAGGAGGCAAGTTTCCAGCCACAGGCAACCCCCAGGTGGAGAGACAAAGACGACTGCAAAAGGCTGGCATGAATTATGAATTTGCTATAATTCCCCAGTGCCCTCACCCCCGCCCCAGGGTGAGAAGATGTGCCAGGCATAGAATCCAGAACATCTTCACATGTTCTGGGCTCTTGGGCCAGGCTTCCTCGGGGCACTCAAGGCAGCGCTCGGTGCTGTGGGTGTTTTGGGGAGGGGGCAGGAAGGGAAGGGCAGGAACAAAGACACACCAGAGCATAAAGGTCAAGCTCTTTAGTCAGGTCAGCCTCACTTGACCTCGCTGACTCTCCATTTTCCCACTTGAAACGTGGGTGATGATAGTCACTGCCCCTTCTACCTCACAGGGTTTTTTGCAAAACCTAAGTGTATATGAAAACGTAAAGGTCTATGCAATTGTTTTTCTGTCCCTGAACTCTCCCCTACCCAAAGCGATTATTTCATGATTCTGAGAATAAAAGCTCTGTCTTCCCCTTTACGTACAAGCCGGTCTAAAACTCTAAATTTTGCAAAAAGAAAATGCATCTCTCTGGACCCGCTTGCTGTATGTCTGTCTTTGTGTCTCTTTTCTCATCAGTTCTGTTTTCTCTGTCTGGGCCTCCCTTTGTGTCTCCTTGTGTGTGTGTGTGTGTGTGTGCGCGCGCGCGCGCTCCCCAACTCTCCCCTCTTCTCTCTCTGACCCTCTCTTTGACTGTCTCTCTGTCTCTGTCTCTCTGTTTCCCTGTCTCTCTGTTTCCCTCCTTCTCTGCCTCACTCTGTGTTCCTCTCTCTGTCTCCAACTTGCTTTCTGTCTCTCTCTACTTTCTTCTCTCATCTCTCTTCTCTGTCTGTTTCTTCCTCCATCTTTTTCTCTCTCTTGCTATCTGTGTGTCTTTGTTCATATCTGAATGTATTTCTCCCCGTGTCTTACCATCTCTCTCCCTCTGTCTCTTTCTCTCTCTCTCACACGCACACACACTGTCTGTCTCTCCCTCTCTTTCTGTCCTTCTATCCCTGGCCTAATTGCTTCTTGTCTCTGCAGATCGGTGTGAGGATTTAGGTAACACCCTGACAGCAGTGGCAGCAGCCAATTTGAAGGCTGCTCACAGATATAAGAACTTAATGTTACATCAGCCTTCAGGAAAATGAGCTGCGATCTTTCCGAGGGCGCTTTCACCACAAGTGAGGGAGGCGCTCAGGGCAGCCTGGACCTCCTCCTGCTCCTCCCTTCTCCTTCTGAAAAAGAGAGAAGAGACTCTTTAGACAACCCCCTCATGTCCCCCGCGGTGTTCAGGGGCCTTCCTATATCACCTTGAGAGGAGATCAGAAGGTCAGAGGCTCCAGAAGGGGGTAGGACTCACAATTGAGCTCCACTTGTAACTAACGGGAGGCGGCACTGGATTCAGGGTCAGGATATCTGAGTCCTCACCTCCACCAGGATGGGGCCTTGGGAGATCACTGCCTCCCCTGGGCCTCTGTTTCCTAATCTGAAAAATGGGGAAGTCTCCTCTGCCTCCAACACTCTAGGATTTTAAGAACCTGGGGCATCCTGCTGGAGGGCAATCAGGTGACCCAATACCACATCCTGCCCTCATGACAGGGAGGACTCTGGCCAGAGCTTCAGGGAGGCATCATCAGGGAAGCGTCAGGATCCATGAAAAAGGTGCTGAGAGAGACTCAGTGATCAGAGGATGGAAAGGGGGCTCCTCGAGCAGAGGCAACCACTGTGGCTGGTGCCCAAGAGCCACCATCACTACTTCCTTCCCTATGCACATGCCCAACCTGCACAGAGCTGTCAGTCATTTACACCTTTGGGTACCTAAGTGTTTCCTATCCTGGCTCAGGCAGCAGCTGAGGGGCAGAGAGAAAGGAGCATGGAGAACATGGGCACCTGATTCCCCAGAGCTGATGGGGAGAGAAGGAAAGAAGAAACGCAGGGGAAAGAAACGAACATTCATTGAGCATCTGCTCTGTAGTTTGCTCTATGCAAAGTGCTAGAGCTGAGCCTTGCTCAGAGAGGTTAAACAACCTGGCTGAGGCTGCCCAGCTCATGAATGGGCCAGACAGGAGTTGGAACCCACATCTGCCAGTTTCAAAGCCTGTATTCTTTCTGCAGTCAAGGGGACTCTCAGAGGGAGAGAGGAGAAGGACCTACAGACATGTTTTTGCTACTGGACATTTCCCCAGCAGGCATCCCTATCTGTGAGGAAAAGTCAAGGGAGGTGGGTTTGCTTGGTCTTCAGAAGAGAATCTGGGAAGTATTTTGAGGGAGAAGCTCAATTTCTGTTTTCAGGTACTTGAAGGATTTACATCAGGGAAGCAAAAAGATGTCATCTATTTCCCCAAAACAGGGATGATGGATCCAGACTGCAACAAGAGAAACTTAGAGCCGACCCAGGGAAGAACTTCCCATCCAGCAGAGAAATGGTACAGGCTCGAGTTCATCCTTGTAATTAGTTACTGAAGAAAAGAAGAGACTCCTGCCTGACATGCTTTAGAAGGATGCTAATGTGTGTGGACATGGAGGACTGGGCCAAATGACCTGTTAGAGGCCTCCTACGACTCTCGGGTCAGAGGATTTAGGTAACACACACACACACACACACACACACACACACACACACACACACACACACACACACACACACACACACACACACACACACACACGCGCGCATTTCTTAGAGGCTTGAACGCGTATTTCTCCCTCATGCCGCTCTGTAGCCCACCTGCAGTCAGGCTCACCAGCTCCCACCCTCCACTCCCTCCGCTGGCGGGGACTTCCAGGGGAGGGGGCTTCAGGTGGGCTGATGGGCAGGAAGCCGGAGCAGACGTCACCATCTCCTCATCGCTGCGGGCAGCCACCTCCAAGCCCTTTGCCTTTCAAGAAGCCAAGTCAGGAAATTAACCGGAGCCACGATGCCTCGGCAGACACCTGCCCGGAAATTCAAACCTGGAGCAGGTGGGGGCTGGCTCAGCAGGAGCAGAGAGTGTGATGAGTGGGGGCTCCCTGCAGAACGCAGTGGGCATGCACAGAGGGCACGCACCTACTCTTTCGAAGTCAGGGGAGTTGCAGACAACCAGCCTGGGCCATCTAGGGGCGGAACCACCAGGGACTCCCCCTGCTTGATCTGGAGAGCATGCTCCACCCCACGTCAGGAGGCTCCAGAGCAGGGGCAGCTTTGATAGCGACATGGTGATTTGCTCTGCAGTTGCCTCCACCTAAAATGCCCCAAGGGTGCAGAGAGAGGGGACAGAAATGATGGCAAGGCTTCTCCTTAGAACCAGGAGCTGAAAAGAGGCTGTGCTGCCCAGAGGCAAGCACAGGTTTTGGAGCTGGACAAACCTGGGTTCAAACCCACGCTTTGTCATGTATAACCTTGTACCTCAGTTACCTCATCAATGAAATGGGCATAAACATAGCAACCTGCATCAGTGAAGATAAACCAGTTGTTCTAACATATAATCTCTTAATCTCAGTGGTTAAGCACGATAAAGACATATTTCTTGCTGACAGTGTACTGTGAGTGGGGAAGAGGGTAAGGAGGAGTAGAGGGGTATCTCTGCTCCACCCAGTCATTCAAAGGCCCAGGCTCTTCTGTTTAGTGGCTGAACCAACCCGGGGCCTTGGATCCTCCTCTAGACCAGGGTTTCTCAACCCCAGCACTACTTATGTTTGGGGTTGGATAATTCTTTGTCGTAGGAGGCTGATCTGAACATTGTCTGATGTTCAGCAGCATCCCTAATCTCTACCCTCCAAGTCATGACAACCAAAAATGTCTCTAGACATTGCCAAATTCCCCCTGGGAAGAAAAATCACCCCCACCAAGAACCACTGCTCTAGATCCTCTGCAGCTAGTCAGCAGAGCAGGAAAGAAAGAGGGCATGGAGCCTCAAACAGCAGGCTCAAGCGGTCAGGCCTGGAAGCAGAGACATGCGTTACATCCACCCACATTCCATTGGCCAGATCTCAGTTACATGGCTCCACTGCAAGGGAGGCTGGGAAGTCCACTGTGTGCCCAGAAGGAAAAGGACACAGGTCTGAGGAGCCTTGCCTCTGCCACACCACCTCTCAGGGTTGTTGGGAAGATTTGATGAGCCAAGGATTTGATATAAATGAAATGCATGGCATATGGCAAGCTCTCAACAAATACTAACGACTAATATTTATTGGTCTGTAGGTGGCACAAATGGATAATACACTCACCTGCTAACCAAAAGGTTGGCAGTTTGAGGTCACCCAGAGACGCCTCAAAAGAAAGGCCTGGCAATCTACTTCCAAAAAATTAGCCATTGAAAACCCATGGGGCACAGTTTTATTCTGACATACATGGGGTCGCCACGAGTTGGAATCGACTTGATGGCAACTTGTGTATTTTAATATTTACTGAGGGTTTGTTGTGGGCTCCACACTGTGCTGTGCACTTAGGATGTATAATCTCATTGGATCCTCATTCGCAGATGAGGAAACTAAGGCTCACGGAGGCTAAATACTGTACAAGGTCAGAGAGTTGGTGTGGAACCAGAATTCAGAGCACAGATGCTATACTGCCTGCTGAATAGTACTCTCCTTCCCCAAATCCCCTCACTGGTGCTGTCACATGCAACACTGTCACTCAGCAAGTCACAGGCTCACAAAACACTTCTCTGCACAGAGGACAGAGCCAGGACTCCGAGGAAAAGCAAATACACTGTACTGTCTTCCCACCATGGTTTAGAGATAATGGCAGAAATCTCTGTCCTTTGATCTGCCATCCTTGCCTGACAATGTCCCCAGACACAGGCTCAGAGACGGCTCTGGAAGACGGAGCAAATTCTCCCAGATGACCAGACAGGGGAGGAGTGTGAAATACAAACGGGTGGTCCTGTCTCCTCTTGGGTCCCTGGCTCCTTCTCTCAACACAGAGCCACAGGAAGGAGATGGGAGTCAGGTGACACAGACTGAAGTGCTGGGTCTGCCACTAATTTGCTGCATGGTCCTTATCAAGCCCCTCCTTCTCTGAGCCTTGGATTTCTCCTCTGTAAAGGCATCTTGGGTATAACAACCACTTCTAAAATGCAGTCACGGCTATGGTCCCATTTAACCCCTTGAGCAGTCCCGTGGGGAAGGTGGGAGTATGGTCTCTAGTCTGCATGGGGCCCTGTCCACACAGCTAGAAAGAGGCAGAGCCAGGGCTCAAACTCAGTCCTATCTAGGGCTGGATTCAGGCTCCCCCATCCCAACATTCTAGAATTCTGCCATTCTGCACCCTCCAGCCACCCCCAGCCAAGATCACCAGCACTTGGCTCTTGGTCCAGGGAAAGGCTTGGAGAAGAGAGGCCCCCTCTGTTCTCAGGAAGGGCCTTGTACACCTGGGGCACATGCAGGGAAAAGATGCTGATCCTGACCTCAAATGGGAGTCCTCCTCAACTCTTTGTCTCTGGCCTTCACTGCCAACCAGAGCCCAGGCAGCGTGGCCCAGGTTGATTTGGAAGGAGACAGGCGTGTAGTTGAAGGCTTGAGGATTGGTCACATACTTCCATCCCTGCTCAGAAACAAGAAAGGAGTTTATAACTACCCACTCCACACCCAGCCTGATGCTCCTGCCCCAGACCTGGGCCCCCGCAGACAATTCCCTCTCCCTCTCCTCCTACCTCCAGCCATCCCCAAATCCAGTTGATTTTATGGTTCAGATGGCTCTGCCTCCATCTCCCTCCCTTCATCCCTGCTGCTGCCCCCTTCAGTCAGGCCCTCCTCATCTCTTTCCGTAATGGCCCGCTCACTGGCCTCCAGACTCCACTTTCCCCACTCCAATGCTGCCAGAATGATCTTACCGACAAACCTGGTCATGTCACTCCCCTGCTCAAAACCCTCCATGGGTCCCCGACACCCTCAAAATAAAATACAGACTTCTCAGTCAGGCCCACAAGACTGCTTTGGCCCTGTTATGCTGCCATCAGTCCAACTTAACCTAAGTTATGCTTTTCCTTGCCCTCAATGCTGCAACACACCGAACTCCTCACAGTTTCCCTTAATACATCATTATCTTAAGCCTTCTGGGTCTTGGCCCAAGTGGCTTCCTCTATTCAGATTGTCTTCCCTGCTGTAGGTGTATAACAAACTCCTATACATCCTTCAACACCCTACTCAAATATCACTTTCTCTCTGAAGCCTTTTCTTACCACTTCCTTCTCCCAACAGCACTAATTATGAAAACACTATATGCCCAATCTACTTCCAAAAAGTCAGCCTTTGAAAACCCTAAGGAGCACAGTTCCACTCTGACACGCATGGGATCATGAGTCAGAATCAACTGGACATCAACTGGTCCTGGTACTATATGCCAGGCATTGTCCTAGACCCACTACATGTATAACTCATTTAATCGTCCAAACCTATGAGGCAGAGTGATAGTTTTAAAACAAATTCTTTGACACTCGTCCCATCAGGAGATAAGGCCCATGTCCCCTTCCCTTAAACATGGATGGTTTTGTGACTGCTTGGACCAGCAGAGTGTTACAGAGGTGGTGGTCTATAACTTCCGAGGCTGGGTTATAAAGGCTATGCAGCTTCCACTATGGTCTCTTGGAACGCTTGCTTTCTGGACATTTCCTCCCAGGATGCTCCCGCTTAGAACACCCACCACGCTGTGAAAAATTCATGTAGAGAAGCCATGTGTGGGTGCTCTGGTCAACAGTCCCGGCTAAACCCAGCAGTGGAGTCACAAATGTGAGTCAGAAGCCTCAAGATGATTCCAGGCCCCAACCATCTGAGTCACCCCTAGACATTCGAATCTTCCCGGCTAAGGCTTCAGACACCAGAGAGCAGAGACAAGCCATCCCCACGGTGCCCTGTTGAAATTCCTGACCCACAGAATCCATCAACATGATAAAATGGTGGTTGCTCTACACCACTAAGTTTGACATATTTGTTACACAGAAATAATAGTCAGAACTACATTACAGTCCACCCATTTGACAGATGAGAAAACCGAGGTAATGAGAGGTAAAGTAACTTGCATAAGGGCATACAGTTAGGAAGGAGCTGAGCCAAGATTCATCCTCCGGCATCAAGTTCCAGGGTCTGCTCTCTTACCCGCTTTTCTCATGGGGAATATGACCTTATGGTGTAATAGTCTACTTATGTGTCTGTCTCCACCATCAAACTGAGCCCCATGAGGTCAAGGTCTGTGTCTTGCTTCCCCCTGTATTGCCAGCACCTGCTTAGCTCCTGGCACAGAGCCTGGCAGCAGAGACGAGTTTGCTGAGCTGACCAAGAGCCAAAACACTTGGGTGGGGTGGAGTCAGGACCACCCGAGCTGCTGCTGCCGACTAGCCTCTCCTCTGAGCCCGAGAGACTGTCGGTGCCGTGGTCTCCCCACCGAGCTCCCCCGGCCCTGCCTGCTGACCCCAGGCCCTCACCCCATCCCAAGCCTCTGACTCATTATCTGTTTAAACTGATGATTTTCTGCCCAGTCGGCTCCCTGTGCCCCGGTGGCCCAGCTGACAGCTTCATTAAAAACAATTGCAGTCGGCGCCTCTCAGTCCAGCAGAGCCCACAGACATGTGTCACGGCTGATCCCGCCTCCCCAGCCACCTCCCCACCTCCACCAACAACAGCACACAGGACAAGCCAGCTTGGAGCCAAGTGTTAGAATCTCCACCAGTTATGACCACGGGTCCCTCCCCTCCTGGGTCAAGGGGTCTGGGTGTGGGAGGACTTGGGGCAACCTCTTAAGTCTGAGGCCCCCAGTGACCCACCCTCGCTGGACGCACTGCAAGGATAAAGAAGACAGGACCGGGAGTCAGTCAAGAGAGCTGGGTGCAGCACGGGAGAATGTCCCCCCACCCCTCTGGATCAGCTCTGCCTTCCAGCCCCTAGAAGAAAATCTCAGAACGACTCCTCAGGAGTAGAACTTTCAGGGCCTGTGAGGCCTCCCAGCATTGCTTTTTTATAGAAAAGGACTCCTCCCTCAGCCCCACCATCCCCTGAGCCCCCTGCTCTCTCACTGGTGACCTCAGGAAGGTCACTCAACTTCACGGAGCCTCACCTTCCTCACAGGCTCGTGGTGCACATCAAACAAGAGGCTGGACCTGCCTAGCTGTGTAACCACCCAGCTGAGCGATAAGACAGGCACAGGCCAGGGCCAGCTCAGCTAATGCAGTGATGAAATCATAAGAGTAATCATGGAACAGTGAACATTTGTTGATATTGTCCTATGTCCCAGACACTCTTCTACATGCTTTATCTGCATGGATTTATTTACTGATCCCAACAATCCTAGTAGGTAGGTACTGTTATTATCCCCATTCTATAGATAGGAGCCCTGGTGGCGCAGTGGTCAAAGATCTCGGCTGCTAACTGAAAGGTGGGCAGCTGGAACGCACCAGCCGCTCTGCGGGAGAAAGATATGGGCGTCTGCTTCCATAAAGTTTACAGCCTTGGAAGCCCTAGGAGGCAGTTCTAGTCTGTCCTACAGCGTCGCTCTGAGTCAGAATGGACTGGACGGCAGTGGGTTTTTATAGATAAGGAAACCGAAGCACAGAGGGGTCTAATAACTTGGTCAAAATCTTAGAACTATCAAATGGAGGGGGGCGGAGCCAAATTCAGGCGGACCAGATGCAGAATCCTGGCCGTCCAGAGTCCTGACCACTTAACACTATTATGGCAACATGAAAACACTTAGCACAGCATGGGGTAGCCAGGGACTATTAGTCCCTTCCCCAGGACAAGGGAGAGGGGCTAGGACACATCTACCCCAGGGGCCACAGAAAGGGACCTGAGCCTACCTCCTCAGGAGCCACGGTGGGCAGACCCTCTGTACTTGGTGTTGGTTTGTGCTGAGCCCCTGTGCCTGGCCCTGACACCACGAGGATGATGAAGGTGAGGAGATTCTCTCCTGCCTAGCTTGTCCTTTTGTCCTTCTGCCTTCATGAGAAAGGGATCCAGAAGTTATTTACTGCGGAGATTTCATCGAAATGTTCTCATCCTTACTATACATCCTTTAAAGGTGAAATAAAAATATTTAAAGGGGAAAATAAAGGAGGTTTTTACTCAGCATCATAAAAACCATTGGCAGACGTTTCCCTGGAAGGGAAAAAAACAGCATAAAATTCTGCAGTGACATTGTTCTGGGAGAATCTGAGCAGCAGCCTGGGAGTCTAGAGGGGCTAAGTAGAGATGGGGCTGCTAACAGGGCCCCACCTGCAGCTCCACCCAGTGGGTCTTCTGCTGCTGCATCTCCGAGCCTGCAACAGGGTTAGTGCATAGTAGGAGTTAGCTTAATAACTATTTGCTAAAAGCAAGAGTGAACAGAAGAATGAGCACAGGAGTGAACACCTTTCTCAGATCTTGGCCGACTTTCCCGGTGGGAGGGCAGGCAGTGGCCTGGAGTATCACGGTCCCCAACCCTGGACCACTGCCTCTTGAGACCCACTTCCCAGCAGATCACCCAACAGATGACACTCCCTCTCATGTCCATGCCTTTGAGCTCTGTTCCTCTGCCTGAACTGGTTTTAACCCAGGCCGCTTGCCTCCATTTGCCTCTCTGATGTCAACTCCTCACACCCCACATCTCCAGCCTTGACCCTCGAAGGAAGCCTCACCCTCCTCTTGCTGCGGACAGTGCTCCCCTCTGTGCTCCTCCAGGCTCTCTGCACAGTGTATTGTCAGTGCCTGAGTCTTTGTCTCCCCACTAGAAAGTGGAGTCCCCAGGACAGAGGCCGTGTTAGGAAATGTTTCTCGGGCGAATGAATGAATCATATTTGATAACCCTTGACATATGCCTTTAGAAAGCATTTTCACATATATCATTCTGAGAACTCTCAAAGACCCCCATGTAGTAGCCAGCTTTGACATCATAAACCTCAATTTACAGATAAGAGTTGCCTAAGATAAAATGACTATGGGCGTCCTTGAATCCCATAGCACTCCTAAATCCTTTGCTTTTTCCACCGTACCAAGTTGAAATGCACAAACTCTCACTCATGCCCAACACACACACATAGATACACAAATACACGCACACACACAGACACATTTACACACACAAAGATGCATACACACAGACACATATGCTCACACACGGATGCAGGCACACACATGGAGTGTACACATACATACACACACACACACAAACACTTGCATGCGAGCAGAAACGACGGGCCAGAAGAGAGAAATAGGAGAAGAGAGGGAAGAACTCCCAAAGGCCGCCCTGAATGCCTTCTGTCTGCCATCAAATTTTGCCTTTGATTTTCCTCTTTTAATTTTCACATCATCGGTTACCACATCAAAGCGATTTTACAGCAGGTGCCCTGGACCCAGGCTTTTTCTAGCAGCGCTGATTCCAAATTCCCCTTCCCACTGGGCCTGCACTGCCAATGGCATTTTACTTCTCATTAAATTCCATGCGGGGAGCATGGAGAAGCAGGGGAGATGCTAGTGAAACCACCTCTCACCTCTATTTCCAACTCTTGTTCATTTCTGTTTAAGTGCTGCTTAAGGAGTTATGTTCAGATTTCCAGGTGAACATGGCAGATAAAACCCCCTTCCCTTCCTGGTCCATTGGGATCTCATGGAGATACAGTGAGAGATGGACGTGGATGGGCTGTGCAAACTCTGAGGTGCTGTGCACACAGAGGAAGTCATTCATTACCTCAGTTCCCTCCCAATACCTCACTAAGATGACCATGAGGGATTTTGTTAAAACATAAGCCTGCATTATGCAGAAAACAAGAGAGGAAGCAGTAGCAACAAAATGTTTGACGCTAAGAATCAAATGGATGAGTAACAACTGACTCGTGGCACCAGAGGAGGCTGAAGCCTAAGTTGTCCATTACAGAGGCCCAGGAACAGGCTGATCCTTGTGCAGAAGCCCAGAAAGTCTTAAGTACTGGCAATACCAGCTCCTTCTGAAAGTGGAGCTTCAGATGAGACTAAAAACAGAAGGATTGGTTGAAAGTCTGCATAGAAAGCAGTTAGAGCCCCAGAAATACCCTTCCCATCTCTGGCACAAGAGACAAGAGAAATGGATCTAGAGGACTTCAAAATCCAGAACACAAGGCCCAGCTGAGCGCAGAGTGCTGAATGGTTAACAGGGTATTAAGTAAAAGTCTACATATCCCCAACCCCCTCGATTTCCTGAACACTGACAGCCCAGCTTTTACCACCCAAGCTGGAGCTTGAAGAATTCCTCTCTGATGAAACAGTACAGCCCAAGAACACACTGACAGATACTGTCCCCCAACAGTGTCCTCCATCCTGATCAATCTCCACCCCTCTATCCACACACCAAAGCCATGTATCAGAGCTTCCAGGCAGTCAGAGAATCCAATAGAAAAGATGGAGAGTGTTATTGATTGAATTGTGTCTCCCGAAAAGATGCTGAAGTCCTAATCCCTGTACCTGTGAATGTGACCCTGTTTGGGAGCAGAGTTTTTCTTGTGTTATGTTAGTAAGGTCATACCAGAGTAGTATGGGTCCTAAACCTAATCCTTTCTGAGTGGTCCCTTATGCAAGGGAAAACAGAGACACACACACAGGGGAAAGACAGACGCTATGTGATAACAGAAGACAATGACAAGTCTAGGAACGCCAAGGATTGCAGCAGCTACCGGAAGCTAAAAGAGACAAAGAAGAACCTTCCCCTAGAGCTGACGCCTTGAATTCAGACTTCTAGTCTCCTAAACTGTGAAAAAATAAGTTTGTGTTCTTTGAAATTATCCACTTGTGGTAATTTGTTATTGCAATCCTAGGAAACCAAGACAGAGACCAAACAAACCTGTCAGCAGGAGGCTCAGATAAAACGGAAGCAATGCAGGAAGCAGCAGGATATTTCAAAACGCTAAAATTTTTCTCAGAGAAATAAGAGAAGATACTGCATTCATGAAAGAAAAAACATGGTTCTGTTTTTAAAAAACATTCAGGAAACAAACAAAAAGCACTCTTGGAATTAAAAGAGAGTGAGAGGGAAAAAAATTTAATGGGTGGGTGGGTGTTAATATTGAGGAAATACCCTAGAAAGTGGAACAAAAAGAATAAGAATGAAAAACAGGAGAAAAATGACAGGAAATTAGTCCAAAAGATCCAACATCTAACTAACAGGAGATCCAGAAAGAGAGAGTAACTTGAGGCAAGGAAATTATCACAGAAAGAATTTAAGAAAATGTCTTTTCTTTGCACTGAAGGATATGAGTTTCCAGATTAAATGGGTCCCCTGATACCAAGGCATTTCATTGGGAAATTTCAGAACACTGAGGATGAAGAAAAGATATTAAAGCCACCAGGGAAGAAAGAAAAAAAAAAAAAAAATCTGGTCACGTATTCAAAGGATTAGGAAGCTGAATGGCATTAAACTCCTCAAAAGCAGTGTCATAAATTTTACTTCCCATGCTCCACCAAAATCAAGGATTGTGGCTAAGCTGCAGACCTGTAGAACAGCCAGTGTGGGTGGGAGAGGAGAAGGATGCAGGGTCCAGGAGAGATGTCTCCAGGGAAAAATGGGACCAAAAGAACATGTAGGGCCTTTGAACACACTGCGAGCAGATGCCCACCTCTAATAATGGGTGTGGGGACTCCAGGCTCCAAAGAAGGACTCTAAAGTGACTTCTGACCCTGAGATTCTAAATTTCCTCACCTACCACCCCTTTAACCAAAAGCAGTTCGTAGTTTACTCTAAATCACAGCTGGTTGCTATGGAAATGATTGCATGTATAAGCAGAAGAAATACCTTGGGCACAGATTTCTCTCCATAACTGGGCAGAGGAAGCTATTAAGGCATTGCTTACTTGGGTAAGATGTGGGAGGTATTATATTAGGGGTTCAGAGAAGATGTTTACCTATTTATTCAGAATCATCAACATCAAAGTGTGGCTTGCTGGTGGAGACGGGAAGGCTGCACAAGGATTTAGGTGGAAGCCCTCACTTCTGGTGAAAACAGAGGCCTGGAATGTGTGATGTTGGCTGCCATGTTCTTTGGAAAGGAGAAAGAATTTCAATCATGAAAATTCAGAAAGTCATAGACTTGTATGTTCTGCTGTGTATATTCTCAGCAATAACAAAAAAATTAAAATAAATTTTAAGAAAAGTCATAGACTTTAGTACAACATGATGAACATAATCAACGTCACTGAATTATATGTATAAAAAGTGTTGAATTGGCAAATGTTTTGTTATATGTATTTTTACTACAATTTAAAAAATTTTTTAAAAGGGGCATAGACTTTGAAAGAAGGTGGGAAATGAGAGATTATGGAGTGCAAGTCTTTCGTTACGTAGAGTGTGCCAGTTAGTGAGAGAGCCAGGACTAGAACCCAGGTCTCTTAACTGCCAGGCTAATGTGCTCTCTGTCCACCACACTAACACCCCTCCTCAAATGCTTCCAGAAACTTCTCCGAGGTCACCTATCTCTCATTCAAGTGTTCTACAAAAACAGAGCCAAGCACCTATTCTGTGTCAGGCACCGAGTGTGCTTAGATAAAAAGACACAGTCTAGTGATAAAAAAAAGCATGTAAACAGGCCAATGTAATACAATGGGATGTGTGGTATAATGCAGGTTCCCACCAGGTGACTAGGGAGGGGGTGCCAAGTCAGCCCGTGGAGGTCCAAGGAGGATTCCGTCACGGGACCTTAAAGAGGTGCAGTTTCCCAGCTGGATGATGGGGGGCCAGGGGAGGGGCATTCCAGACAAAGGACGAAGCCTGTGCAAAAGCAGGGCATATTGAGGACAGGGCGGGTGGTTCTGTTTGGCTGGAAGATAAAGGAAGAGTTGAGAGTTGAGGATGAAAAGGTAGGCAGGGGCCCCACTGGGCAACACTGGGCTAATAAAGATAGCTGAGGGCTAGTAAGTACCAGAGCACAGATTTGCAAGTCTGCCTCAGGATGCATTTGCCACAACCACGGAGTAAAAGGGGCAAGTGAGGGAAAGAAGTTTGTCTCAGAGGTTCTGGGATAATCAGCAGAGTCGGTCGGGCGCAGGAAAAGTGGTCTGTTAACTCTTTGTCCCACCCTCAGGTCTTGGATCCCCTCTTAATTCCCCAACCTCCCCACCCCACCCCAACCACCCAGTCCCAGCTTGCAAGGTAATTATAAAGAAGTTAAACCGAATTACACACGCAGGGTTTATTTTGTGTTTTTTTCTGCCGCTGCCGCTGCCGCTGCCAATTATGGTGCAATTAGACTGCCTTCATTAGCAAATGAGATTAGAATTAACATTGTTAATCACTTGTTCTGTTAAATGGGGAAGTGGGTGTGGTGGGGAGGGCACTGGGGGAAGGGGTGGCAGGAGAGCACGCACAGCAGGGATGGTTTGTGGGACCCCAAGGGCTCCCGGGCCCGTGGGAGCAGGACGGGCAAGCCTAAGATTTACTGAACCACAAGTGGGTGAGAAGCGATGGAATCTAGGGCGCCAGGAGACAGGAGCTTTACTCCTTAATAACACTTGGTACCATTCATTGAGTCCTGAGCATACTCAGCACTTTACAGGCGTCATTCACTTAACCCTTGCAACACTAGATAAAATAAGTCGTATCATCCCCACTTTGCAGAAAAGTGACCCTCAGAGAAGTTAAGAGACTTTCTCAACGTCACACAGCTAAAGCAAGTGGCAGAATCAGGCACTTCTCCCGTTTCTGAGCACTAGGACCTTTGGCTTTCATGGGGAAGGGGGACCTACTTGTACATTATATTTCATGTAATGATCTTTTTTAAATCAACTCATTTGCTGTTCATATCCCCACGAGGAAAACAGAAACTTATTAGCTTCATTTACCCAATGAGAAACCTGAGACTCTGAGAGTTTAATCAGGGCTTAGCAAACCACGGCCCACGGGCTAAATCCAGCCTGCCACCTGTTTGTGTAAATTAAATTTTATTGGAACACATCTATGCCCGTTTATTCATGTGCTATCTATGGCTTGTTTTTTGAACTAAAACAACAGAGTGGAGTAGTTGCAGCAGTGAGCATATGGCCCACCAAGCCTTAAATATTTACTATTTGGCCCTTTGCAGAAGAAGTTTGCCAACTCTTGGTTTAAATAGCAAACGTGAAGTAATACAGTACATACATAACAAGGCTAGGATTGGAACCCAGTTCTCCTGGCACCAAAATCAGACTCTTTAGCAATTTTGCTTCTCTAACGAGGGAAAGGGGGCAGTTCCAGCTAAGCTAGGCTTCCAGTGAGCTTAGAGACGGCTTCATCACCACCAAGAAGAGAATCTTAGCAGCAATCCAAAAATGATTTTATTCAGACTTCAGAAATTCGATCTGGCTGGCTGCTTTCAGCAGCAAACAATAGAAAAACCAATTATGAGTGGTTTTAAAACTAAAGAGTTTGTTATTTCTTATAACAATAAGTCTAGAGGCAGAGCAATTTCAAGTTTGGCTAATTCAGCAACTGTGCAACACCCTTCAGGACCCAGGTTCTTTCTATCTTTTCACTCTGCTTCCTCAGAATCTTAACTACTCCCCTCATGATCTTAACGAGGCTGCCAAAGCTCCACGCATCACATCCTCACCCAACAACATCCAAAGGTGGGGGGCAGGAGTAGCAGCTTCTTCCTGGCCAGGTCAGTTTTTCAGAGCTCAGAAAGCCTTTCTCATAAGCACCACCCCCAACCCCCCCCAATCCTCCCCTCACTTGTCATTGGCCAGAAATGCATCACATGACCATGCATGAACCAATCACCAGCCATGGAAATAGGATTGCTCTATTTGGTTTCAATTAGTCAGGATCCACTCTGGGCTGAGAAAGGGTCCTATCCTCCCCTGAAAGATGAGGCTGCTAATATCAGAACCGAATCAGCGTTCTAATAGCAAGAAAGAAGTGAGAGATAACCATTGGGAAGACAATGAATTGAAATTTTAGGATTCCTATTCCAGTTGGTCAGAGCCCTGGTGGCTCAGTGGTTAAGAGCTATGGCTGCTAACCAAAAGGTTGGCAGTTTGAATCTACCAGCTGCTCCCTGGAAACCCTATGGGGCAGTTCTACTCTGTCCTATGGGGTTGCTTTGAGTTGGAATTGACTCAACAGCCCACATTCCTCATCTTTCTTTCCGACGCCCTGTTGCTTCTTCTGACTGCAGGGGGCAGGATGAGCCTAGGGCAGGGATTACCCTTTACTGTGGCTTGGCCTCTAATTAACCCATCTTCTTGTTGTTAGCTGCCATCCCGAGTTGGCACCCAACTCATAACGACCCCATGCACAACAGAGCAAAACTGCCTGGTCCTGTGGCATCCCCATAATGGGGCTGTGATCCATAAGGTTTTTCACTGGCTGATTTTCAGAAGTAGATCTCCAGGCCTTTCTTCCTAGGCTGTCTTAATCTGGAAGCACCGCTGAAACCTGTTCAGCATCATAGCAAGATGCAAGCCTCCACTGACAGACAGGTGGTCGCTGCACATGAGGCTTACTGGCCAGGAATTGAATCTGGGTCTCCCGCATAGAAGGCAAGGATTCTACCACTGACCCACCAATGCACCCATAACAGGCACACACCTCTCCAGGAGACCCTTTGACTTTCATTGCTCTCTTCTCCTTGCCCACATCCCAGCCCAGAACCACAAAGTCTTCCTGGACATTCCCCCCTGCAATTTTGCCTCTTTTATTCTTGGTTCTCACCCTAGTGTTTAGTGAACTCACAAGCCAAGGGATGTGCACCGGGAATGGCGTGGTGGCCTGAGTGGTCCTGGGGTGGGGGCTGGACCAACCGTGTATGGCCCTTCCTACGAGGTGCTCAGACCCCCTGCCTACCTGTGCCAAATGCCAGCACCAAAGTGGCAGTGCATATGGCCTGAGCCAGGCCGGACAGGACCTGTCATCGGACTTGGGGTTTCTCCTCTCCGCTCCATCCCTGCCCAGGCTCTGAGGACCCCAGGTGGCAATACATGCCCTCTGCTCCCAAATTCCTGCCACATTTGCTTGTGCACACTCTATCTTATACACACACACACATACATACATACACACACATACACACACAAACGCAACTCACGTGCTCACACATTATTTCATTTAGAACCCGGGTATCTGAGTTTATGCCCCTTTGCCTAGATTTTCTTCCAGCTGTCTGGGCACGATCTGTGAGACAGAAAGGTTAACCAGACATTTAAGAAGTTTCAGGGAGAAAGTCCCCAAAGGAGAATGTCAGGCCCTGAGGATCCCATCTGCGTGCCACCTGTCATGTGAAGGCTGGGGGAAGATTCCACAAAGCCATGGGAAATGCATCAAGGAATTAGAGTTATTGAGGGAAGAAGAACCATACATGGGTCAGCAAGAGAAGGTCTGGGTTGCTTTCTTGTCATCATCCCCAAAGACAGCGTGCTGAGGCCAGGCCATCTACTAACCACGTGCATAGGTTTGCATTTCAGACATTGTTGAAGATAGGCTCAGTCTTAAGGAAATCTCCACTGTGCAAGCGAGGGAAGGCATGTTCCCCTACCTGGGGTCAGTCAGGAGGTTTATTCTGCAGTCCTGCAGTAGAGGTCCTGCATTAACTACATACATACAGACACACTGCCTGCTGGCCCTTTGACTTCACTCAGTTGTCTGAACTTAAACAAACGTTTAAGCCTCTAGCAATTCCTCTAGTTGTGCTGGTTTGGGCTGAGAGGATCCCCATTTCCTTTCCCTGTGCTGTCACATCCCTAGCCCTGCTGGATCTTTCTCAAAAAGCCTCTGAGTGGTTGCTAGGTATTAAGCTTCTCCAGCTGCCTCTTGGGGGTCGGGGTTTTTGCCCCCTTATTGAGTTCTTAGGGCTCAAAAAGGACTTTCAGACAATTGGTGAAGCTCCCAAGATCCATGCCTTCTCCCTTCACGCCAATCCTAGCCCTGCAAAATCCATCCCCTCAACAAAGCTTACTCCCCAACCCTTCTGTAACATGACATAAAATTCACTCTGTCCACTCTTGGTGCCTGGCGGAGGTGACCCCAAAGAGACAACCTGACTCACCCCAAGGGGAATGGCCAACCCCACAAGTTAGGCATAGACATGGCAGATCCCAAAGAGCAGATAGAAGAGCTATTTGAATGACTTCTCTCTCGTGTCTAAATCTGGATAGGCCAGTTTCCCTGGTGAAAAGTTGATACCCTTGAGCCTCCAGGGTCAGGGGTGGTGTATGATGCAGGAAGAGGATTGTTAGAAAGTGATCCAGAGAGCTTGTTTGAAGTTGTCTGGACAGCCAGCCTGCTATGACAGGGGCCCCCTTCCTCCCTTGGGTGGCTGCAAAAGCTCACTATCCCGCAGGACCGGTGCCACCTCGCACCTTGGACCTCTGCAACTTCCCTTGGGCCCCGAGGTCCCAGACACTGAGCAGCCAAGTCCAGACTGCCTGGAGCTGAGCAGTCTCATTTTTCTCTGCCATAAAAAGGGAGATGAGCCCAGGGATGGGGGCCAATGACCCTCTACAGGCATGCAAACCCATCCAGTGTCTGGCATACAGCCTGGGCTCAGACAGCCTAGGGTGATAAGAGGAGGAGGGACCCAGGCCTTACCTCCTCTTGCTCATCCCTGGCTGTAAATTTTCCCTTTCTCCAATCAAGCCTCTTCCTAAAAGCCAGGTGGCATTTAGAATTCATCCCAAACTCTGCTGCAGGACAGGGAGCCACCCTGAAGATGGCCTACCTGGTCCAACAGAGAGGTTGAGGGGGAAAGGGAGAAAAGTAACACCCAGGAATCGTTTGCGCCCCCAAAACATGCCCAGTGTTTTATGTAAGGGAGGCATGGTGTTCAGGTGGTTACTGTTGGTGCTCAGGGCTCCGACAGCCTGAGGATCAGTTTCCTCATCTATAAAATGGGGAGAATAATAGAACTCTCCTTAGAGGCTTTCCATAAGGATTGAAGGAGACACTCACAGGGCCCCACATGCTGGAAGCATTCAATAAATATTAGATGTTTTTATTTCATCTGATCCTCAGAACAACCCTTCCAGATACAATTATTAATCCCTTTCTAAAGAAAAGGAAATTGAGGTTGAGAGAGGCAAGGTAAACTCAGAAATAAGAGCCATGTTGCTGTAGCATGTGGCCACTTATTAGCTCACCATACTACTCTGACACCCGGAACAGTCTTCTTCCTCTCTCAGCCTCAGTGTTCCGCAGGTGGATTTGTGGCTGCTGAGCGACTGTCAGCTTTGACATAACATGGCAGCCCTCAGAGGGAAAAACAGCACTGTGAGGCATCAGGCACCAGGAGGAGAAAGGGCTCCTATTAGGAATCCAAATTTCCATTCCTTTTCATGGACATCCCACCCTAGTTCACCAGAGAATAAGCTAGCAGTACTCACAGAAGACCCATGAGCTCCCCTTATCCACCAGCATGACTCACGCTGTCCCTGGCCACCCCAGTGCACCGCTCCTTCACTTCACTTCTCACAGAAACCCTGTGGGGAGGGCTAATTGTCCCCATTTTCCAGATGAGGAAGCTGAGCCTCAGAGAGCTGAAGTTGCTTTCTGAGGCTCTTCCGCTTCCCCAGCAGAGTGCAGAGACCGTATGCCAACTCCCCCAGTTTGCGGGGACTTTCTTGGTCTTAGTACTGAAAGTCCCACGAAGCCCCTCTGTCCCAGGAAAATGGGGACAGTTGGTCGCCCTGTGTAGGCAAAGAGCTGGAGCTTGAGAAATAGCCTCAGAATTAAACTTATATTCAAACCCAGTTTTTTGCCTGGTGAGCTTTGTGGCCTCTGACAAGCGGCCAACCTGCCAACCTCCCAGGGGCCTCCCACTGAGGCAGACAGGAGAGTGGAAGGCTCAGGGCTCCTGCCTTCCCCTCCTTCACCGGGAAGCACCCCAGGTCACCTGCATCCTGCTCTCCCACCTGGCTTCCTCACTGACCGAGGTCATCCTGCGAAGTCTCCGGGGCGTCGGCTACAGGGATATGCAGAGGGTGTGGCAGGAATAGACAAGATCGCAGATCCAACTCACCGAGAAGGAAGGGAAACAGTCAATGACTGAGACGGGGCTTAACTCCAGACGCGGAGAGGTCCTGGCACGTGCACTCAAATGACTACCGTGTACTAAGTGCCTCCTGGGCTAGATGGCCAAGACACAAAGAGGAACAAGCAGAGTCAGTGAGCTCAGTGAGCTGAGTCCAGTCAAGCGATAGACAAGGATGAAAATCCGAAACACAGGGCAGAATGCGTTAAGTGCCAGAAGAGACATTCTGCCGGAAGAGGTAGGCAAGTTGGCGTTAGGATCAGGAAAGGCTTCCGGGTGGAGGTGACGCTGAGTCAGGACTTGAAGAGTATTGGAAGGTTGAGATGAGGGGACTTGGTGGGTTATAACCAAAGGCAAGGGGGAATTCAGAAGGCCTGTGTTTGGGGTACAGGAACGAGCCACCCGTTGGGACTCATAGAGAAGAACAGGGGAACCTAAAAAGGTGAACTGGAGCCAAATCACGGAAGGATTTGAATGCCAAGCCAGAGAGCTGGACTTTATCTAATGGGCAATGGGGAGCCATCATAAGTTTCTGAGCAAGAGAGTGACCTATCAAAGCCATGTCACTAGCAGAGACATCAGGATGGCTCGTAGCGGGGAAAATTTGGAAATAACAACAACAAAACCTAACAACAAAGATGGTGTTTTCCAGTGCCGGGCAAATGAACTTAAATGGCTAAAGAGATTCCTAGGCATGAGCAGGAGTTGGGGAGCTGGGGCCAGACGATGTGGTCTCTGCCGACGACTGACAAATCCATCTCCCACAGGTTGCCCAAATGAAATGTCAGCTCGGGGCCAGATCCCATCCACCTGACATTCCTGTTAATAACAAAGTCTAATTACCATGGCTTTTAAGCATCCATTACATTAATTTACTGTGAAAATCTAATGGAGCTTTATTGGAATTTTTTTTTGGCAAAATTAACCCTGCGGGTTTCTTACACATGTTTTCATTAGGGGCTGTGAGCACTGGAGACAGTCAGAGAATTAGAATTGGCCCTTGGGGTTTTTTCTTTAATCCAGTTCCTCTATCCCCAAGCCCCCAAATATACAGGTCTTTGTTTAGCAAAGCTTCTGGTCCCACACCAAATGGTTCCCATAAAGGACCTTTATGATGGTGGGAGATTCAAACCCCAAGCCCTGAGTGGGTGCCTGTCTGGTTCAAGCACATCCCATCTCATCTCAAAGGCTACCATTCTGGGAGTCTGGAGAATCGTGGGATACCAGGGGAGGATTCCTAGACAGAGAGGCAGGACACCTGGTAAGGCATTCACCACCAGGTTGTTTGACCCAAGCCCATTCAGCAACCCCCTTCACCTGGGTATCCTCCAGCTAGGGGTAATCATATAACCCAGTTCTGGCCTAAAACAAATATACAGAAGCCTCTGGGGAGGGCATCTTCTCCTGAATAAAAAGACAAAACTAACTAGAAGAATGCCCTCTGTCCATTCATCCTTTCCTCTTCCTCTTCATCCTGCTGGAACATGGATGTAAGGTATGGAGCGGTAGCAGTCATCTTCTGCCATGAGGACAAAAGCCCCAGGCTAAGCATGGAAAGACAAGAAAAGCCTAGGTCACTGAGGCATCACTGACCTTCATGCTACCAGTCCTCAGCAGTCTATGTCTGGACTTCTTGCTGCATGGAATAAACTCTTCACTTCCTCAAGCCACTGTTAGTCAGGTTTGCTGTTACTTGCAGCCAGATGCAATCCTTACTGAAATACCTGAATTCTGGTCCCAGATTCTGTGTGACTGGGCAAGTCTCTGCTTCTCTCCTGGTATCAATTTCTTCACATATAAAATAGAAGAATGGAATAAAACATGTTAAAAACAATGGACCCTAACGGTACCCCACCCCACACCAACAAAATTGTGTTCCATGAGAATTTCATAAAATTTAATCCAAGGAGAGATGTTCAAGTAAGCATGAGGTTCTAGAGTCCTGCCTGCTGGGCCTTGCCATACCTCAACACCAGAGAAACCACAAAGGCATCTCTGGGAATCCCACTGCTCCCAAGAACATAGTTCACGAAACCGCTGGCCTTGAAGAGCTTTGAGCACTTTTTTGTTGTTGTTGTTGTTTGTTTGTTTTTGACTCTGATGTCATGTGGTTCTGCCTCAAGAAAGCATCAAGTGGCTCTGGAATCTAAGAGCCAATATGTGGCAGATAGAGCTCTAGAGAAGGGTGTCTCAAACTTTAACATGCCCTCAAATCTCCTGGGGATTCTGGTCAAATGCAGGTCCTGATTCAGTAAGTCTAGGGTGTAGCCTGATTTCTAGCAAACTCTCAGGTAATGCCCACGCTCCTGGTCCACGGACCACACTTTGAGTAGCAAGGGTGAAGAGGCCAGAACCCAGGTCTTCACTCAAGGTAAATGTGTTTGCAATCATAATGTCATCTTTATTGCCATTGTCATCATCATCATCTCCAGCCAGGGCATTGCTCTTGCCCTGTATCAGGCTGCATATCCCCAAACAGGTAGACAGCCTGGAGCAGTGGGGAGAGCATCGTCTCAGAGTTGGAGAGACCAGGGTTTGAATGCTAACTCTGCCACCTCTCCATTATGTAATTTTGGAACAGTTGCTCAGCCTCTCTGAACTTCAGTTTCTTTAGAAATGGTGTCTATGAGGGCACACAGCACAGTTCCAGGTATCCCATGGTTTCTACAGAGCTGAGTCACACTCTGAAGTCAGGCAAGGGCTGCAGCTGAGGCCCAGCACATCTCTCCCAGTGAACTCGGTCATCCTTCTGGAGCAAGGCAACCTGACGAGACTGCAGAGCCAAGGCTGGCATTGGCTGGAGAGTGGGGCGTAGAAAGCAGGTGGTGAGAGGAAGTGGGAGACCAGGGAGGGAGAAATTACAACGGGTGTGTCAGAGCATTTTGACACTAAAAGGAAGTGCAAATTATATGCAAATGTTATCTCTCTCCATAATGACTAACAATAATGTGATTGGATGAAGATGCCTCTTCCCAGGAACATTCCCCATCTCTGCAGCCTGGGTTCTAAGACACCCTCACCAGAGCTTCCCATGCCCTCCCAAATACCAGTCAGCAAGATGAGAAGGAAATCATCACAGAAACTTAGTAGTTGTCTGATCCAACACTCTCCCCCCATTTTGCAGATATAGAAATGGAGACCCAGAGAGGTTAAGCATCTTGCTCAAGACCACACAGCTAGTTGGTGACCAGCTGGACTGTGCCTCAGGTCTCCGTCTGTGGCTCTGTATCAAATGATGACTGGGAGTGGGAGGGACGCTGAAAGGCCTGAGAAGAAGCCAGGCTGAAGGAAGCAAGAAGAGCATGGCAAGACGTTGTCATTGGGCCAACAAAGACAAAACCCTTTTATTGGGCCATGCAGCCGAGACAGGAAATAAAGATGGTGGGCCTCTTGCTCTCTAATTAGTGTCCGTGTTTCTCTTTAACCCAGCCCCCCTGCAGGTGGCAAGTCTGGCTGCCTTGGGGGACATTGCTCCTCACCAACTCCTTCAGGATCTTGGCAAGGCTGACAGCTGCAGAGCCTAGGGGTGTGGGTAGGACCCCGCCTGCACCCTCTGCCTGGCTGCATGGCGTCAGAAGAGAGCCTGGGCTTTGCTGTCACCCAAGCCCAACTTCCAAATCCATCTCTGCCACATCCTGGCTGTACAGCCTCAGCGGGGTCAGTGGGACGGTAGAGTAGTGACTCCCTCTCTGATCTCCAGTCTCCTTGGCTATAAAATGGAGACAGATATTCCACCAAACCACAAACATTCAACTACACTCAAAGGGACTGTGTGCCTGGCACAAAAGAGGCCCTCAGCATAGATGAGTTCCTGCCTTCTTCCCTGCCACGGGATGGCACAGACACAGACCCTGCCCTCGAGGAGTCTCTAGTCTGATGGGGAGAGAAATTTAGTCTCTGAATAATTGAGAAGCCATCCACTCTCAGGCATGGGGAGAGGGGTAAGATGTTTCCCTAGCACTGGCAGATTTTTTTTTTTATATATTAGGATTAAGGTTTACTCAAGCCAAGATCAAAATGAGTTTGCCTTTCTGAGCTCACAACAGAAGACAATTTAGGGGAAAGGAATGAGCAAAAATGAAGGCTTAGTAGTCACTGAGTCAAAGTGGCCAGTAGTGGGCTGGCCCCAGCAGCCCCCGTGGGGTAGTGTGTGAGGTGGAAGGGCAAGAAGAGGACTCAAAGAGGCCGTGCAGGCTGCCAGAGCTCCCATAGGCCTCAGGCACCAACCAGGAAGCACTGGCCAGAGGCCACACAGCTGACCCCATGGCCAAACTAGACCCATGTCGCTCCTGCTCCGCTGTGGGTGCACAGGGCAGCTATAGCAAGAGGAAAGAAGCAGTCCCTGGCTCAGAGTGGCTCTGCGCCTCCCTGCCACTACTCAACTTGTCCCATTTCTGTGTTCTGTGGAGTAGAGCTGGACCTGGGTACTCACCCTTCCGCTTCACACCAGCTTCCTCAGATTTCAGCAAGCCTCAAGGCCCCCCTACTCTACGGTCCCAGCCCCCAGGTGTCTGTGCTTTCTCAGATCCCTGGTGTCAGGTCATTTTGTACTAACTTTCTCAACATTTCCTGCTCTGTTGTTTCTTCACCAACCATGAGAGGCTTCAAGGATTTGGGCTACTTCTTACACTTTTCTTGTGTACACCTCCCTCCAACACACACACACAAAGTGTGGAGTCTGGCTGGTCCACATTAGTAGCTTCCACCTTCCCTTCTGCTCCCACTCCCAGCCACCCTGGCCCCTACTCTGCCTCTCTCAGAGAGATGGGAGTGCTGAAGCCATGGTGCTCCAGGCTCATCTGGAACAATCACAGTCAGGGCACCTCCTGGGCATACTCAGTAGTGAGCACAGAAGAGCCCTGCGTGGGGGTCAAGAGATCTGGTTCCTGCCCCAGTTTCGCTGCTGGCTTGCTGTGTGACCTTGGGCTGTCACTGCCCCTCTCTTAGCCTTATCTGTAAAATTTAGGGATTGCATGGGATGACCCCAAGGTCTCTTCTGATTCTGACATCCTGAGCCCCTTGCCACCAAGCCCTCACCCCTCATCGTCTGTCAGCACCACAAAGGGAAGCTGAGAAGGCAAAGCAAGAAGACCTGGCTTGGGATAGTGTGAGCAAAGTAAGGCAGAGCTGACACAGTCCTCTGCCTCTGCTCCAAGCCATCCTGGGAGCCACGCAGTGGTGGAGGTAAGAAAAGGAAGTCCCACACTGGTTTAATTGCACAAAAGCCAATTGGAAATTTACAGCCCAGAGTTAGCTTAAGGGAAAGAATTGTGTTTATTTGGGTGGTTATGCAAACTGCGGCAAAGACTTCTGGGAAAACTGATTATCTGGCTGCACAAAGAAACAGGATAAAGGATAAGAAGAGGGAAGGCTCCATATTCTGCAACTCTCAGGACCACCCCTCAGAAAGTGGTTCCTCTGTCCTTCCCCCAGCCTTGCAAAGCAGAAGTCCTTCCCATATTACAGAGATGGTAAACCGAGGCCCAGAGAACTTGGGAAACTGCTTAGGGTCACACAGCGAGTTGGAGGCAGAGCTAATTAAGACCTGCCCTCTTTCTCCAGGGAAGCCACCTCATCTTTCTTCTCACCAGCCTGGCTTTCTTAGTCCTGCTACAGGGGCTGCTCCGTTTGTTCTTCCCTGGGAAGAGGGGGCTAGTAGCCAACCTCCAAGATGGCCCCCAATGACCCTCACCTCCTGATATTCACACCCTTGTATTGTACCCTCCCACAATGAATAGGACTGAACTGTGTAACCAATAGGATACTGCAGAAATGATAGTGACTTCAAAGGCTAGGTTAATGAAGACATTGTCACTTCCACCTTGCTCTCTCTCACTCTGGGGAAAGCTAGCCACCATGCTGTAAGGACACTCAAGCAACCCTATGAAAAGGTCCACATGAGGAACTGAGGCCTCCTGACCACAACCAGCATTGACTTTGCCAGCTGTGTGAGTGAACTGTTTTGGAAGTTCCAGCCCCAGTCAAGCCCTCAGAGGATACAGCCCTGGTCCAGCATCTTGACTGCACTTCATGAGAAACTTGAGCCCAAGCATCCCAACTAGGCTGTTCTATCCCAGAGAAGCTATGAGAGATAATACATATTTGTTGTTATTTTAAGCCACTGCGTTGTGGGGTAATTTGGTATATATACATCAATAGATAACAGGTATAAGGAGGGACTGGACAGAGCAGCAGGGATCCTCCACCCCTACAGCTTGGCTTTCTGTTCATGGGTCCCCATGACTTGAAGGAGCTCCGGGCCCTGGACTGGGGAGGTTGAGGTCATAGGCTGGGTTCTAGCTTCCAAAGAAGACATAGCAGTAGCCATCATTGTGGAATGATCCGTGTCCCATTTGCACCTCCTCAGCCGCTTCGTGGGGTCCTGTGGCCTGAAGATCAAGTCCACGTGTCCTAACGAGGCACACAGGCCCTCTGTCATCTGCTCAGGGCCTGCATCTGTGGTCTCACCCTTCTCCCACCAAGCATTTCACTCCCAACTTCCACCCCTGCCTCACTCCTCATCCCTGCTGTCCTCTTCCATTGGACCTCTCACTGTTCCCTGGACATGATGAAAAGCACCCCCAGGACCCCACACTTTTGCACGTGCTGATCCCTTTACCTGAAATATACTGCCTCCCTTTAGTCACCTGGCAAACTCCTGCTGAAACCTCGGCTTCTAGGCTGCCCCTCTGGGAAGCATCCCCACTGTCCTAAGCAGGCTCAGTCGCCCTGCCGTCTGGTGCCTACATCACTTGGTAAGGTATGGTTTCACCTTTCCGTCTCTCCCTCTAGACTTTGAGCTCCTTGAGAGCAGGACCACGTCATATTCATCCTAATGTCTTCATCACATGGCACTGGGCCTGGCATGCAGTCTGTCCTCAGTGAACTGTTTGGTTAAATTAATGAATGAACAAATGAGCAAATGTGGCCTTGAGCAAATCATTCTCGCTTTCTGGGGCTCAGTTGTTTACCTCTCAAGTAGGAATCATCATCATCATCAACATCATCATCCTCAATCCTTCCCTGCTTACTTCACACAGCTGTCATGGCGATCCAGTGAGATAAAGAATGAGGGCGGGCTTTCTAAACAGTAAAGTGCAGTGCACACATGAGGAGGTCATTCCTTACCTCATCTGGGGCCTGACATCACCAGGGCTCTCTTCCTAGCCCAGGTTTCAAGGACCTTCTGGCATCAAAGTAGAAAATCGGTTCCATCAGGTCCCTTTCCTCCCTCCCTCTCCTCGGAGCAATTCTGCTTGCTCCTTGCCCCCCCCCCCCAAACTTACTGAATAGAGTGTAGAAGCCCCTCCAGTTAAGATCTTCTCCCCTCTCCTTCCTTTTTTCCCTGTCTCTCTTTTCAACAAGCAGACTTGAGAAATGGTAAACGTTTTTGCCATTATTCAAATGGCATGGAAATTACCTACTTGGCATTCCTCTTTGACATGGAGCCTTTAATTAGCCACTGGCCCCCCAGTCCCTGGGTATTTCTCCTGCTCTGCAGCTCCCTCACTTTCTCACCCCCACCCTCCATTAGCATCCTAATCAGAGATGCCCAGGCTGTGAGGGAAGAGACAGAAAAAGCCCACCCATGGCAGGATGGGAGGAACCTGGGTTCTGCTCCTGTAACCACCTCTGGGGTGACCTTGGACTTCTGTGGGGAAACACGCAAGTTGGGATGCAGAACAGGGCTTTGCCCCCAGGCCAGATTTCCATCCTCAATTCCATAAAGTATTGTTGCCCACCACCACCGCCCCCCCAACCCCCGTTTCACAGATGCCTCTCCCAGACCCACTTCTCCTTGGTCCCTGTCCTTCCTCTGACCTCCCTGTTCTGAAAGTTTAGCTCCACTGCTCCCTTGGCTATTGCTTTGGGGGCATCCAGGGATGTTAGAGGGAGACCTGCTCTGTGGGGTCAGCTCGCAGCCTGGTAGGGAGGAAACGGGTACCCTGCAAATGTGCAGTTCAAATCAACAAGTCTTTGTTGGTAGATGCATGGTCCCAAGCAGATCATGCCTGTAGGGTGGACGAGAGGTAACTAGTGCTGGGTGTCACGAACCTGCATGAGTATGAGTCTCTGTTCTGGATCCCAAGGAAGTGGCAAACAGATTCAGAAGACTAGACTGCCACATACGTGAAAAGCCACCAAGGATGATAAAGAAGGGACAGAGGATGGACAAGTCACTCTACTTCTTTGGGTGTTTTAGTTAAGATAATGCTAGCTGCTACAACAGGTAAGCCCTGAAATCTCAGTGGCTTAACAAAGTGTATTCCTGCTCATGTAAATTCCAAAACAGCACTGGTATGGGGCGGGGGAGAGGCAGACAGGAAGGTATTGTGCTCCTTAGACGGAGAGAGGCTCTGTCATCTTCAGTGTGACTTCCAAGACTGCCCTGGGCATGGACAAGCAGACAGGGAGCAGAGAGTGGAGAAGACACATCCATGCCTCAACCTTCTTGACCCCGAAGTGATACACATCCCTTCAGCTCTCATATTATTGGTGAGACCCAGACCAGGAAATGCAGTCCTGTAGGGGCAGCTGCCGCCCTACAATAACTCTATACTGTGGAAGGGGAGTTCTGAGAGTTGTCTCTGCCATTAAGCCTCGGTTTTATTATCTGTAAAATGGGGACGGGGAGGACTAGATTGACTATCAGGGCTAGAAAAAAACTCAGAGCTCATGCAGTCCTATCTACCACTACTCCCCCTATGTTACAAATAAACTGAGGTTTGGAAAGTTAAATGGCTTGCCCCACAGTCACAATGGCAGACCCAAAAATCCAGGTCTCTGGCCTCTCAAACCAATGATAAAAATAATAGCTACTGCTTATGGAGCACTTGCCTCACATGAGGCCCTTTACATACATTGTCTCTGATTCTCCCAACAACCCTGTGAAGTAGGTATCATTGTCCCTATTTTACAGATGAGAAAATTGAGGTTCAGAGACAGCAACTTGCCCAAGGTCACTTGACCTACAAGCAGCAAAGCCAGAAGACAACCCTGTCCCAAAGTGCCCCTCTTTCATTATATCATTTTGTTCCCAAACAGTGAATACTGAACTCTCCTTTGAGCAAGGACTGAGGTCCCAGCCCTCCTCACATCCTGTCATCTTGGAGCTGGACCCTCATGACCCGCTGAGCCCCACCCCTAGCATGGGAGAACACACTCATCTGCAGCTTTCACTATCCATGGCCAGCCGAGGCCCAGAGAGGCTGAGCCAACTGCATTGCAGCCAGCAGGAAGGAGAAAACAGGAGAGGAGAAGATGTCCCTCCCTTTAAGGATACTTTCTGGAAGTTGGACATATCATTTCTGCTTCCATTGCATTGTTCAGAATTTGGTCCTGTGGTCACACCTAAAAAAAACAAAAATCTTGCTGTCGAGTCGATTCCCACTCATAGCGACCCCACAGAACAGAGTAGAACTGCTCCATAGAGTTTCCAAGGAGCAGCTGGTGAATCTGAACTGCCGACCTTTTTAACCAGCTGATCTCTTAACCACTGTACCACCAGGGCTCCTTTGCTAGGAAAGCTGGAAATGCACTCTTTATTCATGTGCCTTGCTAAAACACAGGATTCTATTACCAAGGAAGAAGGGGGGAATGCGCATAGGAGACCTGAAGTTGCGACCCCAGAAAACGATCAGGCTCAGTTCCTAGTCCAAGCTCTGGGCCTGGGGCACTGCCAAGGTGATAGAGAAAAAGGCGCAGGCTTATTGCAGGCCCTGGGTCAGAAATTATGGGTCCCCAGCTGACTCTTTCCTCTCCAGGAGCCTGGGGGTTTGTCTGATATTTCTGCAGCAAGAACTCAGGCCTTGGGAGGGGGCCTAAATGACAACTAATCTTCCAGAGAGGATTATCTGGCTGCCACCTGTGGGGCTGGTCTACACGAGTGCTGGGAATGTGTAAGTGATCTTCTCAGGGGCAGAGAAGAGGGCTGAGCCTCCTTCACGCTAACTCACTCACCTCCCATCCCATCCCCTGCCTTCTCTGCATATAGGGCATGAAAGGATCTCATGCCTTCACTAGCTTGCCTTGAGCCACACCCACCTAAGGAGCAGGCAAGTTAGGGTCAGCTACCCTTTACAGCTAGTGGGAGCTTGCACAGGCCATTTAACCTGTCTGAGCCTTGGCCTCCTCATCTGTAAAATGGGATCATCATAACTGCCTCCCGGGATTGGTGTGAATATTAAACAGAACCACCTAAGTAAATGGCCTGGTGCATAGTAGGTGCCCAGTTGGTCATAGTTTCCCTTCGCGGCCCCTATCCCTTACATAAGTTAAAGCCCAGTGAATGGCAAGAACAGGCAATGACCATATCCTTCTGGCAGTAAAAGTTATCTGGAGTTCATATATTCACAAGCTGGCCATACACAAAGAGACTAACAATGTCCCCTCCTATACCAGCACAGGGTTTTTACACTTCTGAGATAGCTCTTCCCCTTATTTTTCCCTCAGGGCCTTCCTGGCATCTTAATTCTTGCTCACTAAGAAAACATGGCAGGGGTGGGCTTGGGTTAAGGGCTACCTGGGACTATATCCTCAGCCCCACACAACCCCCAGGTGTGATGGTGCCATCTCACCCCCTGGAGCTGGCCCGGATTCTGTCCCTGCACTTCCCAGACCTATCCCAGACCCCATACTTTGGCTCAGAAAGAATTGGATGACAGGGAGACCCATCAAGGCATATTGGCCAGGAGGGCCTTTGACCCATCATGATAAAGACTGATGGTGCCCTTAATGCTAAGTGAAATAAGTCAAGCACCTAAGGACAAATATTGTATGATCCGTCTTTTATAAGAAGACAAGAATAGATATATAGAGAGACCAGTGTTCAGTGGTTACCAGGGAGAAGTGGGGGGGGGGGAGGAGTTTAGATCATAGATACTTATTCTTTTTGGTGATGGGAAAAGTAACCCCGAATGTGCGTGTAGTGACCACAGCATGACCAGAGTAAATGATGTCACTGAGAAGCGCTCAAGAGAAAAGGATGCCTGTACTAGGAATTTGATATAAGACAGCAACAGCTCCAGCAAAGACCAAAAAAATGAGTGTATGATCACATATGGATGGGTATAGGCATATAGGTATATGGGTAGGTACAGGTATATACATATGTGAGAACAGATACAAGTACCTATATGTACATATAAATACAGATAAGTATAGATGTGAAGACACAACTACAGATACTCCTCAGATATAACTAAATACCTTCTAAGATTGGTTTTCTACGTTTGAAAGCTTAGGACCATAGTCTCATGGGACAGCTCAGTCAATTGGCATAATATAGTTCACAAAGTTCATGTTCTGCATCCTAGTGAAGTGAGTAGCATCTGGAGTCTTAAAATTTGTGAGTGGCCATCTAAGATACATCTATTGGTCTCTAATCATCAGGAGCAAAAGAATAAGAAGGTAACCAAAATCTCAGAGAAGAAACAAGTCTACAAGGCTGATAGCCTACTTGAGCCATGACTTCATCTACCCAGAGACCAGAAGAACTAGATGGTGCCCGGCTACCACAACTGACTGCTCTGACCAGGGTCACAATAGATGATCCTGGATAGAATGGGAGAAAAGTATAGAATAAAACTCAAAATCTTTAAAAAAGCAAAACTAACTGGACCATTTGAGACCAGAGGATTCCCTGAGACTATCACCCCAAGACTCTTTAAACCCTGAATTGAAACTATCCCCTGAGATCATCTCTTAGCAAAATAGCAGAGTGGCAGAGAAAATAAAGGATATTATCTAGTAGATATTATTTAGTAGGAAGGTGCTTTACTAAAAAACCATCTGTAAGAGACCAAAGTCAACATTTACTCAAAGCAAAGATGAGAAGATAAGGGGGCAGGGTATCTAGAGTACTTGAAATGGAACAACCAGAACACAATTAAACAGAATGTTGACACACCGTGAAAAAGGTAACTAATGTCACTGAACAATTTGTATAGAAATTGCCAAAATGGGAACCTAACTTGCTGTGTAAATTTTGACCAAAAACACAATAAAATATTATTTAAAATAAATAAATAAATAGGTCAAGAAAAACATCTTCTTGTCCAATAAAAATGGTGATAGAGATAAAGATAAGGTTTAAAAAAAAAAAAAAGACTGATGGTGGCTTGAAGGTCATTTAATGTGTTGAATGAATGAATGAAGTGATATGGAAGGACCCAGGAGAGAGGGGCCTTGGTCCTGCTTCTGTCACTAACAGTGAGGCCAAGACCTCGATTCCCTCATCTGGAACCCAAGGAAGAGGGATTAGATGACCACCAAGTCTGCTCCAGTCTGATCATTCAATGATACAAGTGGCAGGCACGTGTCCCCTTTGGCACACTCCACCAAAACAGAAACCCAAATCAGTTGCCATCCAGTCAACTCCAACTCCTGGTGATCCATGCAGAGTAGAACTGCACTCCATAGGGTTTTCAAGGCACCTCTGGGTGGGTTTGGAACGTCAGCCTTTCGGTTAATCCTCAAGTGTTTACATGATTGCACCACCCAGGGACTCTGTACACTCCACATCGTCTTCCTTTTAGTACCCCAACCTCCCTGTTAGGAGATCCCCAACTGTGTGTATTGTGGTTATAGGGTCTGGGGCAAGAGTGAGGGGCCACGTCTCATGGAGTCCTGGACAGGCTGCCCCACAACAAGCAGCTTCTCTGTCCTCTACCTGCTTCCTGCCCCTTGGGAGCCCCTTTGGTTCCTGCTGTCCCCAAGACTGGCCTTCCAGCTTTATTTTGATCCAGGGACGACCCATGAACCTTAAATTGGGTTCCCTTCGTGTTAAGTTACCCAGAATTGGTCTCCGTTGCTGGCAAATACCCTAAGTGATATATATATATATATGTAAGCCATTGCGTACATTGAACATATAAGCCCCATTCCTTAATATTCCTGTTGCTCATCCTTGGTTTTCTTCCCTGCCCCTTTTTCATTGTCAATTAACCCTGAGGTCTTCCCCTTTATGAGACAGGTAAAGAAGGAGGTGGTAAATCCAGGAGAAGCAAAATACTTTAGGGATATAACCTTACAGATAGCCCCCCGTATAGATTAAATTGTGTCCCTAAAAAGATACGTTCAAGTTCCAATCCCTGGTACCTGTGACCGTGACCTTGTTTGAAGATATTATCAGCTAAATTAAAATGAGGTCATACATACTGGGGTAGGATGAGTCCTGTGAAGATACAGCTACAAGCCAAGGAATGCCTGGGGCTACCAGAAACTGGGCACGACAAGAAAGCATGCAAACAGTTTACCATTACAAAAGGATCTTCCCCTAGAGAGGCAAGAGGGAGCATGACCCTGCTGACGCCCTGAATTCAGACTTCTAGCCTCCAGAACTATAAGACAATAAATTTCTGTGCTTATAAGCTACCCAGTTTGTGGGTTTTGTTACGGCAGCCCTAGGAAATGAATTGTGTTGTGTTGTTGAGTGCCATCAAGTCCATTCCAACTCATAGTAACGCCATGTGATAGAGTAGAACTGCCCCATAGGGTTTTCCAGGCTGTGATCTCTACAGGAGCACATCACTGGTTCTTTTCTCCTGCGGAGCCACTGGGTGGGTTCGAACCGCCAACTTTTAGGTTAGCAGATGAGGGCTTAACCGTTACACCACCAGGGCTACTAAGAAACGGATACATCCCCCACCACCACCCTTTACAACTAACCAAACTGTGTTGCTTTAAATTAGATTCTGTCTATTCAATAGCATTTTACTGAGCAGCTGCTGCAGGCCAGGCGCTGTGCTAAGCACAGGGGATACAAATGAAGATGTGCCTTCCCTAGAGCTCACAGTCTAGACTCCCCAGACAGATGAAAAGCAGAAGCTACTCTGCATTATAATGTCCTCGGGTTTTATGAGATTTGCATTATGTGAATTTGACACTGTAATATAAAGATATTAACAAACTCTCACTTTATATGTAAAATTTGAAATAATGTGTATCCTAAACATTTTTTTAAGCATGAAGGAGGTTGAAGCTGGCAGGCTCGGTGGATTGTAAACTGTGTTTGCATACTCACCACCCGGCAATGTCACTTTAGCTGATAAACAGGAATACTACCAACCTCTGTCAGGAAGTGTCCTAAATTATGCAAGTTTCTGAATTATACAAGGTCTTCTGGAGTGTGTGTCTCACACACGGTGCGACAGGTCTGGCGTTCAGAGCTCTGGCTCCGGAATCCCAGTGCCTGGAATTTATTCCCAGCTCCCCCCGCTTACCAGCCAGGTGTGGTGGGGGCAAGGTACTGCCTTAGGAGTTAAAATTGGGGCCATTATTCCCTGTCCTTGAGTATAAAGAACATGACCCAGCCGAAGTGACAAGAACTCACAAGGACACATCAACTGGGCCCTGAGATATAAAAATAATAGCCAGAACAATCTTGGAAAACATCTTTTAGGGACTCTTTTACATAAACAAATATTTAGACAGAGCACAAAGGGCCCACATGTTTTCCATTCTATGTTTTTCTATTAGCATTTAGTAAATAGTAAGATTTGTTGGACCAGTGAAGACACTCTTGACTGTCATTACTGAAACTTGTATCCATGATTGTTTAAAAACAGACAATTCAAAATGTAGAACCACAGTGACTTAGCAGGTGTTAGCCAGTCTGTGAAAAGGTGAAGCTTTTAATGATTTTATCCATTTGTAATGTCTGTATATGCTCATGATTCTGTAACATTCCTTGGACCCGGGCAAACAGAGCTCTGGCAGCATGCTTGTCTGTTTCCCACTCTTGCCTCTTGGAACATACGCTGAATAGAATCTTTCTTCTTGCTTTACTATAACCTTATGGTGATTTAGCCTAGGACAATACCGAGTCTCTCTGTGCCTTAGTTTCCTCATATGTACAATTGAGATAGTAGTGCCTACCTCCTAGGGGGCTTATGAAGATATAAATTTGTCTCCCACAAACGTGCTTAGCACAGTGTCTGGCATGAGGTAGGTGCTTGGAGCACTTCACTGAGCTGTGGATGGGCAGGAAGAGGTCATGGACATACATACATGAGGTCCATAAAGCTACAGCAGAAGCAGATGCAGCATCGCTTTGACTGCCCAACTCTGGCCCCTGGGGTCCCCGGAGTAGAGCAGTACTAGAGAGCCTCTTCACAAAGGTGGGATCCTCCAAGAGTTGAGGCAACACCACTGGCCATTCATGCTTGGAAGCTATGGCACATCCAGACACTTGACCTTGACAGACCCTGCGCTCTCTGTTCAGGGAATGTTCACAGACACTCCAGACTCTTAAACCCAAGCCAGCACTTATGGGGCCACATCCTCATCCAGAGGAGAAAGCAGAGTTGGTGCCCAGAGGGCCCTGAACAAAGCTCAGCTCACGGAACCCTGGTGTTCCAAAAGCCTGCTTCTCCAGCACGCTCAATCATAATTAACTTTTTTCTTAAGCCAATGTAATATGATAAATACTACCCTGGAGCTCACCCTGGAGAAGCACAAGGGAGGCCCACCTAACCCAGTCTGGGGGCCAGGGAGGAGGAGGCGCTGAACTTCAGCTCTCTTGAGTAATGCTTAGGAGCTAGGTGACTGGGGAGGGGGAGGGAGAGGGGACAGCAGGCCAGGCAAGGGGAACAGCTGGCACGAAGGTGTGCAAGACAGGGAATACAGGCAGTCCTCGAGTTACAAGCAGTTACGAACCAACCCCGGTAAAGCCTATTATATTAAAAATTTAAGGTACATACAATGGTTCGTAATAAACAGGTGCTGCTTTGCGACACATATCAAAACACTATTCTTATTATTACTGTATTATTACGTTAAAGATGTTTTAGTGTATCTGGAAGTGTTTCACTGATTTTTTTTTAATGCATAGACAGGTAGACTATATACTAAGAAAAACATTTGACTAACCGATGTCGGATACGAACTGTACCTAATGGTTCCGCTTTATGTACAAATTCAACTTAAAGAACTCATTCGTAATACGTGACTGCCTGTAACACATTCACTGAGTGTGCAACTCCATATAAAACAGGAAGACTGTCAACCAAGGTCTAACTTAGGTAAAATGGTTTCTGGGGCAAGTGAATGAGGTCCAGAGTGGGCCCTGTAGGAGGGGTTCACAACCTTCTTTCGTCCCTGGCTTTCTTTGGCAGTCTGGTGAAACCAGTGGAATCCTTCTCAGAATCTTGCCTTTAAATGTATTAAAAAAATATATAGGACTGAGAAAAAAAAAAATTATGTTGAAGTTATTAACAAAACATTTTTAAATCTACGATATGGTAATACATGTGTCTCTCTGTTGATGTGTTAAATGACAAGATTTAGCGGCAGGAAGTAGTGATGAACAAAAATTGTTTTTCAAGATATTACAACAACTGTAATATGGTATGAAAATGCCTATGATTCCAATCGGTGGCAAAGTCCCAAGTATGGCTAATTCTACTGTGGTTTATTGGCTACATTCATAATTAAGGGAAATACTCAATTTCAGTTAAAGGTTAGGAGTCCCTGGGTAGCAAAAACGGTTAAGTACTCGATTACTAACCAAAAGATTGGCAGACTGAACCCACCCAGATGGTGCCTTGAAAGACAGTCCTGGCAACCTGCTTCTGAAAGATCCCAGCCTTGAAAAAACTCTATGGAGCAGTTCTACTCTGCACACGTGGGGTACATGAGTCAGAATCAACTTGATGGTAACTAATAATAGCAACAAGTTAAACGTTAGTGAAAATAAAGATGTAACTTTTTCCTATCCAAGTTCATGGACTTCCCCTGAGTTCCCTCCACATTCCCCTTGGTTCTCCAGGAGGCCAGGGTAGAAACCCTGACTTACACTTACACAAAGGCCCAGCCTTGTTCTAGAAGCCCAGTGGTTACGAGCATTGAAGCCAGGCTGCTTCCTCCATTACCTGCTGTGTGACCTTGGGCAAGATAATCAGCCACCTAGCGCCTCAGTTTACTCAAAATTGTAAGTATCAAACGAGCTAATGCACATAAAGCAGTTAGAACAGTGTGTGGCACACAGTAGGTGTTCTGTAAATAAGGGTTACCTATTTCCATTCTTATTCTCAGTTCCCGAAGACAATGCGGAGGGAAACCCACAGACGTGTATCATTATTTACTGACAGAAGTCATGTTAATAAGCACAGGAAGCACAATTAGCACAGAGTTATTTCAATTCTGAGGTTTGCTTGACTACAAAAGCCTCACATTTCTCCCCCCGATTTCTCTGCTAATTACACTGCTGCCGTCCATCGCAGCTGCCACACGACGCCCGTGTCGGCTGCATCTAAAGTAGTTGTTAAGGCTGCATAATGGCATGCACTGACTAATTGGCCATCATGCCCAGGATGAATGGAGTCAGGCAACGGACTCTGGCCAGGACCTGGCCCTAGGACCTTGAGCTGCACAATCCCAGCAAGCTCCCCTCCAACCCCCTCTCCATCCTACCCCATAGGACCAGGCCACAGGCCCCAAAAAGAGGTTAGGGATAGGACTGCTAAACTGGAAGGCCCTGGAGAACAAGGTCCTGGCTAGGAAATCTTCCCAGATTATGCCTCTAATTTACTGTGTGACCATGAGCTAGCCACTGAACGTCTCTGGGCTGTACTTCTCTGACCTATAAAATGGGAACCAGGAAGAGGTGGGCCTACATGTTCTCTAAGGGCGCTCCAGCTTCTGCCTACTACATTTTGACTATTCCAGGGTAGGTTCCCCAACCCCCTCGGGGAATCTCAGTCAGCCTGAGGGCGTGGAAGGCGGGACAGGTAGTGTGTCTCACTTCAGAGCTGAAGAATAAAAGAGCCAGTACTCAACCGTCACATGGTCTCCTCCTGTGTTAAAGCCAAGAAAGCCCCATGATGAGATGGTGGAATTGAGCTGAGAGGAGAGTAGTCTGGATCGCCAAATTGCAACTTGCAGGACATCCCCAGCAGACTTTGTAGAGATAAGAAGTAAACTTTAGCTGTGTTACACCATTAAGATTCTCAGGCTGTTGTTACCACAGCACTACCTGGCCCATCTTGCCTTTTGTTGCTGTTAGGTGCCTTCCAGTCAGCTCCGACTCACAGCGACGCTTTGTACAACAGAATGAAACACTGCCCAGTCCTGCACTAGCCTCACAATCATTGCTATGTCTGAGCCCGTTGTTGGCAGCCATTGTGTCAGTCCATCTTGTTGAGGGTCTTCCTCTTTTTCTCTGACTCTCTACTTTACCAAGCATGATGTCCTTCTCTAGGGACTGGTCCCTTCTGGTAACACGTCCAAAGTACATGAGACAGAGCCTTGCCATCCTCTCTTCTAAAGAACATTCTGGCTGTAATTCTTCCAAGACAGAATTGTTCGTCCTTCTAGCAATCCATGGTATATTCAATATGCTTTGCCAATGCCGTAATTCAAAGGCATCAATTCTTCGGTCTTCCTTATTCATTGTCCAGCTTTTGAATGCCTATGAGACAATTGAAAATACCATGGCTTGGGTCAGGTGCACCTTAGTCCTCAAAGTGACATCTTTACTTTTTAACTCTTTTGCAGTAGATTTGCCCAATGCAATGTGTCATTTGATTTCTTGACTACTGCTTCCATGGGTGTTGATTGTGCATCCAAGTAAAATGAAATCCTTTACAACTTCAATCTTTTATCCATTTGTCTTGATGTTGTTTATTGGTCCAGTTGTGAGGATTTTTGTTTTCTTAATGCTGAGGTGTAATCCATACTGAAGGCTGTAGTCCTTGATCTGCATCAGTAAGTGCTTCAACTTCTCTTCACTTTCAGCAAGCAAGGTTGTGTCATCTGCATAACACAGGTTGTTAATGAGTTTTCCTCCAATCCTGATGCCCTGTTCTTCTTCATATCGTCCAGCTTCTCAGATTATGTGCTCAGCATACAGATTGAATAAGTATGGTCAAAGGATACAACCCCGACACACACCTTTCCTAATTTTAAACCACTTGGTGTCTCCATGTTCTGTTCGAACGACTGCCTGTTGGTCTATGTACAGGTTTCTCATGAGCACAATTAAGTGTTCTGGAATTCCCATTCTTGGCAATATTATCCATAATTTATTATGGTCCACACGGTTGAATGCCTTTGCATAGTCAATAAAACACAGATAATCATCTTTCTGGTGTTCTCTGCTTTCAGCCAGGATCCATCTAACATCAGCAATGATGTCACTCGTTCCACACCTTGTTCTGAATTTGATCTGAATCTCTGCAAGTTGCCTATCGATGTACTGCTGCAACTGTTTCTGAATTATCTTCAGCAAAATTTTACTTGCTTGTGATATTAATGATATTGTTCAGTAATTTCCACATTCTGTTGGATCACCTTTCTTTGGAATGAGCACAGATACGAACCTCTTCCAGTCAGTTGGCCAGGTAGCTGTCTTCCAAATTTCTTGGCATAGACTAGTGAGTTTTACAGCATTGCCTAATATAGGTATTTCCCCAAAAGTGTTCAAAATGATGTGTTTTTAAATAAAGGATTTAAGAGGCAGCTGCTTCATGGTGCCAATAAAAGAAGAGCTGTGACAAGAGGGCATGGTTTTAGCTACAGAGAAGGACTTTCTAACAATGCAGCTGGCTTGACAATGAAATGAGTGATCCTTCCAAGGCCCCCTCAGCAAGCTCTCCAAAACTCTTCAAGTGCAGAGTTTAAAAACCAAGCTTAAGGAACCAGAAATGTATAAGCAGTCCCAAAGGGTAGGGCCTAGGGTAGAGAGTGAGATACTGAACATTCTCAGGAACCCAGAGGGGAATTCTTATTTGGTTGGTTAGTGTCATGGATTGAATTGTGTCCCTCCAAAATGTATGTCAGCTTGGCTAGGCCATGATTCCCAGTATCGAGTGATTGTTCACCATTTTGTGATCTGATGTGATTATCCTATGTATTATAAATCCTAATCTCTATGACGTTAATGAGGCAGGATTAGAGGCAGTTATGTTAATGAGGCAGGACTCAAATCGACAGGATTAGGTTGTATCTTGAGTCTATCTCTTTTGAGATATAAAAGAGAAAATTGAGCAGGGAGGAGAGGGACCTCATGCCACCAAGAATGAAGAAACAGGAGGAGAGTGCATCCTTTGGACCTGGGGCCCCTGCACTGAGAAACTCCTAGACCAGGGGAAGACTAATGACGAGGACTTTCCCTCAGAGCTGACAGAGACAGGAAGCATTTCCCTGGAGCTGGCACCCTGAATTTGGGCTTCTAGCCTCCTAGACTATGAGACAATAAGTACCACCCACTTGTGGTACTTCTATTATAGCAGCACTAGATATCTAAGATAGTTACCAAGAAGAAAATGGGTCTAGTAATGGAAGAATCACGGGATGAATTTCAGAACTGGGAAGAAAAATAATGTTTGGATGTGGGTTTTACTCTGAGGTTCCCTCTATCAAGAGGATATTAATGGAAAATTAGGTATAATTGGTTTTTCCTGTTTCCCAGCAACAGATTTTGACCCTAGAAGGGTCCCCTTTCCCCATTCCTGGAGGGGACTCCAGAAAGTGAGAAAGAGACAGATCCTTCACTCACCTCTACAGCGTGAGAGAATCCTACAGAACCCTTGAGTCATTAAAACACACACACCAGACTTTCTGAGTTAGGAAATTCTGGAGTCTTTGGATCCCAAATAGAAAACCCTAGAATCAATCATGGAGTCTACAGCATCACAGAATTCCAGCATCACAGGGAGCTTAAAGCTACAGAACAGTCCTTGAAAGAAACAGGAGAGCTGGGTCATTCGTCTGCTGGGCCATCAAGGCCCTTGAGTGCCAGACTCACTGGAGGAACCACTGGCTTCTTCTTGGTGATGCCCAGGTGAGCAGGTCCCCAGTCTTCTTCTCTCCCCTGTGCCTGTGCTTCACCTGCCCACAGTGGAGTTGCAAGTAAGCTACCCCCATGCAGCAAATAAATACATAAAGAGCATGACTTTGTGTTTGAAGGACGAATGCCAAGTTTCCTCTCTGGAGCCCTCTTCCAACCCTCCATATATCACCTCCACATGACCAGGCTGTCAGGCCTGCCACCCCGAGCTCTCCTTGGCTGTGATAAACACAGAAGACAGAACATTTCCTATACCCTCAGGCCCTGCAATCAGGGAGGGGGTGGAAAATCCATCCAAGCCACTCCAGGATTTATGTTTGAAACTGTTTTCCTTTGTCAGGGGAGAAAACCAGCATATGTTCCTAAAGGTGAACCTTGTAAATCAGTGCAGATGTGTTGGTGCATGATGGTCCTTTTGGCAACTCAGCTGGGTTCAGGTTTTGCACCAACACCTGCGTATGCACATTAGTGCACATCCACCCAACAACCTTCCTCCAACTTCCCTGCATCCTCCCTCACTTGCAATTGCAGTCTCAACCCCTTCTCCAGGAAGTCTTCTCAGATTTGTCCATCTATTTCCCAGCCCCTTGGCTCAAGCTCTGGCCCTTTCTCTGTTCCCAATGATTTTAGGTCATTTTGTAATTGTTTATTTATTTTCATTCCATGAACACTGGCCCAGGGACTCTTCAGGAGTGCTGATTGCCTCTCCTCCCTCAGACAAGGAACTCTCCAAGGACAGAAGCTACATCTCTCCCATCAGACCAGAACTCCCCCCAGGGCAGGGACATCATCTCTCCCTCTTACAGGCAGAAAGCATGCCTCTCCAACACCATTCACTTGGTAGGCCAATTCACCAGCTTCAAGAAGCACAGAAAGCAACATGACTACATCTTCTACACAAGCTGAGACACTTATGGAGTCTGCAAGTACATGCAACATGTTTGTGCATACATGCAATTTTCTGGAAAGAGTGTCCATAGCTTTCAACTGATCCTCAAATAGATCTGTTCAGGGCCAAAGTGAAACCTTTGGAAGCTCCAAGCACTGAAAAAATTGTGGGGCTGCCCTGCCTCCATCCACTATATGTAATTCAAAATAAAACAGCACTGATCTCTGAAAAACAAAACTGCCATGATGTGGCTTCTTTGTAGAGTCTCTGACTGTATTAGTTCATCAGAGCTAAGCATCTCAATTTTTCTGAGGCCCTTAGTGCACGCTAAGTCAGTTTATTGGTTGACTCCTGCACTAGGCCTGCTATGTAGGAAAGGTTAAAAAACATAGCTTCCAGGGGATGTTGGGAGCAAAGCTGGCAGCTTTCAGAATGAAAATGGGGAAATAGGAGAAGCCCCTACAATCCCTGAAGCAGGCAAGCAGGTAGGGTATTAGGCTAAGCCTGTCCCCTGGAAACCTCCCTCTGCTTCCCCGACCTGGGCAGGGACCAAAAGGATGGGACTGTTTCTATGGTTTTTTTCCTTTTTTTTTTTCCAACTGGAATGAGACACAGAGAATGGAACTCCGTAATATTACCTGGGTTCTGCTGGACTTGGTAACCACTCAGCACCCACCTCTCCAACAACTTCTCCCATCCTACCTCCAGCTCTCCCAGCCTAGGAAGGCACCTGAAATGCTCCACTGAAAGAGAGACTTGATGATTCCCAAGAAATCTTCTACCACTGTTGAAAAGCCCCTAGCCCTGAATCTGGTTGCCCCCAGTGACCCCAAACCACTCAGCCCATGGCCACTCCAACTACACTGAATGGAAGCCAAATCACCCAAAGCAAGGGGTCAAGGTTAAGGCTGAGATTCCACTTCCAAACCCTTCCAGGGCTTGGAGAGCAACACGAGACACACAAAATGTTGGGCAAGGAAGCAAGAAGGGCTGTAGACTGAGAGTTGGAAAACTAGTTCCTGTTCTCAGCTCAGCCACTGCCATGCTATTTGACTCTGGGCAAGCCACTGCTCCTCTCTGGCCCTCACTCTCTCCATCTATCAAGTGAGGGTGCTGAGGCCCTTCTTGCTGTAGTGTCTATATATCTGGGTTAGAGAATGCCTGGGCTAGAAGGGTTCACCTCAGAGCCTTTTCTCCACCTCAGGGTATCAATCCGGTCTTCCCAAGGTCTCAGGACATAAACCAACACCCATTCACCCCTCCACCCAAATTTAGCATTTGCCTCAAGGAAGAACCATTAATCTCATGGAAGAGTTATCAAGCAGGCAACTGTCTGGTCCCCTGGAGAAGTGTGGGCAGAGAGTAGTTGCAAAGGTGATTGAGCTCACAGACCTTAGGCAGCTCAGGGTAGAGTGTGGCTGGTGACGTCTTAGAGACAGAGGCATAGTAGCCAGGACCCTGAGAGCCTGATGGTCATAAATGATTTCCTTTGGATCCTCAGATCTCTCTCTCTCTGTTGGGAAGGAATAGAAATACCAAAAAGGGAAAAGGGGATGGGGGAGGAAATGAAGGTTTGCTGAGGTTTTGCTGGGTGCTAAGCACATATATATGGGGGCAGTGGTGGGTCAGTTATAGAATTCTTGCCTTCCGTGCAAGAGACCTGCTTTCAATTCCGAGCCAATGCACCTCATACACAGCCACTACCCAGTCAGCCAGTGGAGGTTTGTGTGTTGCCATGATGCTGAAAGAGTTTCAATGGGGCTTCCAGACTAAGACGGACTAGGAAGAAATGTCTCGTGATCTACTTCTGAAAATCAGTCAGAGGAAACCCTATGGAGGGAAGTGAGGCCAAGACGGAAGCCAGTGTGCTTCATGTCGTCCTTCTTACAACAAAGACCCCAAAAAACAAATGAATCAGATATATGACAATCCAGGAACCCTAAGCATCAAAGATAAAGCTGAAGAATCAGACTGAGTGACACGTGGAAGGAGAGACAATTCAAAAATGGCAGAAACAGGAAATTACAGATCACCAGTGTCCTGCTAGCTGAATCTGCACGGTACAGACATATTGAGGCAAACAACAGAACCCCAAGCTGAAACCCACCCCATCTGGTGAAGTTAAGCAGTACCAACTCCGCATGCACCTCAAGAACCAAACAGAAGCCTTCCAGATCTGTGAAAGTTAAGTACAAGCTCCAAGCCCACCATGCGCATCATATCCCTTCCTCTACTAGAGCTCCATGTCTGAGAAGCACTCCCTTCTCCTCATCCATACCCCTCTTTGCTCTGACACAAGCCCAGCAGCATTCAATACCACCAGGAACTCACAGCCCAGTCCAGAGGTGCCTACCCCTTTGCCCAGCCACTGGCGTAAGGGGTCCACAGATTTACAGCACCCTTCACCCCTGCTGATCATCCACATCAGTGCCTTGCTGGCCAACAAAGCACAGCACGCCCTCATTAGGACAAAACTGGTAGGGTTTCCAGTTGAAGTCCATTTTCACCTGCAGCAGCCAAGTGGGAGTTGCAGATTTGTGGCATTCGACACTGTCTCACCCCCTAAGAAGGGGCCTCACCCACTCACACAGGGGGCCTGATGGCCGGCAGTACCACCCACTCCATCTGGCTTCCTATGATGGGGGCCTGAGAACAAGTGGCACCCCCCAATCCCTCCAGCTAATGACACTGGGCTCCCAAGGACTGGCTGCATTACCCACCCCCCACTATGCGCTCTAGCGGACCGGGGCACACCCTTCGTCTGGGCACCCAGGAGTAGCTGACAGCCCCCTGCCTTGCCCCTCACATCACCCCCCACTTCAACCAGAGGACTGTGCCTGCTCCAAACACCCCCATGCAGTCCTGCCTGCTCAGGGCTGTAGGTGAGGAGTAGGTGAGAGTCTCCACACCACACACTCAGTGACCAACCTGGGGACCTGTGCCCCGACCAACTGGTAAGCAGCAGAGTGCTCACACAATACCCAACCAAAAGACTCGGGAGAACACCCCCTGCACTCATGGCCAGGTGGCCAGCAGGACAGATTCATCACATCACCAAAAACACTGCCTACATCTTCAGCAGCCCCACAAGAACAGTGAACAGACTCCCAGGTTCACACACCTAGTAGCTGCTCGACCACCTGGAGACAGGAGGTGAGAGCTTTGACAAGGCCAGATTAATGACCAGAGTAGCACACATGCCCAGCCTACTTGGACATATCAAAACAAAACAAAAATTCAGGATACGGTAAACAAAAGTACAGTAAATAAGTATAATAACTTATTGAGGCCTCAGAGACAACAGTCAATATCAAATCACATAAAGAATTGCAACAAGATGGCTCCAGCAAGCAACAAAAACAAAGAACCAGAAAACCTTCCAGAGGAAGATAAAGCAACAGACCTACCTGATAAAGAATTCAAAAGACTAATATACAGAACTCTCCAAGAGATCAAGAAGGAGATCATGCAAAACACAGACCAAACCAAGGACACATAGACAAAATAATAGAAGAATTCAGGAAAACAATACAAGAACAAAATGACAAAATAAACAGGCTGCTAAAAACCATAAAAAAACAGCAACTAGAAATCCAAAAGATTAACAATAAAATTGCCGAACTAGAAAACTGAATAGAAGGTCATAGAAGCAGAATTGAGACAATGGAAGTTAGAATTAGTGAGACTGAAGGTAAATCCCTTGACATCAATTTTTTTGAGGAAAACTCAGAAGAAAAAAAAAAATGGAGAAAGCATAAAAATGATGTGGGATACTATCAAGAGGAAAAACCTACACGTGATCAGAGCACCAGAACAGGGGGGGATAACAGAAAACACAGAATTATCAAAGATTTGCTGGCAGAAAACTCCCCTAATATCATGAAAGGTGAGCAAATATCTATCCAAGAAGCTCAATGAAGCCCATACAGGGTACACCCCTAAAGAAAGTCACCAATACATATCATAATCAAACTTGCCAAAGACAAAGAAAGAATCTTGAAAGTGGCTAGGGATAAACATAAAGTCACCTACAAAGGAGAACCAATAAGACTAAGCTCTGATTACTCATCCAAAACCATGCAGGCAAGAAGGCAATGGGACAACATATATAAAGCCTTGAAGGAAAAAAATTGCCAGCCAAGAATTATATATCCAGTAAAATTGTCTCTCAACTATGATGGCAAAATTAGGTCTTTCCAGACAAACAGAAATTAAGGGAATATGTAAAAACCAGACCAAAATTATAAGAAATACTAACAGGAGTCCTCCATTTAGAGAACCAAAAACATCATACAATAATCCAAGACTAGGACACAGGACAGATCAACCAGATATGAAGCCAGATAGGGAATTCACAAAAACAAAACAAAGCTAAAAGACTGAAAATAGGGAACCAGAGATGTCAATATGTAAACAATGAAAACATCACAACAAAAAAGAGGGAATAAGTGATGTAGTCGTAGAACCTCCATATGGAGAGGAAGTGAGGTGATATCAAGAAATAAAACACTGGTTTAAACTTAGAAAAATAAGGGTAAATTTTAAGGTAACCACAAAGGCAGCTAACAAACCTAACCATCAGAATAAAAAGAAGAAAAACACAAAGACTCAGCAAGCACAAAATCAACAATACTGAAAATACATAAACAAAAAGAACTCAACACAGAAAATTAAGCAGAACAAAGAAATCATCAACACCAAACACACACACACACACACACACACACACACCACAAAATGGCAGCAATAAACTCATACCTATCAATAATAACACTGAATGTAAATGGCCTAAATGCACCAGTAAAGAGACAAAGTGACAGAATGGATTAAAAAATATGATCCATCTATATGCTGTCTACAAGAGACACAACTTAGACACAAAGACATAAACAAACTAAAACTCAAAGATTGGAAAAAATATATTGAGCAAACAGTAATCATAAAAGAGCAGGAGTGACAATATCAATCTCCGATAAAATATACCTTAAAGCAAACTCCATCATAAAGGATAAGGAAGGACACTATATAATGATTAAAGGGTCAATACACCAGGAGAACATAACCATAATAAATATATATGCACCTAATGACAAGGCTTAAAAATACATAAACTCTAACAGCATTGAAAAGAGAAATAGGCAGTTCCAAATAACAATAGGAGACTCTCATGGATTGAATCATGTCCCCCCAAAAATGTGTGTATGAATTTGGTTGGGCCATGATTCCTGGTATTGTGTGATTTTCCTATATGCTGTAAATCTTGCCTCTATGATGTTAATGAGGGAGGATGGGTGGAAGTTGTGTTAGTAAGGCAGGACTCAATCTACAAGATTGGATTGTGTCCTGAGGCAATCTCTAGAGATATAATGGAGAGAAGTGAGCAGAAAGACAGGGAGACCTCATACCACCAAGAAAGCAGTGCCAGGAGCAGAGTGTGTCCTTTGGACCCGGGGTCCCTGTGCGGAGAAGCTCCTAGTCAGTCAGAACAATGCTGAGAAGGCTGACAGAGAGAGAAAGCCTTCCACTGGAGTTGATGCCCTGAATTTGGACTTTTAGCCTGCTTTACTGTGAAGAAATTAATTTCTCTTTGTTAAAGCCATCCACTTGTGGTATCTCTGTTGTAGCAGCACTAGATGACTAAGACAGAGACTTCAACACACTATTTTGGTGAAGGACAAAACACATAGAAAGAAACTCAATAAAGATACAGAAAATCTAAATGCTACAATCAACCGACTCAACCTCATAGACATATATAGAACACTCCACCCAACAGCAGCAAAGTATACATTCTTTTCCAACACATATAGATTATACTCCAGAATAGACCACATTTTAGGCCACAAAGCAAACTTTAACAAAATCTAAAACATCAAAATAATACAAAGCATCTTCTCTGATCACAATGCCATAAAAGTAGAAATCAATAAAGAAACGGAAAGAAAAAAAATCAAATACGTGGAAACTGAACAACACCTTGCTTAAAAACTACTGGGTACTGGAAGAAATCAAGGGTGGAATAAAAAATTCATAGAATTAAATGAGAATGAAAACACATCTTACCAAAATCTTTGGGACACAGCAAAAGCAGAGCTTAGAGGTTAACTTATAACAATAAACACACACATCAAAAAAGAAGAAAGGGCCAAAATCAAAACAATAATCCTAAAACTCAAACAAATAGAAAGAGAGCAGCAAACGAAGCCCTCAGCCACCAGAAGAAAGGAAATAATAAAGATTAGCACAGAAATAAATGAAGTAGAAAACAGAAAAACAATAGAAAGAATCAACAAGACCAAAAGTTGGTTTTCTGAAAAAATCAACAGACCATTGGCCAAAGGAAAAACAGGAGAGGGAGCAAGTAACCTGAGTAAGACATGAGATGGGTGATATCACAACAGACCCAACTGAAATAAAAAGGATTATAACAGAATACTATGAAAAATTGTACTCCAACAAATTTGAAAACCTAGAGGAAATGGACAAATTTGTAGAAACACACTACCTACCTAAACTAACACAAACTGAGGTAGAAAAACTAAACAGACACATAACAAAAGAAGATACTGATGATGAATTTAGGGAAAAAAAACTCCCAAGAAAAAAAAAAAAAGCCCTGGTCTGGACAGCTTCACTGGAGAATTCTACCAAACCTTCAGAGAAGAGCTCACACCAATACTACTCAAGCTATTTCAGAGCATAGAAAAGGAAGCAATACTCCCGAATTCATTCAATGAACCCAGCATAACCCTGATATCAAAGCCAGGCAAAAATATCACAAAATAAGAAAACTACCGACCAATATCCCTCATGAACATAGATGAAAAATCTTTAACAAAATTCTAACCAATAGAATTCAACAGCATATCAAAAAAATAAGACATCACGACCAAGTGGGATTCATACCAGAAGAAGAATTGACACCTTTGAATTATGGTGTTGGCGAAGAATATTGAATATACGATGGACTGCCGAAAGAACGAACAAATCTGTCTTGGAAGAAGTACAGTCAGAATGGTCCTTAGAAGCAAAGATGGTGAGATTACATCTCAGGTAATTTGGACATGTTTTCAGGTGGGACCAGTCCCTGGAGAAGGACATCATGCTTGGTAAAGTAGAGGGTCAGGGAAAAAGAGGAAGACCCTCAATGAGATGGACTGACACAGTGGCTGCAACAATGGGCTCAAGGATAACAATGATTGTGAGGATGGCACAGGACTGGTCGGTGCTTTGTTCTGTTGTACATAGGGTTGCTATGAGTCAGAACCAACTCGATCACACCTAACAACAACATGCAGAGATGATTCAACATTAGAAAATCAATCAACAAAAGAATCACATGATCATATCAATCGACACAGAAAAGGCATTTGACAAAGTCCAACACCCATTCCTGATAAAAATTCTCAGCAAAATAGGAATAGAAGGGAAACTCCTCGACATAATAATGGGCATTTATACAAAACCAACAACCAACATCATTCTAAATGGAGGGAGAATGGACACATTTCCCCTGAGAACGGGAACCAGACAAGGATGCCCTTTATCACCACTCTTATTCAATATAGTGCTGGAAGTTCTAGCTAGAGCAATAAGGCAAGAAAAAAATAAATAAATAAAGGGCATCCAAATTGGTAAGGAAGAGGTAAGACTATCCCTATTCGTAGATGATATTATACACAGAAAACCCCTAAGAATCCACAAGAAAGCTACTGGAACTAATAGAAGATTTCAGCAAAGTATCAGGATACAAGATTAATATACAAAAATCAGTTGGATTCCTCTACACCAAGAACTTCAAAAGGGAAATTACCAAATCAATACCATTTATGATAGTCCCCAAGAAAACAAAGTACTTAGGAATAAATCTAAATAGGGACATAAAACAACTATGCAAAGAAAACTACAAAACACTACGCAAGAAACCAAAAGAGACCTACATAACTGGAAAAACATACCATGCTCATGGATAGGAAGACTCAATATTGTGAAAATGTCAATACTACCCACAGCAATCTACAGATACAATACAATCCTGACCCAAATTCCAACAGCATTCTTTAACAAGATGGAGGAAAAAATCACCAACGTCATATGGAAAGGGAAGAGGCCCTGGAGAAGTAAAGCATTACTGAAGAAGAAGAACAAAGTGGGAGGCCTCACACTACGTGAACTTAAAACCTATTATACAGCCACGGTAGTCAAAACAGCCTGGTACTGGTACAACTACAGACACATAGACCAATGGAACAGAACTGAGAACCCAGACATAAATCCATCCGGCTATGAGCAGTTGATATTTGACAAAGGGCCAAAGTCTGTTAAATGGGGAAAAGACATTCTCTTAAACAAACGGTACTGGCATAACTGGATATATATCTGTGGAAAAATGAAACAAGATCCATTCCTCACACCATATACAAAAACTAACTCAAAATTGATCAAAGACCTAAATATAAACTGTACAATGATAAAGATCATGGAAGAAAAAGTAGGAACAACACTAGGGGCCCTACTACGTGGCATAAATAGAACACAAACCATCACTAACAATGCACAAACACCAGAAGAGAAACTACATAACTGGGAGCTCCTAAAAATTAAACTCTTATGCTTATCAAAAGACTTCACCAAAAGAGTAAAAAGACAACCTACAGACTGGGAAAAAAAATTTGGCTACAACATATTCAACAACACTCTAATCTCTGAAATCTACAAATGACTTCAACACCTCAATAACAAAAAGACAAATAATCCAATTAAAAAATGGGTAATTATATGAACAGACGCTTCACCAAAGAAGACATTCAGGTGGCTGACAGACACATGAGGAAATGCTCTCGATCATTAGCCATTAGAGAAAGGCAGATCAAAACTACAATGAGATACCTTCTCTCCCCAACAGTACTGGCACTAATCCAAAAAACACAAAATAACAAATGTTGGAGAGGTTTCAGGGAGATGGGAGTCTTCTGCACTGCTAGGGGAATGTGAAAGGGTACAACCACCTTGGAAAATGATATGGCGCTTCCTTAAAAAGCTACAAATAGAAATACTATATGATCCAGCAATGCCACTCCCAGGAATCCTACAGAAATAAGATCCGTCACACAAGTAGACATGTGCACACCCATGTTCATTGCAGCATTATTCACAATAGCAAAGAGATGGAGACAACCTAAATGCCCATCAACAGATGAATGGATAAACAAATTGTGGTACATACACACAATGGAATACCACGCAACGAAAAAGAACAATGGTGACTCTGACGAACATCTCACAATATGGATGAATCTGGAGGGCGTTACGGTGAATGAAACAAGTCAGTCACAAAAGGACAAATATTGTACAAGACCACTATTACAATAATTCAAGAAAAGGTTTACATACAGAAAAAACACCCTTCGATGGTTATGAGGGGAAGGGAAATCACTAACTAGATAGTAGACAAGTGTCAACTTAGGTGAAGGGAAAGACAATACATAATATATGGGAAGTCACCACAACTTGACCAATGCAAAGGCATAGAAGTTTTCTAGACACATCCAAACACCTTGAGGGCTCGAGTTACTCGGGCTGGGGGGTAGGGACCATAGTTTCGGGGAACATCTAGGTCAATTGGCATAACATAGTTCATAAAGAATAAGTTCTACATCCCACTTTGGTGTCTTTAAAGTTTGTGAACGGCCATCTAAGATACATCTATTGGTCCCATCCCATTTGGAGCAAAGGAGAATGAAGGAAACCAGAGACACAAGGAAAATATTAGCCCAAAGGACTAAAGGACCACATGAACCAGTGCCTCCACCAGCCTGAGCCCAGAAGAACTAGATGGTGCCCAGCTACCACCACCAACTAATCTGACAGGGATCACAACAGAGAGTCCTGGACAGGACAGGAGAAAAATGTAGAACAGAATTCAAATTCACGAAAAAGACCAGACTTACTGGTCTGACAGAGGCTGGAGGAACCCCCAAGACTATAGCCCCCAGACATTCTGCTAACTCAGCACTGAAATCAGTCCCAAAGCCCACTTTCCAGACAAAGATTAGACAGACCTATAAAACAAACGACAACACATATGAGGAATGTTCTTTTTAGTTCAATCAAATATACGAGACCAAATGGGCAGCTCCTGTCCAAAAGCAAGACAAGAAGGCAGGAAGGGACAGGAAATGGACAAATGGACCCAGGGAAACTGCGGTGGAAAGGAGGAGCATGCTCTCGCATTGTGAGGATTGCAACCAATGTCACAAAACAGTACATGTATAAATTTTTGAAGGAGAAATTAACTTGGGTTGTAAGCTTTCACCTAAAGCACAATAAAAGAAAAAGAAAAAACCCTATAGATCACAACAGTCCAATCTGCAGTCGATCATGGGGATGGTGCAGGACCAGGCAGTGTTTAATTCTGCTGTGCGTGGATCACCAAAAGTTGGGCGCTGACTCAACAGCAGCTAACAACAACAACACAACAAGCACATATATAAACCACATTTAATCCTCACAGCCTTATGATGTAAGTACTAATTATTATCTCCATTTTACAGAAGAGAAAACTGAGGTTCAGTTTTCTGAACCTAGACAAATGACCTGCCCAAGATCACACAGTTAGGAAACGGTAAGGCCAAGACCCAAACTCCAAAATGCACGGTTTTTCTATGGGATCGTTCCACTGATGGGGGAGTCCCTGGCATCAGACTCGGAGACCCCAAGATACAACCTGGCCTAGTCTCTCCTTGAAGGAACTAGATAAGCAGGTCTCTGCCCCTCTCCCATTACACACCTCCAACCCTGCTCCCAGGAAACCCTCAGAGCCCAGCCAATCCCTTGTTCCCCTCAGCTCTGAACCAGACATCTGGGACACCAGGACTCAAACCCTTCAAGCTTCCTCCCAGTAACCACTGGGATTGGCAGCACACTCTTCCTGCCACACTGGCTCTGCCATGCCATGTTGTGCTCACACCTCTGCTGGGCTCCTGGTCCCCCCGTGGCCTGACTCATGACTACCCTGTGTAATGAAGCGTGCAGTCTAATTGCATCCCCTAATGATAGCCCTAGCCTCCAGGAGACAGGTGCAGAGGTGGAGGCAAGGGCCAGGTGACTGGAGCCAGCGAAAGAGGCAAGGGCTCCATCCTGATATCTGTACCTGCAGAGGATTGGGGCAGGGAGGGGGACTGGAGATTTAGAGATCAGGAGAGTACAGGGCAGGTGCTGTATTGGGGAGAGGTACCTAGCCTCCTGGAACCACAGAGTCTGGCTCTGGGAAGGAGCTCTCCAGCTACTACATCCTTCAGACAGAATATTCTTAAATAGCTCTGTACACAGTGTTCACTCCTCCAACCCCTGTTGAAAGTAATTAGGATCAGTGCAGAGGCCAGCCAAGCAAAGAGAATTCACTAGAAATAGGGCAGTGGCCCGAAAGGCAGGACCCCCGGGCTAAAGGACCAGCTCCACGACCAACTCACTATGTGTGTGACCCTGGTAACTCGTATCCCCTCTCTGGACCTGTTTCCTTGTCCGCAAAATGGGTGTTTGGGTTTAGACTCACTCATTAATGCTCCAGAATGACAAATGGTGACTAGGTGCCAGGCCCTGTGCTGGGTCCTGGAAGTGGGGAGAACAGGGGAGATCCAAAGATGAGTAAGATGCAGGCCCTGCTCTCAGGGAGCTTGCACACTGGAAGAGAATATAAGATCTTTAATAATTCCAGCAGCTAATATTTGTGGAGCACCTACTTTTTACCAGGGAGTCCTTGAGTAGCACAAATGGTTAAGCACTCAATTTCTAACCAAAAGGTTGGCAATTCAAACCCAGCAAGAGGCACCTCAAAAGAAAGTCCTGGCAATCTGCTTCTGGAAGTTCATAGCCTTGCAAATCCTATGGAGTGCAGTTCTACTCTGCACACTTGGGGTTGTCATGAGTCGGAATCAACTCTATGGCAATGAGATGGGTTACTGTTTACCAGGCAAAATCCTATGAGGTAAGTAATAGTATTATTCCCATTTTACAAATGAAGAACTTGAGAAATTCAGTAATGTGCACAAGTTCACACAGTTAGTAAGTAGCAGAGCCAAGACTTGTCCCATGCTCTTAACAACCCCAATACTATGTGCTCTCCTTGTGCAGGAAGAACCAATGCATAGGTGAATGTGACAAGGCCCATGATTAAGCAAAAATGAAATACTGTGGACATTCAGGGAGGGAAGGCTTCCTGGAGGAGGTGGCATCTGACCTGAGCCTTAGAAGGACCAGAGCAATTTGGACATGCAAATATTAAGAAAGGGGGATAGGAAGTTCTATCAACTGCAAATTCCAGTGACAGCACTTGACTTTCACTCTCTGCCAACATCACCAACCACTGCCCCCGGAGAGCAGCAGAACCCAGGCAGAACTCTGAACAGCAGCACTGAGGTAGGGTACAAGTGTGAGGAAGGTGGCAGGAAGCATGAAAACATGTTCCAAACCAAGTTATGACTAAGCTTCTAGAAATGGGGCAGGAGGATGAGGGGAAACCCAGGGCTGTGGGGCAGATGTCGACAGTCCAAGGAGGAGGGAGGGCAGAGGGCCATACTGCATATGTGGGGATCGTGGGGGGATGGGGAATCAACCTCCACACTGTAGCACAATCATCTTAAGAGTTAAAACCCCAATCGTGACCCATATATACAAAGGAACACTGTGCAGCCATAAAACATAATGTTAGGGAGGATATTTATTGATGTGGAAAAATGTTCACATATATTTCAAGTGAAAAGACAGGTTGCAAAATAGTATGTATGGTATGATCCCATTCTAGTAGGGGGAAAAATATCTTTATCTAAGTCTGGAAGGATATACACCCAAAATTTCAGCAGTGGTTGTCTCAGGGTGGCAGATTGTGGATGACTTTTATTTTCCTCTCTATACTTGCCTGTATTTCCTAATTCTTCTACAATAACATACCAGTGTAATTTTTTTAAGTTTTTTTTTTTTTTTTAATAAGGAAAATACATCAAGGATTTTAGCAGGGAGCTATGGGGAGGAAAAGAGATGGCAAAGCTACCTAGGTATAGGAGGTGGGAGAACTCAGCCAGGATGGGGGTGTGTGGGGAAAGATGGAGGGTGGGAGAACACAGGCAGGATGGAAGGGAGCATAGAGGAGGGGAAGCTCAGACAGGATGGAGGGGGAGGAAAGAGGGGGGAGAACCCAGCCAGGATGAGGTGGAGCATGGATGGGAGGAGAGCTCAGCTAGGATGGAGTGGAGCATGGAGGGGAGGAGAGTTCAGACAGGATGGAGTGGAGCATGGAGGGGAGGAGAGTTCAGACAGGACAGAGTGCAGCATGGAGGGAAGGAGAGCTCAGACAGGATGGAGGGGGGACATGGAGGGTGGAAGAGCTCAGACAGGGTGGAGGGGAGGGTAGAGAGTGGGAGAACCCAGCAGGATGGAAGGGAGGATAGAGGGTAGAAGAGCTCAGACAGGATGGAGGGGGACATGGAGGGCAGGAGAGCTCAGACAGGATGGAGAGGGGCATGGAGCTTGGGAGGGCTCAGACAGGATGGAGAGGGGCGTGGAGGTTGGGAGAGCTCAGAGAGGATGGAGGGGGAGAAGAGAGTGTGGGAGAGCTCAGACAGGATGGAGGGGGAGCAGAGAGGGTGGGAGAGCTCAGATAGGATGGAGGGGAAAATGGAGGGTGGGAGAGCTCAGAAAGGATGGAGGTGGAGGATAGAGGGTGGGAGAGCTCAGATAGGATGGAGGGGAGAATTGAGGATGGGAGAGCTCAGCCAGGATGAGAGGGTGGTAGAAGGTAAAGGAGGAAAGAGGCTGGCGGTGAGGAAAGAATGGAGGCATGGACAACTCAGCCGGGTTTGGGGGTGGGCCAGGGGTTCTTCCCACCTCCCAGAGGTGAAGAATTCAGTGAGGAAACACACAGCTTCCTGATGGAGGGCAGAGGTGAGTGGGTAAAGCCATGCGGAATCCCGAGAAGAGATGCTGGTTTGGTGGGCTAAGCTTGGGGGTGGAGGTATGAGAGGAAGGCAGGCCTCAGAGACAGAAGTAGGCTTGGGAAGCCCCCGAGGAGGGATGCCCCATAAAGTCTGCTCCAGTTTGTGGCTAGTGGTCCCTGGGGATGGGAGAAGCAGCCTGGAGGGACCCTGAGAGGGAAATGGCCAGGTTAATCTAAGTTACCACCTAGTGCTGTATCCCAATGGCAACTTTGGGTGGGGAGCCCTGTGAAGGGGCTTGACCTGATGAGAAGAGGGGGAAGTTTGATGAGCCCCAGGCTGCGGAAGGAGCGGGAGGTGAACTGGGCTTCCTGGACTTCTCTGAGGACAAGATAGGAAAGACTGAGCAGAAGCCACAATGGTGACAGCCTGTGTCACTTATGTATTTGTTTTCTCCTTGCCTCCATCTGTTTACCCTCAGTCATTAGTAGCAAAATCCTCAAGGGGGCCAGGACCCTTCTCAACTGGAAAATAATCAGAGCCTCTAAAACTTCCATAGGCTGCCTTAAAAGATAGTGAGCTCCCACTTTGACCTCTGCTAGTCAACACTGTACTGGAAGTTCTAGCCAGAGCAATTAGACAAGAAAAAGAAATAAAAGTCATCCAAAGTAAAAAGGAAGAATTACAACTACCTCTATTTGTAGATGACATGATCCTAAGAGCTTGGCTGCTAACCAAAATGTTGGTAATTCGAATCCACCAGTCACTCCTTGGAAACCCTATGAGGCGGTTCTACTCTGTCCTATAGGGTCGCTATGAGTGGGAATCAACTCGACGGCAATGGGTTTGGTTTTTTTATATATATATATAAAGAGAGAAAATCTCAAAGTATCCACACACAAAAAAAACCACTACTAGAGCTAATAACCCCACACGTCTGTCAGTTTGTCGTATTGTGGTGACTTGAGTGTTGTTGTGATGCTGGAAGCTATGCCACCAGTATTTCAAATCCAGCAGGGTCAACCACGGTGGAGAGGTTTCAGCTGAGCTTTCAGACTAAGATAGACTAGGAAGAAGGACCTGGTGGTCTACTTCTGAAGAAATTAGCCAGTGAAAATCTTATGAACAGCAGTGGGACATTGTCTGATACAGTGCCAGAAGATGACCCCCTCAGGTTGGAAGGCACTGAAAATATGACTGGGGAAGAGTTGCCTCCTCAAAGCAGGGTCGACCTTAATGGAGTTAATCTTTTGGGACCTTCATTAAATGTCAAAGCTGAAAAGAAAGAAGAAGGATCAGTAGTTGGAAAATATGGCCTTGGTGACAGAAACGATGCCAGAGATCGCATGATAGAATTTTGCAGGACCAACTTCTTCATTGCAAGTATCTTTTTTCAGTAACATAAATGGCGACTATATGCATGGACCTTGCTAGATGGAATACACAGGCATCAAATTGACTACATCCGTGGGAAGGGATGATGAAAAAGTTCAGTATCATCAGTCAGAGCAAGGCCAGGGGCCGACTGTGGAACAGACCATCAAGTGCTCATATAGAAGTTCAAGTTGAAGCTGAAGAAAATTAAAACAAGCCCACAAGAGCCAAAGTATGACCTTGAGTATATTCCACCTGAATTTAGAGACCATCTCAAGGTAGATTTGACTCATTGAACACTAATGACCAAAGACCAGACGAGTTGTGTAATGACATCAAGGATATCGTACATGAAGAAAGCAAGAGGTCATTAAAAAGACAGGAAAGAAAGAAAAGACCAAAAAGAATGTCCGAAGAGACTCTGAAACTTGCTCTTGAATGAGTGGCTAAAGCAAAAGGAAGAAATGAAGTAAAAGAGCTGAAAAAAAGATTTCAAAGTGCGGTTCGAGAAGATAAAGTATTATAATGATATGTGCAAAGACTTAGAGTTAGAAAACCAAAAGGGAAGAACACACTCAGCATTTCTCAAGCTGAAATAAAAATTCAAGCATCAAGTTGCAATATTGAAGGATTCTACGGGGAAAATACTAAACGACACAGGAAGCATCGAAAGAAGATGGAAGGAATATACAGAGTCACTGTACAGAAAAGAATTGGTCAACATTCAACCATTTCAGGAGGTAGCATATGATCAAGAACTGATGGTACTGAAGAAAGAAGTCCAAGCTGCACTGAAGGCGTTGGCAAAAAACAAGGCTCCAGGAATTGACGGAATACCAGTTGAGATGTTTCAACAAACGGATGCAGCACTGGAGGTGCTCACTCATTTATGCCAAGAAATTTAGAAGACAGGTACCTGGCCTATCAACCAAAGAGATCCATATTTATGCCCATTCCAAAGAAAATTGATCCAAAAGAATGTAGAAATTATTGAACAATATCATTAATGTCACACGCAAGTAAAACTTTGCTGAAGACAATTCAAAAGCAGTTTCAGCAGTACCTTGACAGGGAGCTACCTGAAATTCAAGCCGGATTCAGGAGAGGACAGAAACAAGGGATATCATTGCTGATGTCAGATGGATCTTGGCTGAAAACAGAGAATACCAGAAAGATGTTTACCTATGTTTTATTGACTATGCAAAGGTATTCAACTGTGTGGATCATAACAAATTATGGATAGTATTGCAAAGAAAGGGAATTCCAGAACATTTAATTGTGCTCATGAGGAACCTGTACATAGACCAAGAGGCAGTCGTTTGAACAGAATGAGGGTTTAAAATCAGGAAAGGTGTGCATCAGGGTTGTATCCTTTCACCATACTTATTCAATACTTATTCAAATAATCCCAGAAGCTGGACTATATGAAGAAGAATGTGGCATCAGTACTGGAGGAAGACTCATTCACAACCTGTGTTATGCAGATGACACAACTTTGCTTGCTGAAAGTGAAGAGGACTTGAAGCACTTACTGATGCAGATCAAAGACTACAGCCTTCAGTATGGATTACACCTCAACATAAAGAAAACAAAAATCCTC
>NW_004444074.1:6585900-6648817 GCF_000243295.1 Trichechus manatus latirostris
GGATTACACCTCAACATAAAGAAAACAAAAATCCTCACAACTGGACCAATAAGCAACATCACGATAAACAGATAAAAGATTGAAGATGTCAAAGATTTCATTTTACTTGGATCCACAATCAACATCCATGGAAGCAGAAGTAAAGAAATCAAATGACACATTGCATTGGGCAAATCTGCTGCAAAAGTCCTCTTTAAAATGTTAAAAAGCAAAGATATCACTTTAAGGACTAAGGTGCATCTGACTCAAGCCATGGTGTTTTCAATCACCTCATATGCACATGAAAGCCGGACAATAATAAGCAAGACCAAAGAAGAATGGATGCCTTTGAATTATGGTATTGGTGAAGAATATTGAATATACCATCGACTGCCAGAAGAATGAACAAATCTGTCTGGGAAGAAGTACGACCAGAATGCCCCTAAGAAGCAAGGATGGTGAGACTTCGTCTCACATACTTCGGACATGTTATCAGAAGGGACCAGTTCCTAGAGAAGGACATCATGCTTGGTAAAGTAGAAGGTCAGAGAAAAACAGGAAGACCTTCAATGAGATGGATTGACACAGTGGCTGCAACAGTGGGCTCAAGCATAACAACGACTGTTAGGATGGCACAGGACCGGGCAGTGTTTCATTCTGTTGTACCTAGGGTGGCCATGAGTCAGAATCGGCTCAACAGCACCTAACAACAACAGAGCTAATGAACAAATTTGACAAATTGGCAGAATACGAGATCAAAATATAAAAATCAATTGTGTTTCTATATACTGGCAATGAACAATCCAAAAAAGAAATTAAGAGAACAATTCAATTTATAATAACACTGAAAAGAATAAAATACCTAGGAATAAATTTAACCAAGGAGGTGAAAAACTTGTACACTGAAAACTATAAAACATTCTGAAAAAAATTAAAGGAGATCTAAATAAATGGAAAGACATCCTGTGTTCATTGGACCCTAAGTGAATCAGTTCAAATCTCTTATGACACCAATTATAAATGCAGCATTTTCCCCCTAACCATAGCCACCACAGCTAGGTCAGATCTCCCAAGACTTCAGACTGCCAAGTCTCCCCAAGATTTCAGACACCAGCCAGAAGCTTGGAGGTCCCCACAATACCCTCATTTCTGACCTGCTGGTTACAAATTCAGGGGTCCCACTACCCTCTAAGGATACCAGCGGTAAGCTCAGTGGTCCCCAGGGCCCTCCTCACTTCCAACCTGCTTGCTCTCACTCAGGTTGTATAATTCACTAGAGCAGCTCACAGAACTCAGGAAAGTGCTATACTTTCAATAGTTTTACTATAGCAAAAAGGACACAAGTGAAGAGATTGGAGGTTTTCCAACGTGGAGCTTCCAAGTCCCAAAGGATGCACCACCCTCCCCCATGCATTGATGTCTGTCACCAACCAGGAAGCCCATGGAGCTTCTGTGTCTAGAGTATTTATATTGGGATCACATTACATAGGTGTGGTTGATTGAATCATTGCCCATGTGGTTGAACTCAACCTCCAGACCCCCTCCTCTGACTTCCAGCTAATATCACAAGGTGGTCTTTCTGGCCTGATCTTCCCCCATCCAAGACTCACTTCATTAGTATAAAGCCTCATGTGTGATCTAGAGCCCTCAGGGATGACAAAAGACTCCAATCACTGAGGAAATTCCAAGGTTTTAGAGGTTATCGCTCAGAAACCAAGGAAAAAAAAAACAAATTATTTGGGTAAAGTTAATTGTAAACTCCATAGACTTCTTCCCCCACCTCATGTATAAAAATTAACTCAAAGTGGACTGATGACCTAAATTTAAGAGGTAAAACGAAAAAACTCTTAGAAGAAAACATAGGGGTAAATCTTCATGCCTAGGATTTGGCAATGGATTCCTAGAGAAGACACCAAAAGCATGAGCAACAAAAGAAAAACAGAGAAATTGGACTTCATCAAAATTAAAATCTCTTGTGCATCAAAGGACATTATTAAGAAAGTGAAGAGACAACTGCAGAATGAGAGAAAATATTTGCAAATCACATATAAGAGTCTAGTATCCAGAATATATATAAAGAACACTTACAAATCAACAACAAAAAGATAACCCAATTTTAAAATGGGCAAAGGATTTGAATAAACATTTCTTCAAAGATATACGAATGGCCAACTCGCACATGAAAATATGTTCAACATCAGAGAAATTCAAATCAAAACCACAATGAGATACCACTTCACACCTACTAGGATTTCTATTATATGTATTAAAAAAAAAAAAAGGAAAACAAGTGTTGGCAAGGATGTGGAGAAATTGGAACCCTCTTACATTGCTAGTGGGTATGTACAATGATTCAGCCACTGTAACTAACAGTTTGGAGGTTTCTCAAAAAGTTAAACATAGAATTACCATATGACCCAACAACTGCAGTCTTAGGTACATACCCAAAAGAACTGAAAACTGATAAACACATGCATGTACACGCATGTTCATAGCAGCAATATTCACAATAGCCAAACAGTGGAAACAGTCCAAATGTCTATCCATCAAAGGATGAATGGATAAACCAATTTGTGGTATATCCATACAATGGAATATTATTCAGTCATAAATATAAATGAAATATTGATACATCCTATACTGTGGATGAACCTTGAAAACAAGCGAAAGAAGACAGACACAAAAGGTCACATATTATATGATTCCATTTATATAGAATATTCAGAATAGGTAAATCTATAGAAACAGAACATAGATTGGTGGTTGCCGAGAGCTCGGGGTAACGGACTAGGAAGTAACTGCTTACTGGGTATGGGCTTTCTTTTGGGGATGATAAAAACCTTTTGGAACTAGACAGAGGTGATGGTTGCACAACATTGTAAATGCACTAAATGCCACTGAGTTGTTCATTTTCTACTTTTGTTTCTGTAGCTTTTGTTTTAATGGAAACTTTATGTTTTTCTTCTTTATTTTGATGAGTAGGTTTACTTTCTTTGTGGTTAACTTTCTTTGTGGTTACCTTGAAATTTACCCTTATCTTCCTAAGTTTGAACCAGTCTATTATTACTTGGTATTGCCTTGCCTTCCTTTCCATTAGAAAGTTCTATACCTACACCGTTTATTCCCTCTTTTATTGTTCTGACGTTGTTGTCATTTGCAAATTAACCTCTCTGGTTCGCTGTTATAAATCTTTTGGTTTTGAATAGTCCTTGAGAGTTATTTCCTAGGTTGGTATCTGGCTGGTGCGATCTTGTGTCCTAGACTCAGGGTGTTGTCTGATGTTGTTTGTTCTCAGACCAAAGGACTTCCTTTAGTAATTCTTGTAAGTTTTATTTGGTTTTTACATATTCCTTTAATGTCTATTTATCTGGAAATGACCTACTTTCACCATCATATCTGAATGAGAGTTTTGCAGGATATATTATTCTTGGTTGACAATTTTTTTCTTTCAAGGTTTTATATATGTCATCTCATTGCCTTCTTGCCTTCATGGTTTCTGCTGAATAATCAGAGGTTAGTCTTATTGTTTCCCCTGTGTATGTGACTTTTCATTTTTCTCAAGCTGCTCTCAGGATTCTTTCTTTGTCTTTGGTTTTAGCAAGCGTGATTGTGATATGCCTTCGTGATTTTCTTTTGGGGTCTGTCCTATATGGGGTTCATCGAGCTTCTTGGGTGGTCAGCTTTTCATCTTTCATGACATTAAGGAAGTTTTCTGTCAGCAATTCTTCAATGATCCTCTCTGTGTTTTCCATTTTCTCACCCTGTTCTGGAACTCCGATCATTCGATAATTTTTGCTTTTGGTTGTATCCCACATAATTCTCAGGGTTTCTTCATTTTTCTTTATTCTTTTTTCTGTTTTTTTCACAAAGTTGTACCCAAGGGTTTGTCTTCAATTTTGCTGATCCTGTCTTCCATTCTTTCAAACCTGTTCCTCAGCCCTTCTATGACACTGTCCATTTCTGAAATCTTGTTGTTTATCTTTTGGATTTCTAATTGTTGTTTTTGTGTGATTTCTAGTTGCGAATTTATTTTAGTATTTTGTTCCTGTATTATTTTCCTGAATTCTTCCATTCTTTGGTCTGTGTTTTCCATGAATTTGCCTGTCTTTTCCATGAATCTGAATATTTTTTCATTTTTGTCTGCTTTTTGCTTCAATTTTTGGATAGCTCTAAATATTAGAGATTTGAATTCCCTATCAGGTAATTCTAGTGCCTTTTCTTCTACTGGTAAGTCATCTGGTGTTTTATTTTGGATGCCTACTGGAACCATCCTGTCCTGTTTTTTTATATGTTTTGATATTGTCTGCTGTCTTTGGGACATTCGGTAGTTATTTTCTTCATTTATTGATTGTAGATTTATTTGTTTCATCCTGCTTTTTTGTTTTATTTGGTTATATCTGAGCAGGTTGTCTGTGCATTCTTTGTTGTTTGCTTATCTGTGGACACGATATTTTTCACCTCCTTGTCCAACGGGCCAGGCCAGTCACAAAGTTATGGTGTAGCAGGGTAGGTCCAGCTGAAGGGGAGGGGCTGGGATAGGTTGGGTTGTTTGTGGCACATACTTGGGCTGACAAGATGAGCCAGTGGTCAGCACAGGGCAGGCTCCAGTAAGTCATGCCTGTGCTGCTCCGGAGTGCAATATTCAGCACACGGTGCAGATAGGCAGGGGGGAGGGGGAGGGGGAAGTTGTGATGTGTGTAGCTAGGTTGGGTACGGAAAAGAAGAGAGAGAGGAGAGAGAAACGGGAGCAAAACTGAGGGAGCTTGCCGTTGGAGTGGAGAGACAAGAAACCAAGAAACGGAGACAAACAAGAAGGAAAAAAATTTAAAACAAAAAGGTTTAAAAAATTTTTTTAAATGCCCCCGGGGGTATCACCAGCATGGATGCACAGACTGGGGAGCAGCTCCCAAGTCACACAGTATAGCCCAGCTATAAGGGGTGGAGATGATACACAGAGCCAGGTATTCAGGAGACAGTAAAAGAAGGTAAGTAGAAAGAGACGAGAAACCAAAAAAGGGAGAAAAATAAAAGGAAAAAAGAAAGAGAAAACAAATAAAACAAAAAAGAAAAAGAAGGAAAAAAAATCTCCCAGGGTTCCCACCAGCATGGCCACGTGGACTGGAGAAACAGACTGGGGAAGCAGTTCCTCAGCTGAGCAGCACTTCACAGCCTGTCAAGAAGAAGCAAACACAGCACACAGAATCAGGTGTTCAAGAGAAAGGAGGGGGAGAAGGTGAGAGGGAGGAAAGAAACCAAAAGAGGCAGATAAAAGCAATTCCAACAACAAAGAAATGGCACTGAAGAAGCCGGCCAGTGTGGGCGGGGCGAATTCACACAGCATGGAACTGGTGCCTCCCATGCCGCAGTTGCAGCCTACTGGGGAGCAGCGGATCGGCTCTCCAGGAAGCTGGGAATCTGCCCGCTGGGAAGCAGCAAACTGCTTGCCAGGAAGCTGGGAATCCACCTCCTGGGAAGGTCTAGCAGGGGAAGGCAGGGTCGGAGGTGTGAAAGCATGTCTCACTGGTTACCAGGTGCTCCGTCTCCTGCTGGGAGCTCCGTGAATCAGCTTTCCCACACTTCCTGAATGCTGATCTCCAGCAGGAGTCCAAGATGGCAGATCTGTGCTGCCTTAGCTGATAGCGGACCTCTGCTCGTAACTCTCCTTAGTGTCTGTTCTCTGTCAGTTTCTTATACCACTTGGTGCTTGGTTGAATTCTTTATCTCTTCATTTGACACTTAGGGTTCCAGGATTGACGTTTCTCTCTGTTTTACGTAGTTTTTTGGGTCTTTGCTCTGGAGGGATGGCGTGGTGCTTCTGTCTATAGCGCCATGTTCCCAGAATTCTCTGAATTGTTCATTTTTAAATGGTTAATTTTATGTGAATCTCAGCTTACTTTTTTTAAAAAAAGATAGTGAGCTTCATGTCCCTGGGGGTGTTCAAAAAGAAGCTGGGCCACTATCTGGCATGCTATCAAGGGTTACACATCAGAAGGAGAGTCAGACCTCTGTCTCAGGAAAAGACAACTTTCGTGCTGCCAGTGAGGCAGAGGCATAATATGCTGAGCATGCTATCTAATTTTAATCTGGATTTCTAGACTAACAGCTATGTTTTTTTTTTTTTTTTTTTGAGAAAAACACATTTTTCCTCAGTAGTGAAAACCAGGATGTGAAATCATATGCCCCAAGGGGTCTTAAAAAAGTGACCATCTGCACCCCTCAAAATAAACATACTCAGGAAGAGTGCTGTTGCCAACAAGGTATTTTTGCAAGATCCAAAAACAAAAACCAAACACGTTGCCATCGAGTCAATTCCAACTCATAGCGAACAACCCTGTAGGAAAGAGTAGAACAGCCCCATAGAGTCTCCAAGGAGCAGCTGTGGATTTGAACTGCTGAACTTTTGGTTAGCAGCCACAGTTCTTAGAAAATACATGCAAGCGTCCTGTGACCATGATGTAAGCATCCTGTGAAACTATCTGCAGTCACTAACTATACTGTCTTAGTCATCTAGTGCTGCTATAACAGAAATACACAAGTGGATGGCTTTAACAAAGAGAAATTTATTCTCTCACAGTCTAGTAGGCTACACATGCAAATTCAGGGCATCAATTCCAGGGGAAGGCTTTCCCTGTCAGCTCTGGAGGAAGGTCCTTGTTGTCAATCTTGCCCTGGACTAGGATCGTCTCCGCACAGGAACCCCAGGTCCAAAGGACGTGCTGTGCTCCCAGCACTGCTTTCTTGGGGGTATGAGGTTCCCATGTCTCTCTGCTCGCTTCTCTCTTTTATATCTCAAAAGAGATTGGCTTAAGACACTACCTAATCTTGTAGACCTCATCAATATAACTGCCACTAATCCATCTTATTACATCATAGTGACAGAGTTTACAACACATAGGGAAATCACATCAGGTGATAAAATGGTAGACAATCATACAATACTGGGAATCATGACCTAGCCAAGTTGACAGATATTTTTGGGGGACACAATTCAATCCATGATATATGCTATTAATAATCAGTAACCAACCAGAGTGTGATCATTACAGTATTAGTTGATTTTCCTGTACTTTCTCTCCCTGTGGTTTGGTTCCTCTTTTTACCCCGTAAAAATACATGTAATGAAACTGCCCCGGGACTACCTGGCTCCATTTTCAGTGGGCTATGTCGTTCCCCAATTGCAATTGTTTTAAACCCTTAATAAACCTCTCTGTTTTAACTTGAAACAGCATTCCAAGTTTTTGTCTACATCTCTGAGGTCCCTCTCATTCCTGAGATCTTCTGAGTCAAAGAACATAGGGTTTTAGGGGACAGTGGCTGGGAAGAAGGCACCTGGACTAAAAAAGAAATTGGTGAAGGCATTCACAATCCCCCTTCTCAATCCTCACAGACCAGTGTTTGAAGGACAGGCTTGTCTTTCTGCAGGCTTGGACCACCAAGGATCCTGGGTTCTAGGAAAGGTCCCCCTCCCCAGTGCTGCCATTGCTTCAGTAGAAGTAGGTGTCTCTGGTCTGCCCGTTGAGTGTGCAGCTCAGGTTGAGGGCCCAGGAGGAGAAAATATTCCGAGTATAAAAGGGATGCAGAAGCAATTCAGCTCCAGGCCATTTGGGAGAGTTCACAAGGTTACAGGGAACTTTGCATATTGAAATATTGGACCCATCAGACTAGTCTTTTAGCAAGTGTGTCAGGGAGAGAACACAAATGTTCAGTTAGTACTTAGTGGTGCATTGAATCAGTGGAAACATCAGCATCATTGTTGTTTATAGATACAGGAGAATCAGCAAAGATAAAGAGGAAAAATGATAAAGCTTGGGTAGGTCATGCAAAGCTAACAACTAATCCTAATTGTAGTCACATTGGCTGCGTACCACTCACCGCTTACATGCGGCCTAATAACTGTTGTATTTGTTGTTAAATGGGGGGGATTTATCAGGGAGCAGATTTGGGCTTGCTCTAAGAAAGAATTTCCAATATTAGGGCTGTCCAACAACGGGACATGTTGCTCAGGGAGGCTGTGATCTCCCTGTCTCTGAAATGTTCAAGCAGAGACCAGCTGTGATGGAAGGCTGGCTGGATGGCGATAGTTAGCCTTTCAGATCCAAGCTCCACCCTCATACTGTTCTCACCCCTGGAGGATGATCTGCATGGATCCATCACAGGCCCCCAATCCCTCTGGCTTCTGGTTGGGTCTGGTCAATGGGGGAACTGTGGCAGGGGGTGGGAGGGAGGAGAGGGAGTCAGGTATTTGTTTCCCAGGATCCTTCACTGCAGGGTCACCTTGGGCTGAGGCATCCTTCCACAATGGTCAAGCTCCTCTCAGCCCAGTCTGCACTACACTGTGCTGGGTGACCTCTGGCTTCTGGTTGTTGCTCCCTCCTAAAGGGTTATAACCAGGTAACAGCTAGTCCTACCTTAGTTTCCTCGGGCGGCTCTAATGACAGACCAGACTGGGTGACTTATAAAAACAAAAGTTGATTGTCTCAGGTCTGGAGGTTAGAAGTCTGAATTGTAGGGTGTCAGCACAGCCGTGCTCTCCAGTCCATTTTCGAGGAAGAGGAAGATCTTTCCTAGTCTCTTCCAGCAGCCCCAGGTGTGTCTTGGTGTTTCTTGGTTGTAGACGCATCTTTACCTGGATGTCTCTCCTCTCTGTGAATCTCTGTGTCCCTTCTCTTTAGAAAGACACCACTCAGGTGACATCAGGACCCACCCTACTCCACTATGACCTCATGTTAACTAACAACATCTTCAAAGATCCTGTTTCCAAACAAAGTCTTGTTCACAGGTACTGGGGGTTAGGACTTCAACATATCTTTTTGGGTCCACAATTCAATCCATAACACTGAGGTCCTACACCCTGACCACACCTCGGTGAATTGTTCCTTTACGAAACCCTCCTGGAATTATCCTAACATGAGTGTGCTATTTCCTGCTGGGATTTTAACAGATACAATGGGATTCCTAATCAGGCCAGAAAAAAAAAAAAAAATTAAACAATATGGCCTCTCTACATTGTACAATTAATTCAGTAATTTCATAAAATGCGAGTCAGATTAAATTTATGGTAAGCTTCATCCAATCACAGACTAAACTTTCTGTTATGGGATGTTAATAGTTGTGGCTTGTGGCTCACAACTTTCAAAACCATTGCTCCTCATACCCACTTGCTCTACAGAGAGAGAAACTGAGTCCCAGAATCTTACCCAAGGTCACAGCAAAACCCAAAAAAAACAGGAACCCCAGGATCCCAGCCCAAGGTGTCCTGCCTAAGACAGAACAGTCCAACTGGTCCCTGCTACGCTCCCTGTCCCTCTCCCACAACTGAGGCAGCCGTCCTTTCCTCCCCAGCCCCCTTCCCCCTCATCCCTTGGTGGGAGAGGCCCTTGGGGAAAATGATGAGATTTTTATAGCATTCCGTGGTAAGCACTTAATAACTCTCCAGGCTATAGATCTGTGCTTCACATAGGCTGGGAATAATTCACAATAAAATATGACTTTTCATTTATCACACTGACGTGTAATAAATACCTCCCAGTGAAGCTTGGGCACAAAAGGGTGGGGGTGAGCAACCGTCAGATGAGGCTCCACAACTTAATGTTGGGGTTCAGGTCCATAACAGGTAGACTCAGGGGCTCAACAAACACAAGGGTCTCAAGGGGATCAGACTCCTGGGACCAGGGATGCTCATGCTACAGTGGAAAACTCCTGCACCTCCAGCTCCCATGCCAGCCTTACCACAATTTCTGGGAAACCGAGTTCCTCCTTCCCAGAGCCCAACTCCCCCCAAAGGCCAGTGGAGTCCATGTCTAAAGGAGCGGGCAGATGCCCTCTTCCTCCCTCTCACATCTGGCTCTGACTCTTCTCCCATAGCTGTCCCCCACCATTACCATCTCCTTTGCATCCCCACTGACACTGCCCTAATAAGTGGACATTTGGGTTGTTTTCCCATCTTTCATGATTAGATAATAATCATAATAGCTCCCATTTATTCAGTATCTTCCATGGGTCAACATGCTCTTTTAATTCTCAAAACCATACAAGATGTTATTATCATCCGCAGCTGACAGGTAAGATTGCTGACCCTCAGAGGGTTAAGTGACTTGTTCAAGGTCACATTGTAATTAAATGGTAGCATCAGAACTCAACCCAAATCTGGCTGACTCCAAATACCATTGTCTTCATTGCTACGTTTCTTAGGTTGGGCTCCCGCAGAAGCAGACCTTGAGACAAGGATTTGAGTGCAAGATGTTTTATTTAGGAGGTGATCCCAGGAAGCATCTGTAGAAGAGTGGGGATGCCAGACAGGGAAGGGAAGGGAAGGAAGTCAGTAAAGAATGCCCTATGAGCAGTTCGCCCCTGAGGGCACCTGAAGCACAGTTCCACTGGGGAACTCTGGGGGCAGTGTAGAACACATCGCAAGGTAATCTCACCCAGAAGAGAGGGAGCTGGGGTAGTAAGAATCCACAAATTCCTGTTAATCATTAGTGGAGCACATTAATTCACCCTGCTGAGTCGGCGAGCAGGTTCCAGCAGCCAGAGAAAGCCTTGGGATAGAGTCTCAAGTTGCAAGCTAGCGGCTGGAAACCATGGAGTCCGTGTGCATGGAAATGGTGAGTGCCAAGGGGACATGGGCAGAGCACCGACCTGGTCTGCCCCCTGCTCCACCCCTATTATCACTTGCCCAGACTAATACAGTAGTCTTCTAACTGGTCTCCCTGTCTTGGTCTTGCAGCATCCAACATATCCCTTAGCTACAGAGAAGAAGCACATTCCACCTTAGCCCACAAAGCAAAGAATGGGTTGGAAAAGTGCTCCCTCCACCATGAAGGATACCTTGCTGATGTCTGCACAAAGGCAGAGACCACCAGGTTGGAATTATCTCTGATGCTCACTCAGTGTCTAAGCAGTGTCTGATACACCATGGGTGCTCACTGAATTTTGCTGAATTTGAAATAAATATCTCCAGGTGAGGGATTGAGGAGGGGACTACTCCCCTGGGGGACACCTTGTTTTGTGGCCCAGCCTGGCATGGGCAGGGGTGCTGGATTAACCTTCAGGGCTAGCAGCCCAGTCCCCTCAGCCCCTGAGCCTGCCCCTGTGAGCTCCCAGGGAGTGGAGACCCCTCACAACATACAGGACATGGGTGATGTATGATCTCAGCCAGGAGAGCCAAGTTTTCCAAGCCTCAGTTTTCCTGTCTGTAAAATGAAGAAAATAATTTGTACCACACAAGGTTGCTGAAAGAGAGGAGATAAACTCAGTTAAGCTAAACCCCCAGGACAGTGACAGACACATAGTAAACACTTGTTTCTCTCCTCTTCCTCTGTCTGGCCAGGAGAGTCAACAGCTACCTCCTACCACCTTGATCCAAAAACCCTCTATGGAGACGGTATGGAATCTCCCCACGAGACATTCGGAGGACAGGGATCAAGGCTCTAGGAAGGGTGGCTGAGCAGCCTGCTTCCCTAAAAACTTCTAAGACAAGAGCCACCTAAATCCGTCCCTCCTGCGGATTTCTATACTTCCCTTCCTGCCCAAACCCAGAAGTGGACCTGTCACCAACATTATTTAATTCCAGGAATTCTCTCGGTCCTGGGTGATCTCACAACCTCACTGTTTTTAAGGGGCAGGACGTAGGTGAACCCATTTCTCAGATGGGAAAGCTGAAGCTCCAAGGGGACTACAGCTCTCCAAAAGCCCCTCAGCAGGTCTCTGGGAGAGTGAGGACCTGGGTCATAGGACTCACTCCCCAGTCCTCTGACCCATGGGCCACCTGCCCCTAACACAGCCAGATAAGACAGGAGCATTTGCACCCAAATGGAGGTGGGATTTGCCTCCAGCAACCAGAGATGCCTCCCAACCCCCGCCTCCCACTCTAGATTTGAAGCAAAGAGCAATAAACAATTTGTGGCATTTCTAGCCTGTTGGAGTTGATTTCTTGCCTACAGAGGATATGTGGGTTTCTGAATAATTAAGTACGACACTCAGTTTCCAGGGCCCAAGACTCCAAAAGGCACAGTGAAGCTGAGGCAAAAATTTTCCATCAGCAACAAAGCCAGGGAGCGTCCAGGAAATTTCCTCATCCCATCTGAATACCAGATAGACCTGGGCTCCACCTGGGTACAAGAAGCACAAGCTGGAAGGGCCTTCAAAGATTATCTGGGCCCAGCACCTTGTTTTTAGGCAAGAGAACTGAGGCCCAGAGTGGGGTACTCACCCAGGGTCACCTGGAGCCAGAAGCTCTGGGAAAATGGTAAAAGTCCTAGATATAGCCCCTAACACGGGGATTTGAATTCAGCTCTGCTTCGTTCTAGTTGCATTACCCTGGGCCAGTCACTCTCCCTCAGTCTTAATTTTTTCTCATCTGTAAAATGGGAATAATAATACCTTACACATGTTGGTAACCCCCATTCTACAGATGGGGAAAATTAGAAGAGGTGATGAATATGGAAGCTGTTTTAAATAGATATGCAAAAATGGGCTTTAGAAGTCAGACTTCCTACCTCTGGGTTCCAGCATCAATCATGCCTCTCTCTCTCTCTCTCCTATCCTATCCCTTTCCATCCCCTCCTCCCTCCATTCCTCCACCCCTTCTGCTGCTACCAAGAAAAGACTAAAGGAAACATTCAAGAAACAGCAGGAAAACAAGGTCAATTCAGAACCACACGAAGTGAGAGCAGAGCTCAACAGTGAGGCAGCTGGTAGCATGGCCTGCTGGAAGAGGTACAGGGTTAAAGGTCAGCAGACTTGAGGCCAGTCACATCTCTGGACTGTGAATAGCCACCACCATTGGCATTTGTTGACTGCTAACATACATGACCCTTACATACTCTGTCACATTTAGTACTTACAACAACCCTGTGTGATAAGGTACTATGGTCCTCATTTTATGGAATGAGGAATCTGAGTCTCAGAGACATCACGGAGCTAATAAGTGGTGGGGCTGGGATTCAAACACAGCGATCTGCCTCCAAGCCTGCGCTCTTAAACTTTCTGCCTTTCTGCCTCCTCAGAGCATTACAGGAGGTCTTTCTGAATCTCAAGGACTCCATGCAGCTCAAAGACAGGTACCCAAAGCTATAATTTATAGGAGATGGTAAAAAACTCTTCTCACCCCTACCCCTACCTAGACATGGAAAAGGGCACGGGAAGAAGAGGAAGAAAGAAGTTGAATAACGTTTCTGTTTTAGCCGCACAGGACTATAAATGCAGCTGCATAAATCACCCAGGGCCAGGGAACTGAAATGATACAGAGGGACAGGGAGCCCCCATCGGTCACATCATCTGCACATAGTAAATGCACCTACTGAAACCTGTGAATTAGCACTCCTTCTCCAGCACACACACACATACTCTCCCACTGTCCCTCTCCTTTGCTCTGGGAACAAGGCCTCCCCTCCAGAGGACTTCTCTCTCTTCCCCCCACTCAAGGGTCACTGAAAGACCTCCCAGGAAACAGAGTTTCGATAGGAATTCCAGGGGCCACAGCAGGACCCCCACCAGGGGCTCAAGTCACAACTGCTCCCTCTCTAAAGGCAAACAGGACAGCTTCCCACAGCTTCTGCTAGAACCTTCAACCCCTTTCCACTGAGGTCACACTCACCCTGGAGCTGGATTGGCCTGGCAGGGCCTCCTGAAGCTAGAGAATCCATCTCTAACTCAGAAGAGCCAAGTGGGAATGAACCTGAACAGTGTTCTCATCCAAGACCTCATTTCAAGAGAAGTCAAGGCCCAAAGAATGAAAAATGTGTCCAAGGTCATAGGCACATTAGGAGCAAAGCTCAGATGAGAATGGAATCTCCTGGCTCTTGGTCCTGAATCTCCTGCCTCTTTCACTAACCATCCTTCTAGCCTCCAGTCTGAGCTATGTGATCACCTTCCCCCAAATCCCCGCACCCCATGTGTGAGCCCAGGAGCTGGAAGCTGAGGTGCTACAGGGCTCCTCCATACTCCAGTAGCTCCTCCCCATTGGGGCTGGATGGTAGAGGTTGAAAGAGGCAGCCTGGTGCAGTGGAATCAACCTCACAGCCAGGCAGACCTGGCTTCAAATCCCAGCTCTGCCATTCCATTCGTTATCTATTGCTGCTTAACAGATTACCCCAAAGCTTAGCAGCTTAAAGCAACACATATTATCTCACAGTTTCCGTGGTCAGGAACTTGGGTACTCCTAAGCTGGGGCCTCTGCTTCATGGTTCTCCCAGGCTGCAATCAAGGTGTCCGCCCAGGGTCTGCAGTCTCATCTGATGGCTTAACTGGGGAAGAATTCACTTCTAAGCTTACTCATCTGGTTGCTGGCAGGATTCAGTTTCTGGCAGGCTTTGCACTGAGAGACTTAGTTCCTTGCTACATATGCCTCTCTCACATGGCAACTTGCTTCATCAAAGCATGCAAGCCAAGAAGTCAATAGAGTCTGCTAGCAAGAAGGAACTCACAATCTGTTGTAACCTAATCATGAAATGACGTCCCATCACCTTTGCCCTATTCTGTTGGTTAGAATCAAGTCACTAGGTCCGGCTCACACTCAAAGGGAGAGGATTACACAAGGGTGTGAATACCAGGAGGTGGGAATCATTGGGGCATGGGATATCTTAAAAGTTAGCCTGCCACAGCTATTGCCAGCTGTGTGTCCTTGGTGACATTGTTAACCTCTCTGCGTGCCAATTTCCTCCTCTAAAACCATCTTGTGTTCAGCATCAGGTACATACATAGAAGGTGCTTGGGAAGTGGTGGTTATTATTCTTCTAAGTGTGATCAATAGACTGGGAGGCTGGGGAGAAGTGTGTCAGGCTGATGAGCAGCCAGGCATACACAGGGAGACATGTGAGCCTGAACACAGCTTGGGGGCAGAGGATAAGGTGCATGGACTTTCCCAATCTGGAGGAAGAAAATATTTGTTCGTGAAGCAGAGGAAATTGTTTTCTTAGTGGGATTTCCCAGAGAGAGGGAGAGATTGGGGGCACCAGAGAACCTGCAAGATACTGGCCCAGGGACTGTGAGACTGAGCCACCTAGAGCTCCCCTCCACGCCACAGCTTCAGGAGGAAGGCTACAACCTCTTCCCTCAGAGGGTTCAGGGTCCCAAGTCACTGGTCTGCCTCCATGGGAATCTGAAGGGAACTAGAGCTGGGCCTAGCACAGGCTAGCTGGCTACCAAGACAGAATATTCCTGAGTCAGATGTTTGCAAGCCAGGGAGAACCTTGCATTTTCCACCAACAGTGCTTGAAGAAAGACAGTACCTGTGATGGTGCAAACGGTTAGCACACTTGACTGTTAACTGAAAGGTTGGAGGTTTGAGTCCACCAGAGGTGCTTCAGAAGAAAGGCCTGGTGAACTACATCCAAAAAACCAGCCATTGAAAACCCTACGGGGCACATCTCTACTCTGACACACATGGGGTAGACACAGATCAGAATCTACTCAACGACAACTGGTGGGAGAGAAGGACTTTCATGGAGAGTTCTGCTTCACCTTGTTAAAACAATGATCTGATTAAAACTGCAGCCAATTGCAGTAGCCTGTGAGCTATGGAGGAGGAAAAGAACAGAATCCTGGCGTGTCTGAGCTAGAATGACCTTAGAGAATTACAAATGGATGTCAGGGATCCATGCACCCTCTGAAATTATGCACCAAATTGTGTGTATGGCTGTACATTTTGTGGAGGGAGAAAAATCTGTCCATCACCCTAAGTAAATTAGGAACACAGATACAGTCCAACCCTACCATTTCACAGATGAAGCAACTGAGGACCATGGGGGTAGCAGGGATTCTCCCAGGCCACACAGCTATTTAGCAGGAGGGCCAGGGTGATAGCCCAGGCCTCTGGACCCCCCCAGGCCAGCCCATTCTCCACCTTTCTTGGACAGACTTGAAGCCCACCTTTCACCTGCAGAAACTTAGACTCACATCCTCCTAACAAAGCAGCAACGTCTTTGCAAGATGTGTAATTATTTTTCAGGAGAATCGCTTTAATGGCAACTTAAAGGATTTTTAATAAAATCTCACAAGCTCTGGGGGCTCCAGCCCCCTCCCCACACTCCCGTTTGTTATTTCTCCTGATCCCATGAAGATATAACATTTTGTCACTGTTTCATTAGAAGCTACGCTGCCCTGTTATTTATGAGGTTGCTATTTATTGAAAATTGTATTTTTGAGGGGGGAAAGGGGGATGAATTTTATCACAGAGAAGACTTGGCAAGAAAATTAGTGACATTTCCAAGTCCCCAAATCCCTGCTCCTGTAAAGAATGAGTTCACAGTCCCAAGTGTCAAGGCATAACCAGAAGACCTGTTCCAGGTGGAGGCTGTCTGGGAGTTCCTGGATCCCTTGATTGTCCTTAGGAAAAGGCAAGGGTTTTTATAATCTCCTCCTAGACTTGACTTGTGTCTGTCTTCTTTTTAAAAAAATTTTAAAAACTGTTTTTATTCAAAGTAATATATGCACAAGATTAAAGACAGTATCCTGCTAAACTATGTCTTATTCCTTGTCCTGTTCCCCTTAGGCAGCCACTTGTAACTTTTTAAAATGTCCCTTCTTATATTTACTTTCATTTTTTTAAATAATATGCTTCTGCTGATATTTCTTAATTCATCAGTTTTAGACACAATCTATTGACTTGCTGCTATAATAGATGAGGATTTATCTCACTCACACCACTTCTACACCATCCTGCCACATCTCTATTTTTAGTTCTTCTATCGGTTACCTTTGTGATATTCCACTCTCTAGACATGTACTTTGTGCTAACAGGACCCATGCTTTGTAAAAAGAGGATATTAATACTCCCATCCTTTCTTACATTTTACCTCCTAACTCCTGTCACCTATGCCTTTACCTTTATGTTGTTAAGATTGACAGTATTTACATTTATTCTGTAACCACAACAGGTCTTTCAGGTTTATTCTAAGAGTTGAAAATCACTGAAAAGTATTTACATTATTGTACCTAGGTAAAGAGTGTTCACTGCAGAGCCAAGTAGTGTACTATGACTCGTTTTCTCCCAAGTATATGTGTGTAAGTTTCTATAGTTGCCTTTCTTTATTCTTTTGCCCTAGCTGTCTGTCTTTATCACAATTCTTTTTTAAAGTCTTTATACAGAGTATTCTACCCAGTCTCACTTTTATTCACCCTGCCCACTGGGGTCCTCCCTCTTGCTTCAATCTGAACAGGTTTCTCTCTCAGACTGTGCACAGCTCTTACCCTGAAACTCATTTCTGCTCTTCTGAGTTCTATCTACAGCTTCTTGCATTCCCAGTCTTCCCCTTTCTTGGTTTGTTGTTGTTGTTATTAGCTGTCATCAAGGTGGCCCCTGACTCATGGCAACCCCATGCACAACAGAATGAAACACTGCCTGGTCCTGCATCATCCCCATGATTTGTTGTGGATCAGGCTGTTGTGATCCATAGGATTTTCATTGGCTTATTTTCAGAAGTCGATCTCCAGGCCTTTCTTCCTAGTCTGTTTTAGTCTGGAAGCGCCACTGAAACCTGTTCAGCATCATAGCAACACACAAGCCTCCACTGACAGATGAGCGGTGGCTATGCATGAGGTAAATTGGCTAGGAATTGAACCCGAATCTCTCACGTGGAAGGTGAGAATTCTACCACTCAACCATCACTGCCCCTCTTTCTTGATTTACTCCCTTAATTATTGCAACACAAACACATGTTGCTTCCTTAAAAAGGATTTATGGGAGATAAATGTTATGAGTCCTTGCAATTTGAATGATGGGTTGGCTGAACATAGACATCCTAGGTTGAAAATAATTTCTTTCACAATTTTGGAGGTACCTGATGTTACTGAGGAGAGTCTGATGCTAGTCCACTTCTTGTTCCTTTGTCAGTGACCCGATTTCCCTCTCAGAAATTTTGAAAATATTCTTTTCTCCCTGTTGCTCTTCTGACTCAGAATGGTGTGCAAATTGGTGTGGACCTCTTTTCTTTCTTTTTTTTTTGTTGTTGGACACTCAATGGGCCCTTTTTTATTTTTATTTTTTTAAGTTTTAACTTACATATAGTAAACTACATAGATATAAACATTTCCAATTCCAACAGATTTCCCTCATGGCTCCTCCTAGTTGATAGTCTTCTAAGAGTAGCCACTACCCTGACCTCAATCACCACAGATTACTGTTGCCTTTTTTAAGCTTCATATAAATGGACTTTTACAGTATATACCCTTTTGTGTCTGGCTTTTATGCTCAACCATGTGTCTCTGACATTCACCCATGTTGTTCCGTGTAGAAGTTGTTGCTTCTTTTCTACTGCTGTATATTATTTCATTGTGTGTGTATACCACAATTTATTTACACGTATATAATTTATGTAAAACACATAAATGTTGATGGACATTTGGAATTGTCTCCCATTTTGAGCTGTTATGAACAATGCTTCTTCAACATTCTTGTACATGTCTTTTGGTGAAAATAAGTCTATATCTTATTTCCTTTGAGTTTATACCTAGAGATAGAATTGTTGGATCACAGGATAGGCAGATATTTAAATTTCGTAGATGCTGCCAAACAATGACCAAAGTGGTTGTACAAATTTAAACTCCCACCGGCAATATTTGAGAGTTCTACTTGCTCCACATTCTCACCACTACTTTAAGACCTTTTATTTTTGCCACTCTTGTAGGGGCGTGGTAGTATTTTATTGTGGTTTTAGTTAGCATTTCCCTGATGACTAATAATGTTGAATATCTTTTAATATGTTTATTGATCATTTTTGTACTTCTTTTATTGACTTGTTTTGTTAAGTGCCTATTCAAATATTTTGCTCATTTTTATAAGCAAAAGTCTTTTACTCATGGATTTGTAGGATTTATTTATATACTGTGGCTACAAGTTCTTTGTTGGGTATATGTATTGCAAGTATTTCTCCCAGTCATTGGCTTGCCTTTTCACTCCCTTGATGTTGTCTCTTATTGACGAGGCATTCTTAATTTGAATAGGGTATAATTTAGCAATATTTTCTTTTATGGTTAGTGCCTTTTTGGCTCCTGTTTAAGAAATCTTTGCCTTCCTCAAAAGCATGAAAATATTCTCCCTTTTTTTTTTTCCTAGAAGCTTTATTTTTTCACTTTTCACAGTTAGGTCTATGATTCATCTTGAACTAATTTTTGGATATGGTATGAGGTCAGAGTTAAGGTTCATTTCTTTTTCAGATGGATATTGAATTGACTCAGTATCAACAGACCTTTTCAAGGTGTAGAATTAGGTCTTTCAGCTTTAGGAAATTACTTTGTGTTGATTCTTGACAGTCTTCATGCCTCTGCTTTTTCTCTTTTGAAATTCCTATTATTCGGATATAAGACCTCCTGGATTGTTCCTCTTGGTCTCTTTTATTTTTCTCTCATTTTTCTTGTCTCTTTCCCTTTCACTTTCTGAGCATATTCCCCAAATTTACCTTCCAATCCTTATACTCAATTTTATTTCTACAATACAAAACCAAAACTCGTTGCCGTTGAGTCGATTCTGACTCATAGCAACCCTACAGAACAGAGTTGAACTGCCCCATAGGGTTTCCAAGGAGCAGCTGGTGGATTCAAACTGCTGACCTTTTGAATAGCAGCTGAGCTCTTAACCACTGCACCATCAGGGCTCCATATCAACAATAGCATTTTTTATTTCCAAGTATTAATATATCTTGTTTTCTGATTGTTTCTGTTCCATCGCTCTTCCCTCCTTCCGGTTATTCATAGAATTTTTTGGTGATGCCATGTTTTTTCACTAATGGAATGAATGCTGAATCATTGTTGGTAGTTTTTCATTATTTTTTTAAAAATGGGGTGTCAATTGCAAGTGGGCCATATTGGTCCCGTTACATGAAGCATGTCACACACACTGTACATATGTGTACCATGGCCCAGGAAGTGCATCACAAACTATTTTCACCCCAAAAATAACTCATTTACTTAAATATTTCTGGATGCTGATAACTGTACCTTCCCAATAACAAAAAGGAAATAGTAAGCATATTTGCAAGCCTTATCTTGCTGTAAAGAAGCCAAAAGACACAAAAGTTTCACACAATCACTCCTCCGTGAAGCATTGCCTCATACAAATGGCTCTCAACACTCAAATGTAGCACAGACCAACTTCCTTGTTTTATAGGCAGTTGCGCCAGTATCCGCCATGACGCCATCCGGGGGGTGGAAAATGTAGCAGGAATATATATGTGCCAACTCTCTTTAAAGGGTTAAATTGCTAGCTCCCATTTTATGTCACTTGGTGAATCATTCTCATTCCCTGCAGAGCCTTCCGCACTGAAGTAGAGGGCTGAAAGTCTGGTCTTGGTTGGAATTCCAGAGACTACCCATGTCTATGGAGGTTCTGTCTTCTTCCATTATTCCTGCTTTCCATGTCTTTTTCCTTCTCATTCCTTCTCTTTATCTAAAGTCAGATTGCCCAGGGAAACACACTTTGAACCAGAGCTTTACATGCAGGTAGTTTATCCCTAGGATCAGCCCCTGAGGAGGAGGTGGAGGAAGTAGAAATGGGCAAAGGGAGGAGTTGAACTATGATGCAGTTGCAACAAAGCTTCAGCTGAGGGCTCTGGATTTGAAATGGCCCTTCAGGGCTGTCCCACCTTGAGGAGAGGGGAAGGGATTTTATCCTCTCCACCCTATTGTCTAGTGAAGCTGCCCTAGGGAGGAGCTGTGAACTTGGACAAAGTAGCTCTCTCAGGCTCAGAGAATTTATTGAAGGACTCAGCTGAGAGGGCCATCAACCACCAACACTCTCAGTAGCTAGGAGAATGAATGCCCCTATCCCTCTTGCACCAGCACCCTCAGGATTCAATCCTATACGTAATCATCTTGCTCCTGCCAGAACATGTTGCCTGGGTCCTGCAGCAACTAGGGTATAAGCAGTTCCTTTCCTTTTATGGCAAACGCAGCCCTTCCCCCAGCCCGATTATGTTTTAACTTAGTCTAGTTACTGATCTGGTGGCCGAGAAAAGAGGTGGGGGTAGATCCTGAGGACTGTACATGTTGTCTGACAAGGCAGAGGCCTCTGCATCATCTTCTAGCAAGTACGAAAAGAGGAAGGTTGTTGGCCTACAGTAGGGAAAAGCAGGCCATTTCCATAGGCTCAAAGGGTCCAGAGGATCTGAAGATTCATGATTTTCAAATGCATTGGCCCAAATGGTCCCATCACAAGTCTCAAGATCCTGCTCCTTCTCAGTCATGGTCCTGAACTTGGAATAATGGACTGTGCTTGATATTCAACTTTTTCTGCCCTCCAGTTCCAAGATCACTTTAGAGTCTGCCTCCTTGGACTATGCCTGGCACTAGCTTCCTTCAGTTGACTTAGGTAGACTCTGAGACAGAGAAGTTTACTGGAGAGTTTCCTCGGATCAGCACCCATGGGAGAGTGTCAATACTCTCCAGCCAAAGACCTCAAGAAATACCCTTGCAGTTGAACAGGTTAAGTTTACTGCTTGTTGCAAGGAGGAAGACCACATACCATGGACTTGGGGGTATCTCAGTAAGAGGTTGTTAACCAGTAATAGCTGCTGTCAAGTCAATTCCAACTCATGGCAACTCCATGTGTGTCAGAGCAGAACTGTGCTCCATAGGGTTTTCAATGGCTGATTCTTTGGAAGTAGATTGCTAGGCTTTTCTTCTGAGGATGGGCTTGAACCTCCAACCTTTCGGTTAGCAGCTGAGCATGTTAACTATTTGTACCACCCAGGGACTCCAAGAGGGTGTAACCAAAAATTTATTGTGGGATTTGGGCTCATGTTAAGTGATTTGGGGTGGATGGTTCAAGGAAGTGGGATTTTGCTGTAAAGTGCTTCTGTTAGAATCCCCATTGCCATTGAATCGATTCCAACTCATAGTGACTCTATAGGACAGGGTAGAACAACCCTATAGGGTTTCCAAGGCTGTAATCTTTACGGAAGCAGATTGACACATCTTTCTCCCACAAAGTGGCTGGTAGTGAGTTCTTATACACTGTGCCACAAGGCCTCCTTATCTGTTAGGAAGCAAGAGTAATTCCATGATTGGGTATCTTAGTAAATCTTATCTAAAACCCGTTAAACCCATTGCCATCAAGTTGATTCCGACTCATAGCGACCCTATAGGACAGAGAAGAACTGCCCCATAGAGTTTCCAAGGAGCAGCCGGTGGGTTCGAACTGCCAGCCTTTTGGTTTGCAGACAAATGCTTAACCACTGTGCCACTAGGGCCCCAAATTTTATCTAGAAGGAGGGAAAACTAAAGCAAGGTTAAAGCTGTAGTTGGTAAAGAAGCAACACCACTCTTATTATCCAGGATGGGAGATGTTTGGTGTTTTTGTGGTTTGGATAATGACCATATTTTTGTCTTTGCTTAGACAAGATTACATAGTGGTCTTGTTTTTTTCTCTCATGTCATCATGGTCACTGAGTGCCCTTGTCCAGTATTCTGAAAGATTGTTTATACTTAACAGGAGAACATCAAGGCCTAGCTGTGAGTGCTAGGCCAGGTCCTAGCAACACCAGGCCGGCTCCTAGATGTCAAGGGCTGCTTTTCTCTTTCTCAGGAGTGAAGGAAGCAGAATTGGGTGGAGGGAGGAGTTGAACTGTGATGCAGTCATATCAAAGGCCTCAACTGATCCCACAGGTAATTCTGGAGCTGAGATGGTGCTGCAGAGTTGTCCCTCTCTGAGGAAGCAGCTAGACCTTTAAAGCCCGTACACTGAGCAGTCATTGGATGCAGACCACACCTGGGGAGGGGACTAGACCTTGGATAAGGTATCTCTCTTTGTCTGAAGCAATCCCAAAGAGCAACTAAACAGCCATCAGCTGTCAATACTCCCAGGAGCTGGGAGGGATTGAGTGCCTCTGTCCTGAATGAGGAATCTGGGTAGAGCACTACAGTATCCACTACACTCGATCTCCCTTCCCTTCTCTTCCCTTTACTTCTTTTCCCTTCTTCCCTTCCCTTCCCTCTTCTTCCTTTCCCTTCTCTCTCTCCCTCTCTGTCTCCTCTCTCTCTGTCTCTGTCTCTCTCTGTCTCTCTCTCTCTGTCTCTCTCTCTCACACACACACACACACACACACACACACACATACTCTTAAACCAGAGCTTTGAAATTCTTTCTCTTACTGGGGAAATAAAGGAATCAACATAACGCTACCCCACCCCCCTCATCCCACAACTCCCTCCCCACCACAGCCACATCTACCATTTGGAACTGAGGGATGGGACAGAGAGGAGAAAGCCCAGAGGAGAAGGAAGGTGAGTGACAGGAAGGGCAAGCCCAAGGACTCTGTCCTGGAGGAGAGGTAGACAATAGAATTAAAACCACTAAAACTAGCACCTTTGCACCAAAGCCTTCCATCACAACCTCAGCTCAGCCCTGTCTTCCTCATCCCTCCTGGGAGCAAATAATGTAAAATATTCTTCCAAGTAGTTAATCTGCACTACAAAGAGAAGTGGGGAGGAGAGACTTAGGCTACAGGGAAGGATTCAAATTGAAAATGCTCAGGGGGCCCCATTAATAAAGACAACAATTCAGTTCCTTACTGAGCAATCCCAGAACAAAGAGGAGAAATTGCTGAGTCCCTATCTGAGTGATGAGGGCGACAGGGAGAGGTGAAACAGACAGGTTGACTGGGCTGGAACCACAAATGTCCCTTTAAGTTTCTCCAGAGAAACATACAGGACTGTGGCTTTAATAAACTCTGTTATGCGGCCAAAACCAAACTTTCCCCTGGCTGCTTCCCAGGGTTTGTCTCCCAGCTGGAGCTGCAAGGATTGCTTCCAAAGGGTGAGCTGACCAGAGTTCTGAATTCAAGAGGGAGTCTCCCTGTTGTTGTAAATTGCCCTCCAAGTTGATTCTGACTCATGGCAACCCCATATGTGTCAGAGTAGAACTGATCCATAGAATCTTCAATGATGTCACCTTTCAGAAGCAGATCAGTAGGCCTGTCTTCCAAGGCATCTCTGGGTGGGTTCAAACCGCCAACCTTCTGACTAGTAGTCAAGCACTTAACCATCTGCGCCACCTAGGGACTCCTGGAATCTCCCTGCACTTCCTGCATTTGCCTGTATAAAGAAAGGGATGAGCACTAACACTGAAATTACCAATCATGTGTCAGGAGCTGTGCTAGCTACTTTGCCCTTTATCTCATATGATCTACAACAGCTCAATGCTGTTGTTATTAGCTGTCATCAAGTAGATTCCTGCTCATAGCGACCCTATGTACAACAGAATGAAACAGTGCCCGGTCCTGCACCATCCTCACAGTCGTTGCTATGCTTGAGCCCATTGTTGCAGCCACTTGTGTCAGTCCATCTCATTGAAGGTCTTCCTCTCTTTCGCTGACCCTCTACTTTATCAAGCATAATGACCTTCTCCAGAGACCGGCCCCTCCTAATAACATGTCCAAATTATGTGAGACGAAGTCTTGCCATCCTCACCTCTAAGGAGCACTCTGGCTATCCTTCTTTCAAGACAGATTTGTTCGTTCTTCTGGCAGTCCATGGTATATTCAATATTCTTTGCCAGCACCATAATTCAAATGCATCAGTTATGTTAATAATAAAATTACTAGCATTTACTAAGAGCTTACCACATACTAGATGCTGTGCTTTTTCTCATCCTCACAACAAAACTGAGAAGTAGAAGCGATTAGATTAATAACCCATTTTTTGGTAACAGGTTTGTTAAGATGTAATTCATATACTGTACAATTTACCCATTAAACTATACAATTCAATAGTTTTTTTTTATATATATTCACAGAGCTGTGCAACCATCACCACAATCAATTTTAGAATATTTTCATCACCCTAAAAAGAAGCCCCATACCCTTTAGCTATCACCTCCAGCTACCCAACCCCCCAACTTCACAGCCCGTCCCCCAAGTCCTAGGCAACCACTAATCTACTTTCTATCTCTATACAGTTGCCTTTTCTGGATATTTTATATAAATGGAATCTTACAAAATGTGATCTAACTTCTTCGTGGCTGACTTATTTCAGTTAGAATAATGTTTTCAAGGTTTATCCATGTTGTAGCATATACCAGTATTTCAATTTTTTTAAGGACATATAATATTCCATTGCATGAATACACTACATTTTGTTTATCCATTCATCCACTGATGGATATTTAGGTTGTTTCCACCTTTTGGCTAATTACGAATAATGTTGCTATGAACATTCATCTACAAGTTTTTGTGTGGACATATGTTTTTATTTCTTTGGGGTATATATTTAGGAGTGGCATTGCTAGGTCATATGGTAACTCCATGTTTAACCTTTAGAGGAACTGCTAGACAATTTTCCAAAGTGGCTGAACCATTTTACATTCCCACCAGCAGTGTATGAAGATTCCAATTTCTCCATATGCTCACCAACACTTGTTATTATCTGTCTTTTTAATTATAGCCATCCTAGTGGATATGGAGAGGTATTTCATTGTGGTTTGATTTGCATTTCCCTGATGATTAATGATGTTGACCATCTTTTCATGTGCTTATTGGCCATTATGTATATCTTCTTTGGAGAAATATCTATTCAGATCCTTTGCCCATTTTTTAAATTGGACTATTTGTTGTTTTACTATTGAGGTGTAAGAGTACATCATATATTTAAGATACAAGTCCCTTATCAGAATATAATTTGAAGATATTTTCTCTCATTCAGTAGGTCGTCTTTTCACTTTCTTGAGAGTGTCCTTCGAAGTGTAAAGATTTTTAATTTTGATAAAATCCAATTTATCTATTTTTATTTTTGTTGGTTATAACAACCCCATTTTACATATGAAAAACTGAGGCAGAGAGATTTAGCAACTTGCCTGTGAACACAAAATAGTAACTGACAAAACCCTATGGGGCAGTTCTGCTCTGTCACATGGGGTTGACAGGAGTCAGAATCGACCCCACAGCACCTAACAACAACATATTTGGCATCAACCAAGTCTTCAATTATGTGCCAATTTTGTATTGCTAACTGGTTCATCTCCTCAAGTAAAGCTTATGGGCCTTGAAAATAATAATCATAATAGTAACTGACAGAGCCAAGATTCAAACCCATGTCTGCAGACTCCAAAGCTTCCTTTGAGAGCCTGGGGAAGTCACCATGAGCAGGGCCTATGACTCCTGTGGTCATGCCTGGGCTGCTCCTTACCAAGATCCCTGAGCCCTGGGAGAATGTCTGCCTTGCCCACGAAGATCAGGAATGGCCCTCACATCAGGCCCTGGCAGTAAAATGGTGTTACGTTGTCCCAGATGTAGATACCTGAACCACTACTCAGCAAGCCTGCCCCAAAGGACCCCAAGGCACAGTAGAGAAACTCTCCCTCCTGGAATGTCCCTACATAGTGTGCCCTGGAGGCAGGTGGATGGATAAAATGAACCTCTCAACCTATGACCCATCATATCATCAGAGGCCAGGAGCTCCCTCAATAGTTTTAAGAGATTCTGACAAAGTACTTCATGCACCAGTTTAATATCTCCCATACATCATCTCATTTTTATCAATAAATATTCATCTCTTCGACAAATACGCACCAAGTACCTACTTAATGCAAAGTGCTGAGCTAAAAAACTGTGGAAGATAAAAGTGTTTTTTTTTTACAGGATAGCTTTGGAAAGGGGAGAAAATACTGTCTCTGGTCTAGAGATATGGAAATAAAGCCACTAAACATTTCATGACTTGACCAGATTCCTGGCTCTGTCTACACTACAATGATCATCCACTGAACAGGGTCAAACCCGAGGCTAACTCTGCCTCTATTTTCCTACCTGGTATGGATTAAATTGTGTCCCCTAAAAAGATATGTTGAAGTCCTAACCCCTGTATCTGTGTATGTGACCTTGTTTGAAAATAAGGTCTTCGAAGATGTTATCAGTTAACACGAGGTCATACTGGAGTAGGGTCAGTCCTATTCCAAAACGAGTGGTGTGTCTTTATAAAAAGAGACACAGACACAGAGGGAAGACAGCCATGTGATGACAGAGGCAGAGATTGGAGTGATGTATCTACAAGCCAAGGAAGAAACGCCAATGATTGCCAGGAACCACGAGAAGCTAGAAAGAGCCAAAAAAGGATCTTCCTCTGAGCATGGCCCTCCTGAGACCCTGAATTTGAACTTCTAGCTTCCAGAACCATGAGACAATAAATTTCTGTTGTTTTAAAGTCACCAAGTTTGTGGTACTTTGCTACAGCAGCCCTAAGAAACCAATACACCATTTAAGAATGTGACTCACCCATCACAGAAATATTACCCAAGCCTAAGAACTAAAAGACGGCATGCAAGTCTCACAACAACCATGCATTCTGCCTGTTGATGATGAGACAAAAGGGTAGCTCCACAGCTTCAGAAATAGGTGCTTGTTAGGTGCTGACTCAACAATCCAGCTTCCTGCCTAGGAAGATAGGGTCTAAAGCTATCTTTTGATTATTACTATTTTACCACTAATTTTCCAGTCAAATCCTTTATTTCTGCAAAAGCCCCATCCAGCCTTGAGCACACTCTTCTTGTCTTTCAATTTTATCTCTTTTTAATTTAAAAAAAAAAAAAAAAAACCCACTCACAGAAAGAGGCACAAATTAGGTCACCATCAAAGACTTCCCTTCCCAAAAAGCAGTTCTACAGATATTAACCCCAGCACTGCTGCCAGCTCACCAGGTGACTTTGCCCAAGTCACTTCACCTCTCTAGGCTCAGTTTTCTTCTCTAAAATAAGCAGTTTGGACTCCACTCTCCTGAAGGCTGCTTCCAGCTCTAACGTTCTAAGATCTTCATTTCTAGGCCTGAGTCACAAAAATGCAGCTGTATATTCCTGTGATGGAACAGTAGCTAAGTGGCACAATGACCTCAAGTGCAAACCAAGGGTGCACCTCACCTGTTCTTGAGGATGACAGGCACCATTTATTGAGGACGTGTTATGTGTTAGAACCATCATCTTTAATCCTCCATCACCATTGTGAGGGAGTAGCCAGAGGGATCCTTTTTAAATAGAAGTCAGATCATATTATTTCTCTGCTCAAAACACTCCAAGGGTTTCTTTCTCACTTGGAGTCAAAGCCAAAATCCTAACAATGACCTACAAGGCCCTACAAGATCTGCCCCTACCTCTGCCATCTCTCCATTCCCTGACTCGCTCCTGCCTCCCAGCTCACTCCACTGCAGCCACACTGGCCTCCTTGCTGTTCCATGCAGGTACAAAACATGCGCTCACCTCAAGGACTTTGCCTTTGCTGTTCCCTCTGCCTGGAATTCTTTTCCCCTATATCAGTGGTTCTCAACCAGGAGACAATTTAGCCCCCTAGATGACATTTGGTCATATCTGGAGACATTTTTGATTGTCATGACTGGGAGGTGCTACTGGCATCTAGTGGGTAGAGGCAAGGGATGATGCTAAACATCCTATAATGCACAGGACAGTCCCCTACAACAAAAAATTATCTGACCCAGAATGTCAATAGTGTCGAGGTTGAGAAACCCTGACCTAGATGGCCTCATGGCTCACTCCCTCACTTCCTTCAAGTTTCTGCTTTGACCTTCTTATGTAAAATAGGAAACTGCCCAACTCAGCACTCTCAATCTCTGTACTCTGTCTTATTTTTCCCCACAGAACTTACCACCCTCTGACTCTATTCATCTCTCCTTTCCAGCTAGAATGTAAACTCTAGGAGGAGCTGTTTTGTTTGCAGCCATATTTCCCAGAACCTGAAAGAGGTACTGAACAAATTAATCAATTATCTCCATTTTACAATTGTGGAAACTGAGGCTCAGCTAAGAATCTTACTCAAGGTCACTGTAGTGGATGCAGTGATGTGCTGTCCAGGTCTCCCCTTTAGGGCTAAGGCCCTCACTCCCCCAGCGGCTACATCTGTTGACTGTTCAGGGCTCAGGAATTGCCCTCAGCCAAAAGCTTCCTTGCTCAAGCTTACACTCCTTCCCTGATAACACACATCCAATGACTGGTCAATGAGGGAGAACAAAAGTCTGGCCCCCTTGACTCAATCTGGGAATATTCTAACCCATTCTAGTCCCAGAGATCCCCATGGGATCGGCTGAGGCCTGTTTCAACTTCTCCCTCTGCACTGTCCTGCATCCCTCACCGCCTTATACGTATTCTTCTTGAGAGCACACCCCAACAAAACCCCTGCACACAAATATCTGTCAAAGAATCTGCTCCCAGGGGAACCTGACCTATGACAATCACACAGCTTGAAAGTGGCAGAAGTAGGATGGATTCTAACTCAGATTTGATTGCCTTGAACATCCTCACTCTTTCTGGTCTTCCACAATGCCACTGCCTTGACTTTAACCAGCCACTGATGGGCTCAGGGCTGGGGATACCCAGGTAAATATGACTGAGTCCTTGTCTTTGAGACACTCATAGTCCTCAGGGAGAGACAATTCCCCAACCAACTCACCACTAGGAACAGAGCATCAGGGGCAGAGTGAAGCAGGTGCTGGAAGAACTCATGAGCAGCCCCACGTGGGAGAGGCTGCCTTGAGCTCAAGACCATGGTGATGCCCCCTGCCTTGCCTAAAGGTCAGTAGGACAGGTCCCGTCCCCCAGGCTCTGGACACAGACTCTGCAACCTCTAGAGAGGATTTCAGCCTGCAATGCCAACAGCAGTGGCTGCTATGTGGGTCCCTTGGGGATAAACCTGGACAAAGGGACTCCCAGATGTCCTGTTTCTATGGAAAAGGATGCGGAATTCTCAGTCCCTGGCTGGCGTCTCCCCAGGCTCAGCCTGGCTCTGGGCACAGTGCAGACCCAACACACCTTAAGCACTCCTCCTCCAGCTTCTACTCGGGTTTAGTTCTGATCTGGTGACTGACCACCTTCATCTTTTCTTCAGTTTCTCTTTGTTCTCTCCTGTTCCTCCCCAGTTCCTGGGAATCAGAAGGAATTCTCAGGGCTTAGAACTGGTGGGTTCAAGTTCGAACTCCTGCTGAGAATTTGAATTTCCACCCCAAATATACTGAATCAGAATCTACATTTTAACAACATCCCCCAGGTGTTTCTTATGTATAACTTCCTGGGAACTTGTTAGAAATGCAAATTCTCAGCAGGGAACTTGGTAGAAATGCAAGTCCTCAGCAGGGGTTGAGACAGAACATTGGAAGCCCTGGAAATTCTCAAAGTATACACTCAGTCCTCCGTATCCCTGGTTCCACACCCATGGATTCAACCAATGGTGGACTGAAAATATTCAGAAATAGCTCAAGCTCCAGGGGCAACCCGGAGGGCAGCACAGGGCAGACAGGGTTCGGTGGAAGAATGAGACGTGGCTGTGAAGAAAGAAGCTCTCAGGGGAGTGGAGGCAGCCACACCCCGACACAATTTGGACAAGTGAGGACACCAGGAATGGGATTGCCTGAGTTAAGATCTGGCGGAGCATGTTCGCGGCCGAGGTCTCAGTCAGAAGGAGAGAACAAAGTTAACAGGCCCAGGACCTAGCACTGTCTGCACCGTGTATGTGTGGGTATCCAAAGTCACCGAGGACCTCCTACCTGAAGGACCATTGGCTGGGAGGGCAGCCAGTGGCAGGGGGGCCCCCGATGCGGCTGTCCTTAAAAGTGCCTTACTTTGATCCAGCGCCTCCTGCGTCAGCCCGAACCTGGCCCACCATCACTATCCCACTTCAAAGCAAAACACTGTCCATCCCTATGCTATGTTTAAAAAAAGAAAGAAAGAAAATACTATGCCATTTCATATAAGGGACTTGAGCATCTGTGGATTTTGGTATCCACTGGGTCCTGGAACAAATCCCCTGCATATACTGGGGGACCGCTGTATTCACCTTTTCCCTTTCTATTCTGTTGCCCATTCTCACTTTCCAGCCCTGGCTTTGCCACTGTATCATGCCTCTCAGATGCTCAGCAAGTGTCCTGAAGGGAGGAAGGAGGGGAAGGAAGGGAGAAGCACTCATTGAGGAGAGTGGGAGAAAAGAGACCCAATGACCAGCCCCTGACAGGGATACTCTGTTTTAACTTCTAGGGCCTCCAAAGCATCAGTTAGGAATTTCTCCAAATCTCTTATCTGCCAAGGCAGGTCCTTTACCTCCATCTTACAGCTGGAAAAACTGAGGCTCAAGAAAAGGGGAGAAAGCTTTCCTGAGTACATTTAGAGACAGTGGCAAGAGAATCAGACCTTGGGCATCCTAATTGCCTGGCAATGCTGAGATCCTGGCTTTGAAATACTAATGGGCAGATTCCACCCACACAGTGATCCCAGAGTGATGAACAGATAGATGCTCACAGACAGGTCAGAGCCACATCAGCAGGAGCGGCAGCCACACTGGGCACTCTTTGCCCCTAGGCTGGCTCGGGTAAGGGCTGCTGGGCCACAGGAGATGCGAAGTTTCTGGAGGAAATAAAGCTCCGGTGCCTTTGTGCTGGGCCACTCCAGGTTCGCCCTCTACCACCCAACACTGGCTTCAGAGGTTGAAGATTTGAGGCCGAGCTCCAGCTTGCTGGGTAGCCTTGGTCAAGTTTTCCTTCTCTGGCCTCAGTTTCCCTGCCTATAAAATAAAATGTGAGGGCTGAACATGATGGTTCCCGAGGACCCTTTCCCACAGGAAGACTTCAGGCTCAAGGGCCCTACCAGGTAAGAAACACACATAGAAAGGCCTCTGCATTGAGCCCCCACTCTCTCACCTAGTCCCCCTCATGGGGTTGAACCCTGGCCTCTTCTAAGCAATCAGTTAACACAGCTGGAGCCCCTCAAGATGCCTGGACCAGTGCTGTGAGCAAGCCCCCCATCCTAGCCTCGCTTGCTGTCCTAGGGGGTCTCTGCATCCTACTCCTGCTTGTGGGTCTGAGCCCTGAACCTGTCACAGCTGCAGAGGAGCAGAAGAGATACCAGCACTCGCTGAGCATTTCTCTGTGCCAGGCACAGAATCATGGGCTTTTACACGCATTTCTTCTCACAATCCTTTCAGTGAGTAGTCTTATCCCCACCTGAGAAGTCTAAGGCTTGGAGAAGTTCATTAACTTGCTCACCATCACACAACTCTTGGTTGGCAAGGCCAGAATTCCAGCCTGGAACTGGTCATGTCCCCTTAGCATCATCAGAAGAGGAAGGGAGCCCAAAAAACCACTTGTAATGAGAGCCCATTCCCGCTCCCTCTCCCAGCCAGGGAATAGTCCCATTCGTTTTGGAAGAGGAAGATAGCATGTTGCTTTGAGTAGCCAGGTTTCAGTGCTCATGCACGAGAGGCAGCCAGACATAATGGAGAAAGCCTAGGCTCTGGAGGCAGCAGCCTTGAGACTGAATCTTGACTCTACCATTTGCCATTGGGGTAAACTTGGACAAGTTGTCGGTTCTCTTATCTAGAATAAAAGGGTATTAATGCCTACCTCATGGAGTTGTTGCAAGGATTGAACCTAGCAATGCATGTGAAAAGACCTGGCCTAGAATATGTGTTAGATAAACACAACACTTCTTCCATTTCCCCCACAGCCCAGCTTCTTTTAGGCTCAAATTCTGACTCTACTTCAGATTTTAAGCCCTGAGAGGACAACATGGACACGTTCAGTTTGGGAAAATATCCTTGTCATAAAGACATATTCAGGAAAGTGGTTTTCTTCTTCTGCTTCTGCCCATGGAGCCCCAGCAAGGAGGCACAGTGCAGACAGTGGCCACAGCAGCCAAGGCTGGCCAGCCAGGCTTTGCCTCCTCCCGCTCAGGCCTGGGAGCCTGCCATCTCCACGCATTCCCCTCAAGCTAAAAGTTGGCACACAGGCACCACAAGCCAGGTGTTTGAGTTTTGTTAAGAAAGGCTTAAATAAAGCCTTTAAAACAATAATTCTCTGCCATCAAAGGGACATTTCTCGGCTGGCTGCATCTCTCTGACACACAAGAGATTTTTTAAAGAAGAAGAGGGGGAGAAAAACAACCTCTTTACAAAGCTGGAGCATTTTAAAAAGCACACGGGTCTTGCCATCATGCTCTGGTCTCTCTGATATCTCCAATGAAGAAGAAAAGGAACTTCGGGGAAGAGCCAATTTTCCCCAGCCCTTGGCACACACCTGAAGCTCCAACGGTGTCTGGGGGACCTAAACAGGTGGTGGCCATCTGACTAACTCCCCAAGGCACCATTTAAAGAGACATACACTTGGACAGCATTGGCGAGGTGGGGAATCTGCCTCCTTCTCCCTCCTGACGCCTCTTCTCCTCTCAACAGAGACTTTGCCAAAGGTCTGCTTGAGAGAGGGACAGAGCCCTCCTCGTTACCTCCATGCATGATGGCACCTGGAAGAGTGGCCTGAGGTTGGATGCCCCTTGCTGTCTGGAAACACTCCTTTCCATGAAGGTGATATTGAAGGAAACACACGTAGGAGCAAAGCTGCCCAGAAGGTTGTCATGGATATGCTTTCACAACACATCCACAAGCCAGTTACGATACATCCTTATCTTGACATAAATACCTACTCTCAGGGGTTGAAGACCAGATTCCTAGAGACTCTGTTGGGCCTGATACAGCTTTCAGAACAGATCCTGCCTGGTGAGCCATAGGAGAAACCACCTGCTCAGAAGTGGAACAAAGCTTCCAGTAATGGTCAAGTAGCTCCTATTAGATCCGTCCTCCCACAAATAACACCTATAAACTCTGGGCAAAATATAAAAAATATCTGAAGGCACTAGTGAAACTGGAGGGGAACTGACACTTGGAAGAACAGCTGTGGATGTAATTCATGTTTATGGTCCTGAGGACAGACCATAGACAGTGTCACACAGGGTAGCTAAACTTCTATAGGAAACCTACAGTCTTCATGTCTTGAAGAATGAGAGGGAATGTGAGTGAATACAGTAGCTGGGAATTGATGGCAGAAATCCCAGCAATGAGAGAGCCGCAGAAAATGTTACAGATTGAACGTTGTTAGGTGTCATCGAGTTGGTTCCCACTCATGGCAACCATGTAAGGACAGAGGAGAACTGCCCCATAGAGTTTCCAAGGAGCAGCTGGTGGACTTGAACTGCCGACCTTTTGGTTAGCAGCCGAGCTCTTAACCACTATGCCACCAGGGCTCCATGGATTGAATGGTGCCCCCAAAAAAGATATGTTGAAGTCCCAACTCCTGCTACCTGCGAACATGACCTTGCTTGGAAATAGAGTCTTTGAAAATGTTATCATTTAATTTAACATGAGACCATATAGGAGTAGAGTGGAGTCCCATCTGAATGGAGTCCTTATAAAGAGGAGAAGAGACACACAGACAGAGAGACGGAAGACAGCCATGTGACTGCAGAGTTATGCTGCAACTTCAAGCCAAGGAATGCCTGGGTTGCGAGAAGCTGGGAGAGACAAGAAAGGGTCTTCCCGAGGCTTAGGAGACAGCATAGCCTTGTAACACCCTGAATTCAGACTACTAGGCTCCAGAACTGCAGGACAATGAATTTTTGTTCTTATAAGCCTCCCAATGTGTGGTACTTTGTTCCAACAGCCCTAGGAAACTAATACAGATTCTACATATAAACTCTGCCCAAATCTCTGGCTGGTCCCTGAGCATGCATGAACGGGGAAGACTCCAAACAGCCCAGCTAAGATGAAAGAACTGAACTGAGATTTCAACTGCTGCCCACCAAAGGGTGTGATGTCTTCCTCATACATTGTAGCTTCATCGGACACACACAAAAAAAAACCAAACCCGTTGCCACTGAGTTGATTCCAACTCATAGTGACCCTATAGGACAGAGTAGAACTGCCCCATAGAGTTTCCAAGGAGCGCCTGTTGGATTCGAACTGCTAACCTTTTCGTTAGCAGCCAAACTCTTAACCACTACACCACCAAGGTTTCCAACCCCACCCCTACAGGGACTCACAAATCTTTGTGGCCTTCCCCTTGGGTATGGCCTTTGGGATATATCTCTGGGCTCCTGGGGTTGGATCTATGTGGAGTTTCTTACCACCCTCAGACTGAGAGTGCCCCCTGGAGACACTGCAGGTGTCTTTCTCTCATACACACACACACACACACACACATACACACACACACATCACACACCACATACCACACACCAAAGTGGAGCTCCTTGAAGAAAGGCTGCGTTTGCCTCTCAGAAGCAGTGCTGTGGAAGACCAGCCAAGCCTCTAGATTCTGGCCTGGCACTCCCCAAGGCTGGAGAATGTGCCCCCTCCCTCTGCCTTCACCTCCCTTCTCCTCAGTACCTAGCCAAGGCCCTAGTCCACAGGGAGACCTAATCAGGATTTCTAGACTGGTCCCACCCTCTAATGCCTGAGGAGAGTCCCTGCCCCTCAGTGGACTCCACTTGCCCCATTTGTCCAGGGCACAGACAACTTCCCACAGAGCTACTGGTCTGGGTGCTAAGGCCCAGGACACCTTCCACTGTCTCCAGCCCAGCTCCCAATTCTGCCTCCCCCAACTGTGTCCCCAGCCCTTCAGACCAGTCCTCTGCCCTTCCCGCTCCCTCTGTGCTGCTATTCTGAACTGCTCATAAATTGCCAAGTTTGACTCATTTTTCTTCATAAATCCAGAGCTTCCAACCTCCTGTTTGATTTGTGTTCCTGAATTATCCATGAAATTTTCAATGGCTTAGCAAACCAAGCAGAGGTCCCACTCGGCCCCTAGAGGAAGCTGCCAGGGGCTGAAACATGTGACCGTGGGGGCTCCAAAAAGGGGTGGTGGTGTTCCAGCTGCTGGATAGGGGAGAAACTTCAGGGACATGGCAGGAAACGTATGGCAAACAGCGAGGGAGAGCACTGGCCAGTACTAGGGAGGCCTCTCCAGTCACCAGCAAAGGAGGTGGAAATAGAGGAGGAAAAGGAGGTAGTCAAGGCCACACAATCTGTTCCTGGAGCAATGGAAAGTTCCCTCACCTTTCTTTGAATCCAGGATCATTAATCCACAGAGCATTCAGGCTGGATGGAAACTTCAGGTTCACCCGATTTTACAGACTGAAAACCCACGTGCAGAAAGGCGATGACCGCCTAGGGTGGGACAGCAGGTCTGTAGTGGAGGCGGGGCTAGAATCTGTCCAAACAAGTGTGCTGAAAGACAGAGCCCTGTGGGGACTGGACCTGCGTGTGCTCCAGGAGAGAACGGGCTCCACTCACAATTCTCCCCCATCCCACGGCCCCCACCTGACAGGTAGCCCCTCCTTCTCAGCCCCTGCTCATCCTCTTCCTTCCACCAGGAACGAGAAAAATAGCCCCCAGCTGCATCTGAGCCAGCAAATGCGGTGGGGGTCATGGCCCCCAGCATGTTTATGGAAGCCATTCATCCCCAGCTGAGAGTTTAAACACATCTACATAGTCAGCTCCCCTCGACCCCGCCGCTCCCACCATTTCTCATGAAACCTCACTGAGGCGCTGTCGCCTTTTTTTCTTTTTAAATCGAAAACATCAATCGACAAAGAGCAAGCCGGCAGCCTCCTGCCTCTGTCACCAACCCCACCGCGCCCACCAAGTGAGGGAGGGCTAGGGCTCTGTTTAGATTCTGGTGTGACACTGGCTAGATTAGACCCTGGGAGGGGATGGTGATAAACTACACCCCTCCCCCAACACATACACACACCCTGTACATGTGAGTGTGGGTAATTACCATGGGAAATTACTGCCTGACAATAAATGCCACCCCATCTCTCTCTCTGCTCCTGCCAGACAGCTCTTGTTTATCCCGGTAATGAGCCCTTGGCCTCTATCTGAATAATTCATACATGGGTAGGTCTGGGTCTTATAGGGAGGTTGGGATTAAGTGGAGTAGCCAGGGAAAGCCCTCAGTGCTGGCAGAGGTGGGAGGCTCAGGCCAGTCTACCAAGGGTAGGTGGGAGGAGGTGCATCTCCCTGAAAAGAGGGCATTTAAGCTGACAACTGAAAGTTTAAAGAAACTTAATCATTGGAAGAGCAGAGGGAAGGGAATTTCCAGCAGAGGGAACAGCATGTGCAAAGGCCCCAAGGCTGGGCCACGGGTCTCAGGCCACCTGCTCCCCTAACTGGTCTAAGCCTATGTCACCATAGCCTCCTATCCATGAGTAATTGACCAGCACCTCACAGCTGACAAAGAATTATCCCACAATCACTCTGTGAGGTGGGTCAGGAAGACATTATCCTAGATTAGAAATGAGTGACATTATCTTAGAGACATTAAGTGACTTGCCCAAGAACACAAAGTCTGAAAAGACTGAGGCTGGGACAAGCCAGACTTTCTCCCTCCAGACCCTGTACTATTTGCTTCCCCCGGGAGGCTCCAGTGAAGCACAGGCCAGCATAGCTCTCACCTGGTGCCAAAGGGCACTTCATCCCAACTGCCCACTGGCTTAGGGGCAGAAGTCAGGGTCATTGAAAGTTGCTGTCCTACAGAACAACCTAGCAAGAAAGTCCAGAATTGGACTGCCTCGCTTCACATCTTAGCTTCTTCCCTTACTAACTGTGCTACCAGGGGCAGCTCACTCGACCTCACCAAGCCTCACTTTCATCATCTGTTAAGTGAGGTTAATAATTTTCCCTACTTGATAAAGTCACCACTTGTCTGTCATTTTGTCATACTATGGTGGCTTGCATGTTGCTGTGATGCTGCAAACTATGCCACCAGTATTTCAAATACCAGCAGTGCCACCCATGGTGGATCAGTTCCAGTGGAGCTTCCAACTAAGACAGACTGGGAAAAAGGACCTGGCTATCTACTTCTAAAACAAGTGGCCAGTGAAAACCTTACGGATAGCAGCAGAACATTATCTAATATAGTGCCGGAAGATGAGCCCTTCAGGTTGAAAGTCACTCAAACTACAACCGGGAAAGAGCTGCCTCCTCAAAGAAGAGTCGACCTTAATGAGGTGGATGGAGTGATGCTTTCAGGACCTTCATTTGATCATATAACACGACTCAAAGTGAGAAGAAACAGCTGCAAACATCCATTAATAATCAGAACGTGGAATGTACAAAGTATGAATCTACGAAAATTAGAAGTTGTCAACAATGAAAGAGAACACTTGAAGATCAATATCTTAGACATTAGTGAGCTGAAATGGACTTACATTGGCCATTTTGAATCAGACAGTCATAAAGTCTACCATGCTGGGAGTGACAAATTGAAGAGGAATGGCATCACATTCATTGTCAAAAAGAACATTTCAAGATCTATTCTGAAGTACAATGCCGTCAGTGGTAGGATAATATCCATACGCCTATAAGGAAAACCAGTTAATACGACTATTATTCAAAATCACGCACCAACCACTAAGGCCAAAGATGAAGAAATTGAAGATTTTTCCAGCTTCTGCAGTCTGAAATTGATCAAACGTGAATCAAGATGCATTGATAACTACTGGTGATTGGAATGTGAAAGTTGGAAACAAAGAAGGATTAGTAGTAGGAAAATATGCCTTCAGTGATAGGAACAATGCTGCAGATCACATGATAGAATTTTTAAGACCAACAACCTATTCATTGGAAATACCTTTTTTCAACAACATAAACGGTGACTGTACACGTGGACCTCACCAGATGGAATACACAGGAATCAAATCGACTACATCTGTGGAAACAGACTATGAAGAAGCTCAATATCATCAGTCAGAACAAGGCCAGACCATGAATTGTCCATATGTAAGTTCAAGTTGAAGCTGAAGAAAATGAAAACAAGTCCACAAGATCGAAAGTACAACCCTGAGTATATCCCACCTGAATTTAGAGACCATCTCAAGAATAGATTTGATGCATTGAACACTAATAACCAAACACCAGAGAAGTTGTAGGACGACATCAAGGACATCATACACGAAGAAAGCAAGAGGTCATTAAAAAGACAGAGAAGAAAGACCAAAATAGATGTCAGAAGAGACTCTGAAACTTGTTCTTGAATGCAGAGTAGCTAAAGCGGAAGGAAGAAATGAAGAAGTCAAAGAGCTGAACAGAAGATTTCAAAGGGTGGCTTGAGAAGACAAAGTATTATAATTAAACGTGCAAAGACCTAGACTTAGACAACCAAAAGAGAAGAACACACTTGGCATTTATCAAGATGAATGATCTGAAGAAAAAATTCAAGCCTCGAGTTGCAATAATGAAGGATTCTATGGGGAAAATATTGAACGACGCTGGAAGCATCAAAAGAAGATAGGAGGAATACATGGAGTTACTGTACCAAAAAGAATTGGTCAATGTACAGCCATTTCAGGAGGTAGCACATGATCAGGAACCGATGGTACTGAAGGAGGAAGTCCAAGCTGCACTGAAGGCATTGACAAAAAACAAGGCCCCAGGAACTGATGGAATACCAACTGAGATGTTTCAACAAACAGATGCAATGTTGGAGGTGCTCACTCGACTATGCTAAGAAATTTGGAAGAGAGCTACCTGGCCAATGACTGGAAGAGATCCATATTTGTGCCAATTCCAAAGAAAGGTGACCCAACAGAATGCAGAAATTATTGGACAATGTCATTTTATGTCACACACAAGTAAAATTTTGCTGAAGATAATTGAAAAGCAGTTGCAGCAGTACATCGACAGGGAACTGCCAGAAATTCAAGCCGGATTTAGAGGAGGACATGAAACAAGGCGTATCATTGCTATATCATATAGATCTTGGCTGAAAGTAGAGAATACCAGAAAGATGTTTACCTGTGTTTATTGACTATGCAAAGACATTCAAGTGTGTGGATCATAACAAATTATGGATGACATTACAAGGAATGGGAATTCCAGACACTTAATTGTGCTCATGCGGAACTTGTAAATAGACCAAGAGGCAGTCTTTAGAACAGAACAAGAGGATACTGTGTGGTTTAATATCTGGAAAGGTGCACATCAGGGTTGTATCCTTTCACCATACTCATTCAATCTGTATGCTGAGCAAATAATCCGAGAAGCTGGACTATATGAAAAAGAACGGGGCATCAGGCTTAGAGGAAGACTCATTAACAACCTGCATTATGCGGATGACACAACCTTTCTTGCTGAAAGTGAAGAGGACTTGAAGCACTTACTGATGACGATCAAAAACTACAGTCTTCAGTATGGATTGCACGTCAACATAAAGAAAACAAAAATTCTCACAACTGGACTAATAAGCAACATCATGATAAACGGATAATATATTGAAATTGTCAAGGATTTCATTTTACTTGGATCCACAATCAACGTCCATGGAAGCAGGAATCAAGAAATCAAATGACACATAGCATTGGACAAATCTGCTGCAAAAGACCCCTTTAAAGTGTTGAATAGCAAAGATGTCACTCTGAGGACTAAAGTACCCCTGACCTAAGCCATGGTATTTTCAATCACCTGATATTCATGGGAAAGCTGGACAATGGATAAGGAAGAGTGAAGAATTGATGCCTTTGAATTATAGTGTTAGTGAAGAATATTTGAATATACCATGGACTGCCAGAAGAACGAACAAATCTGTCTTGGAAGAAGCACAGCCAGAATGCTTCTCAGAAGTGAGGTTGGCAAGACATCGTCTCATGTACTTTGGATATGTTATAAGGAGGGGCGAGTCTCTGGAGGAGGACATCATGCTTGGTAAAGTAGAGTCAGAGAAAAAGAGGAAGACCCTCAATGAGATGGATTGACTCAGTGGCTACAACAGTGGGCTCAAACATAGCAACAATTGTGAGCATGGCACAGGACTGGGCGGTGTTTCATTGTTTTACATGGGTTGCTATGAATCAGAACCGATTCCACAGCACCTAACAACAACAACACCCCACAACCACATAGTTTTTAGATAAACCAAACACTCTCTCCATCCTTCCTCTCCACCCCCTATGAATGGCTACAAGTATTTACCATTGCCACATGGAAAAGAAAGCACCCAATTTCTGTGATGACCCATTAAAACAATGGGCAGAGTGGCTTTGCACACTGGAATGGGCTGCACAAACAGGCTGTGTTTATGAACATGCTCTTAAAGCACCAACTTCATTATCTGATGCTCCTGAGCCCTAATGGTCCTTCCACTTCTATTTTTCGGTCGTGAGCAAGCATTCTTACAGCTGCGCCCTAAGTCATGAACAGCCTTTCATGTTGTAATCAAATAAAACTTACAATAAAGCTAATCAGCCACACATGGATGCTGTGTGTTATGATTATTCTGCCTCTTGGAGATAAGCTCTCAATAGTAAGCTACGCTTGAGATAGGAAGTTTTTATATTTTTCTCCTTTCTCAGTTCTGAATCTTTAAACGGTGGTGGTATTAGGTTTAATCCATATCACAGGCACATATACTGAAATTCATTCTCAGGAAATTCCAAAGACCCTGGATCCATCAGCCAGAGTTTCCTACTATCCTCATCCCCACCCAACCACACAGCACCCAGAACTGAGGCTCACTGGGGAGTGTGTCCCTTCCATTCTTCCCATCACAAGGGTGTCTTGTCCATTGGTCTCAGGGAAGTGTGGTAGAAAGAGCATGGACTTCTGAGTTAGAATGTATTGGATTCAAATTCTGGCTCTGCCACTCACTAGCTGCATGACCTGGGGTGAGTCGCTTATCTTCTCAAAACCTTAGCACCCCATCTGTACAAGGGGTTATTGTAGGGATAAATGAAACAGTGTATATTTTAAAAGAGGGCAAACTCTGTGGCCTCTTAACACCCAGACTGTTGGATTCAAGTCCCAGTTCTACTACTTACAGACTGTGTGGCCTTGGGCAAGTCACTTAACTTCTCTGAGCCTCAGTTTTCTCACGTGTGAAATCAGAATAGAAACAGTGCCTATCTCATAGGGTAGGAGCCCTGGCGGCCCAGTGGTTAAGAGCTATGGCTGCTAACCAAAAGGTTGGCAGTTTGAATTCACCAGCTGCTCCTTGGAAACCCTGTGGGGCCGTTCTACTCTATCCTGTAGAGTAGCTATGAGTCGGAATGGACTCGACAGCACCGGGGAACTCATAGGGTTGTTGTAGGAGTTAGTAGGGGCATTGCATATAAAGTGCTTAGAATAATGCCTGACAGTACAGAGCATTCGACAAATGTTTGTTGTAGTGGTGTTACTACTCTTACTTATACAGTGGTTGACAAATCCTACATGTTCCTCTCAAACATGTAGGTTCCCTTCTCCCCTCTGGAAAGGGCACCCCAGAGGTCCTGGGCAACAGCAGCCCTGGAACCCAAAGCCATGGCAGAGGTGGTAACACAGGTACTGGTTTTGTCTGGGGTAAGGTTGAGTGGGGGAATCCAGACAGGGAACGGTTAGGGAGGAAATCAGACTGGGGGGAAGGCTGGGGCTCAGGCAAGGCAGCCTCCAGGTCTGCTGTGGCTTAAAGGAGGGCTGTGACTTAATGGAGCTGGTGTACCCAAAAATGTGGGCCTTTGCCCTTGGCAATTCTGAAAAGAGATGCCCAGCAGCCCTGACTTTGAAATATGTTCCACTCAACTGTGAATGAATAATTTACAGTCTTTGATCTTATATTGGTGAGGAGCAGAAGCATCAGAAGATAAAGTGGAAGAGGTAATAGCTTAACCCTGTATAGCCCGGACTTCCAAGGTTCTCTCAGAGATAATCCCCATAGTTCTAGATGCTGGAAGGCCTCCTGATTCCTTCCTCACTGGGGGCCCACACACCCTAAATTGCAAAAGCTACATGAGCACGTTAGAGCTAGTACATCAGTAAGACTAGCAGGAAAGAGAAAGGAAAAGTTATAAAGATTGACTCATAAAGGTGTAGAGCTTTCATCAGCATTGACAAACAACTTCAGTTTCTTCCACTTACCTCCCATCTCTCCTGTTGGCAAACCACTCTTTCCTTCACCCAGAAAACAGTGGTGTACCCTTTCTTCAACAGCCTGTGGGTATGAATGGCATTAACGCTACCCAGACATCGCTAGGTCCAAGCACCTATCTGCCACCTCAGGGATTTCAGAAGCCCCAGGGGGTATCTCACTCATGAAGAGTCTGGGTTTCCACTTGGTTGACTGCTCTGTATGTGATTTTGTTCTCCCAAGACCCTTGCAAATTTGCTGCAATAAAAACCATTCACTATGTGAGGGATTTTTGTGTTTTGTTGGTTTTGTTCTGAATCTCAGTATTGCTTTAACTCAGTATTTTCGAGCACCTGCTTGGGACCAGGCACTCAGCGTTCCCCCAGCAGGTTGGGGAGGAGAGCGTCTCCTCAATCCGTGTTGTCTAGTCACTGGCAGCAGGGGTCCCCCTGCAGTGCTGCTTCGGCACACCCCCCAAGGGCCGCTGGCCTTACCTAGTAGCCCATGCACCTGCTCACAGACCTCTCCAAGGCCCACCCCTGGCCTAACACCTCTGCCAGCTTGACATCATCTAGGCCAGCGTGTGTCAACGCTGAAGACTAGACTCTGCCAGACCCTGTGATAGATGCCTCAGATACATCATATTTCATTCTTAAAACGACTCTGGATGGTGAACTTTACTGTCCCATTTTGCAGATTCTGATACTGAAGCTCAGAGGCTAAAAGGACATGCCCAGGTTTACACAGCTGGTAAGTGGCAAAGCTAAGAAGTATATGGCAGCCTGTTCTCAGGCCCCTTGCCACCCAGCATCCCCTCTACGCAGACATCCAGCATCCAACATTGGCCAGCAGGCATGCCACCCCTACCTCTTCTCCTGACTCACAGCTCTGGTCCTGGGGATCTCTGTTCTGGGAAAGGCAAAGGGCAAGAGGTAAAAACAGCGCCCAGGCAAATGGCATAGGCACGAGGATTGGGGAACTTCTCTAGACAGCTGTAACCTTCTCCTCTCCACCCCTTCCTTCCCCAAGGGATCTCGGTGAGGAGAGACACGCAGAGATCGGGGCCTCTCATAATTCTAATTAAAAGGCCCTCAAAGCTTTTTAGCAGCTCCTTCACTCCCCTGAACACCAGTCTCCCGGGTTCATATCGAAAGGTTCCCCTCTGCCACCTTGGACGAGTGTCTTTTCAGCATCTTGCCCACTCCCTTCCCCAGGGCCACAGCCCTAACCAGAGATGAGGTGGTGGGTGAACAGGAGGAGAAAGAGAGCAGACGTTGGTCTTGCCTTCCTCCTCTACCCTCACCTTCCTGTTTGTCTAAATAAACCTCCTTTTACCAGACAGCAACCCCGCAGCAGCAGCGTATCTATAGAAAATAGCACCTATGACAATTAGTTCTAAATTGCTGAATGATCTCTCACAGCTGGCATTGGAAACGGCGATGGCCAATAGAAACCACTCATTGGCCACCACCCGCCTTCAAATGGCACCCAGGGCACGTGCCATACCTGCCATACCTTACATACACCTCTGCCAGTCTCCACGATCCTCTCCCCAGTCTTGTCAAAACCTGGCTTCCCACTACCTCTTGCAAGAAGCTTTCCCTGAACGGTCCCACCCAACTCAGCATCTTCCCAGCCTGGGGTGTGTTTCTCTGCTTGAGTTGGAGCCCATCTGAGTGTTCCTGGAAGACTTGAGGGGCTGCCTAGACTCTCAACCTCCAGGCTTTGTAAATGCTATTTCCTCTTCAGGAAAACCACCCAAGCCACCTTGTCCCAAATCTTTCTTATGTGTCAATGCACAGTGCAAATGCCACCTCCTCTGTGGAGACCTCTACAGTAACACCCCCTCCAGAGTTTATCATTCCTCCCTCAGCACCCACTACTACAGACCCCTGTTATCATACCTATGCCCCTGTGATAGAATTGTGCCCCCAGGAGATTGAGCCCCTTACGCAGGGGCAGGCAGCACATAGTAGATGCTTAATAAAGGTTGGGTGAGAACTGTTTGCCCCAGGCTTCGAACCAGTTTGTTCCGGTTTGAACCCCTCCTGAGAATTTGCATTTCCACCCCAGATACACTGAATCAGAATCTACAGTTTAACAAGATCCCCAGGTGATTCCTATGTATGATAAATTTTGAGAACCACTTCTCTACTAGTGGTTCTCAGAACTGGTCTCTAACCAGCAGCATTAGCATCTCCTGGGAGCATGCTAGAAATGCAAATTCTCCCCAGGGGTTCAAATTGTAACAAATCGGTTCCAAGCCCTGGTTTGCCCTTTCCCTAGGGTGAGAGCGAGGAGTGGCTCTCGAACCATCTATAACTAGCACTGCAATGGGGCCAGAGGCAGAAACTACCTGGAGCTGAGCACAGCGTAGATGCTCAGAGCACGTCACGCTCGTAGATTATGAGCAAAGCCAACGTTTAATTGGGCACTTACAAGGGTGCTGGACACTGCACGAAGCACTTTACACCCATTACCGTATTTACTCTTCACAATAGCTGTGTCACATGGATACCATTAGTCCCATTTTCAGATGGGGAAATGGAAGATCAGAGGGGTTAATTAAGCTGCCCAAGGTGACACAGCTACTAAGTGGCAAAGCTGGTACTCAAATCGTGTCTGTCTGACTCCGGAGTGCAGGCTCTTATCCACACGTACTGCCTATCTGTCCCTGGGCATCCACACTCTGCCTCCGCCACACTTGGTGTCGCTTGGGTCTCAGGCTCCTTGAGTCCAAGGCTGAAAGGACCAGAAGTTCAGCTGAGACCAACAGTGCCACTCCTGCCCCCCATGCCAGGACTCAGACTGCCAGGGGACACCATCAAAGGCAAAGCATCCCTGGTCGATTACAGAATCATTTCTCCAGCACCTGGGAGATAAGCCTCTCCCGCCAGATGAAAGCCCTTACCCCAGGCGCCCGAGCCACCTGCAAACACTAATGAAAGGGAAGCCCTGGACACAAATGAAGCTGAAACTCCCAGCTCAGCCCTGCAGGCTCACTTCTCGCCACCCTCCCCTTGCTCCAGCCACCCAGGCCCCAGCCCCATTCCTGAACCCGGATCCTTGAACCTTGTGTCCTATGATTCACCAACCCCACAAGTCTTGAGGGCCCTGCCCCTGGGGCAACTTGGAGGCAGAGGGTCTGTGGGGACCCAGGGCCTGGCCGCTGGTGCTCCCAGGCTGGGGGTGAACGGGGAGGTAGTCAGAGCCCTGCACACACAGAAAAGAGGCACTTTTAAAAGAGGCTGTGGTGTGAACTTGAGCAAGTCACTTATCTTCTGAGCCTCACTGTTCTCATCTGTAAAATGGGCAGGACTCCTGGTATGCCTGTCTCAGAGGCTGCCGCAGGGGATTCAAGAAGCTCACTTAGGGGAAAGCTTTGTAAGGAATCAGGTCATACGGATGTATGGGATCGTGATGGTTAACAGTGGTAACAGTACAAACTCTTACAGAGCACTTACTATGGGGCAGGTGCTGTTCTAAGCACGTTATGTATACTAACTCATTTAATCCTCAGAACAATCCTATGAAATGGGAATGATTATTATCCCCATTTTACAGATGAGAAGAGTGAGGCACAGGGAAGTTAAATAAATTGCCCAAAGACACATAGCTCATGAGTGGCTGGGCCAGGCTTGTGAAGCGACGTAGTCTGGCTCCAGGCTGTGTTCTAACCAATTGACCATGCCACCTCCCTCGAGCTGCGGTGTGATGGGGAGAAAGGAGATCAGGGAGTCCACCTCTCTGCATAAAAGTTCCTCTGAGGGAACCACCTGCTATGCGTCATCCTCATTTAATTCAGCAGCCCTGTGGCTGGCCAGGAGACTGAGGGCTAAAAAGCCCAAGTTCTCCTGGCTGGTGGGGATGTGAACCCACATCTTTTCATTCCCCTTTCCCTGTTACTTCCACTCCACCCCAGCCATGTCATCCTGAGCCCAAACCCCTGCCATCCCCCATCCGTTTCTGGCACCGGTAACACTGGACACCCGTGACTGGACACCCTAGGGCATGGGCAGTGTGGTGACCAGAGGCTGGGCAAGGGATACACCCTGCCTCCCACTTCCTGATACAGGGCTTCCACCTCTCCCCACCAGCTAGCCAGCTGCTCGGCGCCCCTCCTCCTCTCCCAACCACCACATCCAAATTGCCCATCCAGGGGCACCCACAGGGCCCTGCTGAGGGGAGGGAGGCCTGGTGTGGCCACAGCCTGGCACCAGAGACCCTCGGAATAGGGTGAAGACCTCTCTCCATAAACTCCAGCCTGCAGTGGGTCTCACTCAGAATCCCAGACGCCCCCACCCACATACCCAGCACCCCGGCTCTACCCCTGGCTACACTTAGGCCATGATCTTCCTCATCTCCCCTCCTCCCATGCCAGGAGGAGGGAGGAGGGGGTCTTGCTCTTCTCCCTCTTCCTCCTGGAACCCCTACCCCACCTAACCCTTGGAGAAGCTGGCCTCCGCAAGGCTCTGCAGACAGTCTGTGGGGTAAGGCTGCCCCCCACAGGCAGTCAGGGGAGGAGGCTGCTTTGCTTAGAAAACTTGAAATTCCCTTGCCAGCATGGGGGAGGGGTGTCAGAGTGTCTTTCCTGGGTTATCTCCAGGGTTTTGGTTGACAGCACTGTGAGCCACACCCCCAAAACTCAAGGCTGGGAGAAATTTGGTTAAAAGGATATTAGGAACCGACTCAGATTAGGAGTGGGGAATGGAGGGATTCCAAGTCCAGCAGATGGCTATGGGCCTCAGAGGGCAGAGATAACTCCTGAGTCAGAGCCCTCCCCAGCACAAGGGTCTGAGGGCATGTGCCCAGCTCCCTCACCCCACTCCACACCCGTCACTGTCCCTACAGCTGACTCTGGGCCTTAAGAACTGCCTTCCCACATCTACCCTTCCCCCTCCCACCTCCCACAACCCCCAATTGTCTGGAAGTGCTTCCTGGGATCCAACCAGAATCCCTCCTGCGGCAACTGAAGCCCAGTCTAAAGGCTCCAGTCCTGGTCAGCCTAGGGTGGGGGAAGGTGAGTGAGTGGGCACAACTCACCTCAGCGCTGCCTGGAGGTGAGAGGCGGCACAGCAGGAGCTGAAACGGAGCCAGTGGGGAGGAGGGAGCCCCAGGGGGCAGCTTCACATCAAGGGCAGCAAAGCGGAGAGCAGAGCATCGCCTTAAGACAAATGTTTCTGCTTCCTCCAGCCCAAAGCCCCGTTTCTATAAACACGTTATCCTCACTGCTATTTCGCTTAATTGAAAAGTATCAGTAGCAAGGAGCGTGTGCCCATACCAGCCAGGAACGCTGCTAACCGGGACTAAAAGCTAGTGCAAGCAGGGGCTGGAGTCAGCCATGCCAGGCAGGGTCCCCAAGAGGCAGTTTCTTCTTGGCTTGGGCCTGGGTTTGAATCCTAGTTCTACAACTTCCTCTCAGAGCCTCAGTTTCCTCATCTGTAAGGAGGAATAATAAGCCTCATTTGGGGTTTGTGAGGACTAAATAAGATATCACTTTAAAAGATCTTAACACAATGAAAGGCACAAACTAAGCGCTCCATACATATTCAAAAGCAAGTCATTTTAGGGATGGAATTGACTGGGTTTGAAACCCCTTTTTGTTACTATCTAGCTAGGTGATTCTTGGATAAATCACTTAACCTTTCTGTGCCTCAGTCTCATCGGTAAAACAGGAGTAATAATACCTACCACAAGGGTGTGATTACATTTAAATAAGGCAGCATACTTAAAGCTCCTGGCACATAGTAGGTCTGTGGTGAGTCAGTATTATTGATAACCAGGTGCCACCAACCAATTATGGGCCAGACCAGGGAACTCAGACATTTCCACAGGAATTCTGAAGCCAGATGAGGGGTTTCCTGATGACTCCTCCAATTTTGAGGTTCCCCATCTACACAGTCAAACCCATCATGTTCCCAGGTTCCAGGGAGCTCCGGCCTCCTGCTTCAGGGCCTGGATTCCAGAGTCAAGAAGATGTCCCCATGGATTGATGATGGTGACCACTGGTTCACCCCGCGGAGGGAAGACCAGTCAGCTCCCCATCTGCCTCTCAGACTCCTCATCTGAGTGCTGAGCTCACCCCAAGCTCTGGCTTGGTACCCCCTCATACCTCCCACACTCTGAATCTGTCTGCTTGAGCCCAGCTCAAACTGAGACCACCAGGAGGACAGGAGAGGTCGATTTCTGCCTGGCTCTGTTGGGGGACAACTTCAGGGCTCTGGCCAGGGGAACCCCCAGAACTGGCCTGCCCTTGGCTAAGGGGTCCTTCTGAGCCCCCATATCTACAATAGTCAGGCTGAGGCTGGGGACCCAGATCTCTTCCTGGGGAAGAACCATGGGGCATCAGTTGGACAAGACCGTTCATAGATTAGGACAGTGAGGCCCAGAGAAGGTGAGGGGCTGGCCTAGGGTCAAAGAGTAAGTCATCCAAAAATTGTATGATCCTACTTTTATGAAATATCTAGACTAGGCAAATGCATAGAGACAAAAGTTTATTAGTGGTTACCAGAGGCTGGGGGAGGAGGGATGGGAGTTATCGCCGAAAGGGTCCTGAGTTTCTGCTTGGGGTGATGAAGAACTTTTGGAAAGGGACAGTGGTGATGGTAGCACAAGGTGGGGAATGTAATCAATGTCACTGAATTGTACACTTAAAAATGGTTAAGACGGCAAGCTTTTAATTATATATATATTTTTTTCACCTCAATAAAACTTTTTAAAAGAAAAGAATAAATTATCAGTGGCAAACGAGAGACCAGACCTCAGGTCTGCTGAGTGCCAGGCCAGAGTGCTCCCCACCACACCCACCTGCACCCACCCTTCTCCTGAGGCGGGGAAGGGCTTCACTGAGCTCTACAGAACACTGCTCACTGAGCACACAGGCTTCAGCACCGGACGGATCTGAGTTCAAATCCTGACTCTCGCACATTCTGGTTGGGGCGCCTCAGGCAAGCCCACCTAAGCTCTCTGCTTTTTATCTGTAAAATGAGAGCACAATTGTTTACTTCACAAGGTGGCAGTGAGGATTAAAGAAGTTAATGGAGACGAGCTAGGTACAAGCCTGTAGCAAGCGCTGGCATACGATGAGCCTGTAGTATAGGGAAGCTGTTATCACAGCCATCCCTCCACTGACTGCATCTTATATTCACACACACACACACACATACACACACCCATGCACAAACATGACCACTCGCACATGCACCCACTACATACCACAAATGATAATAAAAGGAAACAAAATAAAAACCTTAAGCCAATAACCTGGGACTTTGTCCCATCCCTGCACGCGCCTGCCCTTGGTGGCACTGGATAAGGGGAGGCAGGGAAGAGGGAGAAGAGGAAGCAGGAGACCAGGACCCTTAAGGGGGCAAGAATTCACCCAGAGCTGACAATAAAAGGGACCAGGGTTTTCCTTCACAGTCCTGCTTCATTCACCTCTCCCGACCGGCCCCTGCTGGTCACCTAGCAACAAGCGTCTCTCCTGAATCCTTCCTAAATCGCCAAGAGCTTCTCTTCTACATTGCCCTCCATGTCCCCTAATCAGCCTCCCCCCAGGCAAGCTTCCTTCACCTGAAAATCCACACCTCCGGGGCCTATCTCCTAGGCCAAGGAGAGCTGTAAGAAGCATTGTTGGGAGTGTCAATGACAAGGCGCCAGATGGAGGGGAGGGGCAGCTGGCCTGGGCTGGACCAGGGAGCAGAAGGGGGGCGGCCTGCCCTGCCCTGAGGAAGGAGAAGGGACAGAGGCCACTCTGAACCATCCAGGCTGAATCTGGAGGAATCTAAGGCCTCTCTTATGAAGACACAGCTATACAAACCAGAACTGCCTCTTTAACCCTAGGAGCCAATGTTTGGGGAAAGCTAGAGAAAAGAAGTGAAGCGGAAACATTTGCTGAGCTTGTACTGCCTGCTGAGCATTTTACACACCCATTTCACCTCAAACCTGGCGAAGTAAAGACTGTGATCCCCGTTTACCGATAACGCAGCCCAGATAAAAGAGGCCCGGGGAGACAGGTCAGATGCCCCTACCCCCGGACAAGAGATCTGCCCCAGGGACTGTCGTGGGAAGTCACCCTCCTCTCCCCTCTGTTGCCTCCACTTCCCTGTAGCCCTGGGCTCCGGGCTGGCATGGTCAGTCATACATATCAGCCGTGTAGGGGTTTTCCACATATAATGCGCCCATTCATATAACATGCAGCAAGCTCACTTACAAAATAGCAAGGGGGTTGTGCAGTTGGCAAAACATATAACGTACGAGTTACTTGTGTAAAAATATGGTATTGGTTTCCTTGGGCTGCCTTAACCAAATACTATGAACTGGGTGGCTTACAAGAACAGAAATTGATTGTCTCATAGCTCTGGAGGCTAGAAGTCCAAACTCTCTGTGCCCTCTCCTTCCTTGTCTCTCCCAACTTCAGGTAGCCCCAAGCACTCCTTGGCTTGTGCATGCATCTTCAGGCGGCCATCTTCCCTCTGTGTCTCTCTCTGTGTGTCTGCTCTCTTTATAAGGACAACACCCTACCCCAGTATGACTTCATGTTAACTGGTAACATCTTCAAAGACCCTATTTCAAAATAAGGTCACCTTCACAGGTACTGGAGGTTAGGACTTCAACGTTTCTTTTGGGGGCACATAATTTAATTCATAGCAGGCTCCTCTACGAGTTCCTCCAAGCCCCAGGGTCACTGACAGGCCAGGTTGGTACAGCTACACCCCATCCATCCCATGAAGCCTCCACACAGTCTGAAGCCCTGAACCACCTCTGAGTGCCAAAGACTCTTTATTGCTGATCCAGTGCCGTTCCAAGCAGTGGGTTTTACACAGAGCTGGCAGTGCCACTGGTGGCTCCCACGGAGAAGCAGTGACAGAAGTATTAGCTGAATTCCTGCTCTTCCCAAGGCTGACAGTGCCACCAGGATAAGTATGGGACATTGGGTGGGCTGGCGGCTTGAAGACTTCCTGCCCAGGGACTGCTGGGTGTCAAGGTGTGTGCTCACTCCCTGCACCCTGACTCTGCTCTAATCTGCAGCCCTCTTGGCTCTCCCTGCCTTCATCATTCTGTTCACTGCTCCACAGCCCTGCGGTCTGACATGCAGCCTCCTGAACACGCCCCTTCTCTCCCACCTTCACACCATCCCTTGTCTTACCAGGAATGTCATCCCCTTGCCCATCAGCCTGGAATGTCTGCTCCTTCCTGCAATTCAGCAGTTCTCAATGCTGGCTGCGCATTGGAATCATCAGGGGAGATTCTGATTCAATAGGTGGATGGAACCCGGGCATCAGTATTTTTTAAAAGCTCCCAGGGGATTCTTCCATGCAGAGTTGAGGACCCCTGGCTGAACAGCTGCTTTTTGTCATAACTTGGCTCAGAAGTCATCTCTTCAAGGAAGCCTTCCCTAACCATGTTTCTACCTCCAGCCTGGCCTAGGTGCCCCTCCTCTGTGCCCCCAGGGCCCTGGTACCTCCAGCTACCAAAGCCTTTATCACATAATACTATAAATGACTTTGTTACAAGCGCGTCCTCCCAAGACTGTGAGCAACTTCAGGGCTAGGACTGCATCTTTTTCCTGTCTGTATTCCCAGAACCTAGCACAGGGCCTGGCTGGGAGGAGGGGCTTAGAAAATGCTTGGTGAATGAATGCCTATGAATGAACGAACAAACCCAGATGGTTATGCTCTGCCTGCTTGTCTCTTCCCCTTCTTCCTCAGACAAGCCTCCCAGATGGCCACGCTGCCCCAAGGCCCCTCTGCCTAATCACCCCTGCAGCTTCTCAGCCTTTGCCTAAGCAGGGTCATGTCTGAGGTACCTTACCCACCAACCCAAGTAAACCCTCTCAAACAGTTCTAACTGCTCCAGAAATCTCTCCTGCTCCAGGAAGACCCCAGGACGAGCCAGATGGACCCCGACAATTCCTCTTGATTTACAACACCCTTGATTACTTTTCTACCACGCTTCCCCCAAAGCCTGGTCTTGGAGGGTCAGTGCTACACTGACCTCACAGACGACACCAGGGAATAAATCCAGGACTAAGAGTCCAGAGGCCTGAGTTCCTGCCACCAATTTCCTGTGTGAAATTTCCACTTAACCTCTCTGTGCCTCAGGTTTCCCGTGCATAAAATGGAGGAACAACTGTACCGCCCTCACAGAGTTGCTGTTTAAGGATTAAACGAGTTAATAGACCTAAGGCCTTAGAGTTGTGCCAGGCACAGGGTAAAAGCTACTGTTATCTAAGTGTTAGCTACCCTTAGCTACCAATTAAGGGAAGGTTAACCACTGGACAGGAGCCCTGGTGGCCTAGTGGTTAAGCGCTCCGCTGCTCACTGGAAGGTCTGCAGTTTGAACCCACCAGCCGCTCTTTGGGAGAAAGATGTGGCAGTCTACTTCTGTAAAGATTACAGCCTAGAAAACCCTATGGGGCAGTTCTACTCCATCCTTAGGGTCCCTATGAGTCAGAATCAACTCAACAGCAATGGGTAACCACTGGGCTTGAGGCCTTCCCCAGCTTGACGCATTATTTTCCGGCACCATCTGGCCCAAGCCCCACCTGTGGGCAAGGCCAGCAGCGAGGGATGTTGGCAGGGTCCAAACTTCTGCCAGCCACTCCTGGGTCTGAGTCTGGTGATAACTCGTGACCACAGCCATGTGCCCTGGCCAGCGCTGACACCCCAGCCCAGCCAGGGCTGAAGGATAGCCCCCACAACAAATCTCAGCCCGGAGACTCTGACCTTCCCCACCATGCTTGGGAGGGGAGACTTTTTCTAAAACGTCAAGGCCACAGCAGCCCCTCGGCTTTTCCTGCTCATTTTTCAGCCTCCATTTCCTACTCTCTGGAGCCAAGTTTGATTCTCTCCGCCATCTCCCCACTTCCCTTAAACAGACAGGAGCGTCAAAGCACGAAAAACATTGAAATTGTCAAATGCGATTTCCCTCCAGAGACTACAGATTTGCTGCAATCTGTATTTCCAAACAGGAGGTGCAGCTCATGAGCCGCTCCCTGGCAGGTTCCCCGCCCCCACTGACTATCTCCTGGGTGCACAGTGCTCCCCCTCCTCCCCTCTCCATGCCCACAAGGGAGGGGCATCCCGCCCCGCATCTGCGCTTGTAACAGGGGTGCTACAAGAGGGAGGGGCCAGAGCAAGGGCAGGAGACAGAAAAGAGAAACAGAGGGCAGGTACTTCGAGGTTCACGTGGCCGCAGCTGTTCAGCCAAGGTCAGAGGACAGAGCACCCTACCAAGAGTCGTGAGACGGGCTTCCAGAAGGCTCTGCCTGTAATCAGCTCTGACGATAATAGAGCCCACGTGCCAGTCACTTCACCTTCCCGATCTCAGCGACTCCTCAGGCCCCACTGAGAGTTAGGTGGTCTCCCCCACTTTACAGGAGAAGATACACCTGAGAGGGGCTATGGGGCTTGCCCAGAGTCACGCGGTTAGTAGTATTCAAAGCTGAATGCCAACCTGCCTGACTCTAAAGCTCATGCTCTTCCCAATGACTCACCTTGTGACTTTGGGCACGTCTTTGGGCCTCAGTGTTCTCATCTGCAAATTGAGGAGATTGGACCAATGTTTCTTAATCTTTTTTTTTTTTAATCTATGCCCCCGTTGAAGAAACATTAAACTCTCATATCCTTTCTGTATTATGAACACCACAGAGGTTTCGTGTTTGTTTTCCAGAAAGAAAACTCTGTTTTCCAAAGGGAGGATTCATTTCCAAAGATCTTAGCACTGAATTTGCTTTTTCATATGCCAAATGCCTCCCCGGGCTCCCAGGAGATTCAGATGTGCACTCCATCACTCAGCTCCTGCTCCACAGGGCTCAGTCTCTTGGGTGCTGTCTGTCACTGACATTCTGTGACAGGCAGCAGAGTCCAGCGTTTGGAGTTCTCTGCCTGCAGTAAGGGGGCCTGGGCAAGTCATGTCTCCTCTCCAAGCCTCAGTCTGTAATGTGGGAATAATAAAGAGTCCCTAGCAGTGTTATAGGAATCCCTGGATGGTACAAATGGTTAAGCTCGACTACTAGCTGAAATGTTGGTGGTTTGAACTCGCCCAGCGGCGCCTTGGGAGAAAAGCCTGGTGATCTGCTTCCAAAAGGTCACAGCCTTGAAAACTCTGTGGAGCAGTTCTACTCTGCACACACAGGGTAGCCATGAGTCAGAATTTGACTCCATGGCAACTAATAACAACAACAACCAGTGTTATAGGGCAGTGGTGGTTCGGTGGTAGAATACTTGCCTTCATGCAGAAGCCTGGAGTTCGATTCCCAGTCAATGCACCTTATATGCAGCCACCTCCCATCTATTAGTGGAGGCTTGTGTTGCCATAATACTGAAAAGGTTTCAGTGGAGCTTTCAGACTAAGACACACAAGGAAGAAAGGCTTGGCAATCTACTTCCAAAAATCAGTCAATGAAAACTTTATGGATCACAATGGTCCAATCCACAACCTAGCATGAGGATGGCACGGGACTGGGCATCGTTTTGGTCTGCTGTGTATGGGGGTCGCTATGAGTCAGGGCTGACTCAATGGCAGCTAAGAACAACAGTGTTATGAGGATTTGATGAGTTAATACACATCACTCACTTAAAACCCTACTTAGCCTGCAGTAAGCGCCCAGGAATTGTTAATTTAGCATTATAGTCCATGGACATTTAATCCCTGGAGATTCATTATCAATTGCCCCCAGAGAAATGCCTGTAGCAGTTGCCTGTCCCTTCACTTGGTCCTGGGAAATCATTTTGTAAACATGTCCAATTACCACGGCTTCTCAATGCTGAGGACAATCCAAGATTATTGTGAGTCCTAGGATTTCTGTGAATCCTAACAAGTCACAGCCTCTCTCCAGACTTCTGTTTCTTCGTATTTGAGGAACTAGCCACCTGGAAAAAAATTTAACTGGAATCTTCACCTCACTTCTTACACCAAAATAAAGTCCAGGTGGATCTCAGATTTAAACATAAATAATGAAACCATAAATGCACTAAAAACATAATAATAAATCTTAAAACAGGCAAAACACCTTTCTAAGTAGGACACAAAAATCCTGAAACCATAAAAGAAAAGATGGATAAATTCAACTACATAAAAATCTTTTAATTTGCATGGAAGAAACCATTATAAACAAAATTAAAAGACAAATGATAAGTTAAATACACTTGAATACATAGCTCAGAAGAACTGATTTCTTAAACATTTGAAGAACTGAAAATTATTGAGAAAATCCCGGAGAGCCAATTTTTTAAAAAAAGGATAAAGAACGTGATCAGACAATTCACAGAAAAAGAAACAAAACTGACTCTCAGACTCTTAATGAGATCCTTGACCTCACTAACAACGGAAGCACAATCTGGGGCAGGTTATCTGTGGCTTTTCACCTATGATGAAAAAGTGTAAGCTTGACGATACTCTGTTGAGGAAACAAGAAGTCTCACACTTTGCTGGTGGGAATGTAAATTGATAAAATGTATATGGAGGTCAATTTGGCAACGTCTGTTGAAATTTTTCCTAGCACTTCCACTTCTAGGAACTTATCCTGTAAGTATCTTTCCACATGTGTAAAATGACACATGTACATGGGGATGTAAAATGGTGCAGCCACTGTGCAACACAGTTTGGTGGTTCCTCAAAAAGTTAAACGTAGAACTACAATATGATCCAGCAATTGCACTCCTAGGTATATACCGAAAAGATGAGAAAACAAGGATGCAAACTGATACTTATACGCAATTCATTGTTCATTGCGGCACAGCCAAAAGGTTCCACTTATATGAGGTGTCTACATAGGCAGAAAGTAGAACAGCGGGTACCAGGGCTACACGCAGGGGAGAATGAGGAGTTATTCTTAAATGAGTACAACATTTCTGTTTGAGATGAGGAAAAATTCTGGAAATAGACAGTGGTGATGGTTACACAACATTGTGCATGTACTTAATGCCACTGAATTGTACACTTTAAAACAGTAAATTGTCGGTTATGCATAAGGATATCATTGCTGCGTAATAAATCCCACACCCATGGATGTAATTAACCAAATGTGGGACCCTGGACGAAGTTACGTAACCTCTCTGGGCCTCAGTTTTCTCATCTGTACAATGGGGATAATAACAGTGCCTACCTCAGAGGTTGTTGTGTCATATTGTGGGTAAAGCCCCTAGAACAAGTTACCTGTTGTATAGTAAGTGCTCGGCAAGTGTTACTGTTCGTATCATCATCATAATTAATGTCACTGTCACGGTGGAACCCAGAGACTGACTCTGATCATAAAAGCAAGGAATTTGGAAAAAGAAAGGCATTTGGGAATATCCAAGTCAGCCATCTTGGGGAAGTAAGATGAGGTTGCGACTGTAATTCAGTAAACAGACATTGTATCATGTCCAGTGTGTGCAGAAATTTGCTCAGCAAGGGGAGCAGAAAAAAATGGCTCTCACAGAAGCGAAAGCTTGACAGCGTCATCCCAGCTCCTGTCCTGGGAGAGAGTATTCCTCTTTTCTTGGCAAATCTACCCAAGAGATAGGTGACAGACTATAATAGCAACAGCTGACATTTTGGGATGTATGTGCTAAATGCCAGACAGAGCTAAGCGCTTACCATACAACATTTCATTGTTTCTCACAACAGCCCTATCAGGTAGGTATTATTATTCTTCCCATTTTATAGAGTGAGGCCCCAACTTCGAGGAATTCACACAGCAGGTAAGAGGCAGAGCCCACATTTGGACCGGGGTCCCTGTTGCACCAGCCTGGCCTAGGTGGGCGTTCTGTCCACCTGGCAGCTGCATTTCTCTGTATAGGTCCCAGGGTAGCCTTGGGGCTTGTGTGCATCTGCCTCTTACAGGTGTCTGTCAATGGGAATCTGTCCCTAAGGCACAACCTTCCTGAGTGCAAGGGCAAAATTGGGTTTCTGAGCCTAACAGGTCATGGAACCCACCCAGCCCACATGAAGCACGGAATTCCATCCTTATCCCTGTTTTCGGAGAGGGAAACAGAAGTTCAAACACCCAGCAAGAGCGCAGCCAGGTCTCTCTGTCTCCTCCCTACTGCATCTCTCTGTGGCATCTCAATGCCTAAGAAACCCGTGCAAAGGCTGCGATGGCGGGGAGGGATTTAGACGAGGTTCATGAAGCGGGGGTGAAGAGGGGTCCCCCTGCACGCTCCTGCAATGACAGGAAGTCCCCGAGCGATTCAGAATTCCATGCAAGGCCTTGGAGCCCCCCACTCCTCACGTGCATGGACGGCATGTGTGGGCTGCCAGCTGTCCTGGCTAATTACCTCCCAAATCAAGGAGGGGTCGGCACTGAGGGAGGGTGCGCAGTGAGCGCACAGCTTCCCGGAACACTTGTAGTCCCTTTAGCACAAGATAAATTGTTGCCTCTGATTCGATTTCATCCTCCCCAACCCACCCCACCCCCCAGCTCGGTTTCCTAAAACAATAAGAAAACACATTTCTCATCACCGCATGTAATCCTTCAGGCGGGGAGCAAGAGCTACGCATCTGCATCTGTCTGGTTCCATTGTTGCGGGCTCAGCGCAGGCAGGAAATGAGAAGGCCGGGAGGAAGCCAGGGAGGGGCGGTGGGAGGGCGAGTGGACCCCCGAGAGGAACGCAGAGGGGAAGACTGCTGGAAATGAAATTCTCGGGAGGATAGGGCACAGCTTGCTTTCCTAGATCTTTAAGGATTTCCTCATTCTTTCACCCAACTAGTATCTGTTGAGGCAGGCCCTGCTGTCTGCTGGGGAGGCAGAAATGAGAAAGACCCTGCCCAGAATTCACCAGGTAGTGGGAGAGGCTGAACTATAAGCCACTAAGTAGATGACCGCATCACACCAGCTCTGACAGGGGCTGTTCCTGTGGGAAGGCTTCACTCTAGCTATGGGGATGGGGCATTTGTGCTGCCCCTCAGGAAGTGGCCAGGCAAAGGACGTGGCAGGAAAAATCTCATTTTCATCCCTGCGTTCGAATGCAATGGTCCTTACAGTGAATATGTGTACAAGGCAAAGTGCTGTTGTGTGCATCATCTTATTTACTGTCCCGTCATCCCTGTCATTCAGAGGCTGTTCTCTCATACCCACTCTGCGTATGACGAGACAGAGGCTCAGAGGGGTGAACCAGTCTCTGGCAGAGCTGGAATTCAAACTCAGGTTTATCTGACTCTAAAACCAGATGCCAGTTTGTCCCCCAGGAGAGGGTGCTGCAGAGGACATGGGTCAGGAGCCAGGTCATGGGACCCATCCAGCCCATGGGAGTGGGCCCAAGGTGAGGCTAAGGGCTGGTGGGCAAATGGACATGCCTCCCTCCTCACCAGGAGACCCAGTCGGTTCCACACATATTGCTAGATCTGAGCAGAAAGGGCCGCTCCCCGCGGGGTGACATTACAGTCATAGCAGAGAGCAGCCGTGGTTAGTTTTTGAACAAAAAGGATGTCTGGTCTAATGGCCTGCATTTGCTCATGCCCTATAATTATGTCATACATATATACGTATGTGTGTTTGTGTATATATATATGCTGCTATGAAAAATAATTAGCAAGCTCATGAAAATACCTCATGGAGGGAGGGCGCAGCTGGCAAAAAAAAATATAACGTGAATTATTTGCAACTGCTATTTTTTTAAATGGATCAGAGACAGAGGAACAAGAAGATAACTTTTTGTAGCACTTACTATGTACCAGGTGCTGTGCTTTGTTATCCATTTCATTGCCTCCTCCTGACAACTCTGTCAAGGGAAATACTATAATCCTTATTATAAACCAAACCAAAACCAAACCCATTGCCACTGAGTCAATTCCAACTCACCTATAGGGTAGAACTGCCCTGTAGTGTTTCCAAGGCTGAAATCTTTACGGAAGCAGACTGCCACATCTTTCTGCCACGGAGTGGCTGGTGGGTTCGAACCGCCGATCTTTCGGCTAGCAGCCGAGAGCTTATACAGATGAGGAAACTGAGGCTCAGAGAGGTGAAGCTACTTGCCCAAGGTTTCTGACCCCCCACCACCAACAACTCACGCTCATATCTTTGCACCATAAATGTCCAGAAAGCCTGAGGGTCACTGTGTGGTATCCTCGTGGATATCCAAGGGGTCTACAGATAGTCTCCGCATCTTCATTTTAAGACGACCAGTATCAATAATAATAATTTAGTGCTAACAGTAATTTTTCAGTAGAATGACCTCTGGAGTTGTGACCGCAAAGTTAAACCAAACCATTCAAACCAGAATTCAAAAGGATGTCATTTTTAATATCTAGGGAAGTATGACCTTAAGAAATAGAATATAAAAATAATTGCAATGTCCCCTCAAGGTCAAAGGTTTATAGAGCCTGGAGACAGAATATTTAAAAATCTTAAGAGCTAAACAATCCAATCCCATCCAATCCCCTACCACAGGGGTCCAGGAGTGGGTTGCCAATTTCTGTGAGGAGACTGCAAAGGCTGAGTAATGAAGGGACTGGGATCCTGGGGCATGCACTGAGTGACCACTTTTTTTTAATCTATGGAGTCCCTAATGGAGCATCTAAAAATGGGGCTTAGTGGGTTCCTTCAATGCCACTGATAAGAATCCAGTCAGCCTAGTGGCCTAGAACTCTGATTATTATGCAAACTCAACCATCTGAGAAGGTGACCCCCAAAACTACTTGGGATGATATAATTATCTCCTTAGTGTGTAGGGATCTTTCATCCTTAAATATAGAAATCTTGGAGACACTCAAGCCCACAGGATGAATATTTTTAGGTTTTAAAGAATCTGTGCTAGCCTATGAGCAGCCATCTAAGATACTCCCCTGGTCTCATCCCTTCAGGAGTAAGGGAGAAAGAAGAGAACAGGATACAAGGAAAAGATTAGTCCAAAGGACTAATGGACCACAGCTACCAAGGCCTCCACCAGACTGAGTCCAGTATAGCTAGATGGTGCCCGGCTATCACCACTGACTGCTCTGACAGAGATCACAACAGAGGGTTCTGGACAGAGCTGGAGAAGGATGTAGAACATAATTCTAACTCACAAAAAAAAAGACCAGATTTACTGGCCTAAAGGAAACTGGAGAAACCCCGAGAGTATGGCTCCCGGACACCCTTTTGGCTCAGTGGTGAAGTCACTTCCGAGGTTCACCGTTCAGCCGGGGAGTGGACAGCCCCATAAAACCAGTTGGGACTAATGAGGCACAGCAGTCCAGGGACAAGGGCCAGAAGGCAGAAGGGGACAGGAAAGCTGGTGATAGGGAACCCAAGGTTGAGTAAGGGTAGTATTGATGTGTTGTGAGGTTGTTAACCATCGTCATAGGGCAACATGTGTAGTAACTGTTAAATGAGAAACTATTTTGTTCTGTAAGCCTTCATCTAAAGTGAGAATAGCAGCACAATTGGAAAAGCGTAGTCGATGTCACTGAACTGTGCATGTAGAAATTTTTGAAATGGTGTATCTTTGGCTATGTGTACTTTCACCAAAAAAAGAAAAAAACGTCGAGAAGGGAGAGGGTTGACATGTTGTGGGGTTGTTAACCAACGTCATAAAACAATATGTGTACTACTGTTTCATGAGAAACTATTTGTTCTGTAAGCCTTCACCTGTAGTACAATTAAAAAAAAGAAAATAAAGAATCTGTGCCTATTTGGCTCTTTAATTATTTGTAATATTTGAGAATTTGGCCGATTCGAGTAACAGGTCAGCCTTTAATTCCAGTTTAAAATGCCATTTAATACTTGAGTTAAGTTTGTGATTTTAAGTTGAAAATGTCTTATTAAATCCATATACATTGTTGGAACAATTAAGATAACTTAAGGTTCTCTTAGGTTTATAAGAATTATTCAATTACTTGGAAAGGTTTATCAGTCAGATAACATAGTACTTTAAAAGGAAATACATTAAATTTATCAAATGACATTTTAAATATTTGAAGGTGTTTGACTTGGTTTGTAAGTGGAACAAATATCATTCAAAAGCCCCTTAAAAATGACTGCTAAAGTTTGATAGGCTTATAAACAGAATAATAAGAATTTGTAAGCTGAATTAAAAGACTTAAAGAATGAGGTTTTTTAAAAATATATATAACAGTAAATTAAATATTCCTTTCAAAAACCAAAGTGTCTTCTGAATATTTTTTCTGTATATAAAAACTGTCTTTGAGGACTGACAGAACTCACATTGACGTAGAAGCACTTCCTACATGCTCAGAGCTAATGGTTTAAATAAACGATCTCATTTAATCCTCACAGCTCTATAAAGCAGCCACCACCTGTTGTCAGTGGAGGCTTGTGTTTTGCTATGATGCTGAACAAGCTTCTGCAAATCTTCCAGACTAAGAGAGACTAGGAAGAAAAGCCTGGTGACCTAATTCCAAAAATAAGTCAATGAAAACCCTATGGATTACAATGGTCTGATCCACAACAACTGGGCAGCATTTTGTTCAGGACTGACTCAATGGTAGCTAACAAAAATTAGTATCTCCATCTTCTAAGTACTGGAGCCAGGACTCTGAACTGAGGCAGTTGGGATGTCAGAGCCATCTGTCTCAATGCCTGTGCCACAAATTCCCATGTAAGAAAGTACCCCCCACCCCCACCCCCAGCAAACAGGACAGGCTTGGAAACACCATTGAAGCAGCCTGGTGGCTGGCCTCTTCTTCCTGTGCTCATGGGTGTCTGAGCCATAGCTCCTGTGCTTGTCTGTAGACTTTCCTCTACAGCTTTGCTACTCTGTTTGGTCCCAAAGCTAATAGCATGGGCATCACCTGGGAACTTGTTAGAAAATCAGAGTCTCAGGACCTACCTGAGATTGCATCAGAATCTGCATTTTACCTATAAGCAGCTGATATTTGACAAAGGCCCAAAGTCCATTAATTGGGGAAAAGACAGTCTCTTTAACAAATGGTGCTGGTATAACTGGATATCCACCTGCAAAAAACTGAAACAAGACCCATACCTCACACGATGCACAAAAACTAACTCATAATGGATCAAAGACTTAAATATAAAATCAAAAACTATAAAGATCATGGAAGAAAAAATAGGGACAACACTATAATACATGGCATAAACACAATACGAACCATAAGTAACAATGCACAAGCGCCAGAACAGAGACTAGATAAATGGGATCCCCTAAAAATCAAACACTTAAACTCATCAAAAGACTTCACCAAAAAAGTCAAAAGGCAACCTACAGACTTGGAAAAAAATTTTGGCTACGACAAATCTGATCAGCATCTAATCTCTAAAATCTACAAGATACTGCAAAACCTCAACAACAAAAACACAAATAACCGAATTAAAAAATGGGCAAAGGATATGAATAGGCACTTTGCCAAAGAAGATATTCAGGCAGCTAACAGACAC